>NC_069502.1:1043260049-1043631299 GCF_027579735.1 Bombina bombina
GTTGATACACAGAGCTTATTTGGAGGGAGGTCAGCCTCCACCACAGTGGACTAAAGCTCACATTACTAGGTCAGTTGCAACTTCTTGGGCTTTCAAGAATGAGGCTTCAGTTGATCAAATTTGCATAGCAGCTACTTGGTCTTCTTTGCATAAATTGTACCATTTTGATGTTTTTGCTTTTTCTGAAGCAGCCTTTGGTAGAAAGGTCCTTCAGGCAGTTGTCTCAGTCTGAGAATTTGGCCTGTTTTAAGTGCGTTTATATATAAAAAAAACAAACAAAAATAAAATGAATTTGTGGGGTTGTGGATTTATTTTCTCAGTGAAAAATACCTTCTTATCTGTTATTTTCTTGTGGACCTCCACAGCTCCATTAGTTCCCATGAGTAAAGAGTTGTGGACTATCACCACCTGTATGAAAGAAAACATAATTTATGCTTACAAAATAAATTCATTTCTTTCATGGTGGTAAGAGTCCATGAGCAGCCACCCTTTTGTTATGGGTTGTTTTGCTTTAAGCACATCTTTTTTCCTTGCTCCCTTTACAGCTCTTATTTCTTCTTTACCTCGCTTAGGGCTACATTACAAGTGGATTGCTAATTTATTAAGTGCCCGCGAACGGCTAATTTGCCCATTAACGGGTGCTTGATAATAATAAAAGTGCCCCAAAAGGCCCTAAATTAAAGTATGATTTAGTTTTTTATTTAAAATAAAAGTATCTGTATTTAAAAACAAAGGCAAAACTGCACTAAGCAGTTTTTGGGGGCTAATGTTGTCAGGTTTGGGGTGTTAGAAAACAAATGTCACTGAAAAGTGCCTTTACATTGCAGTCTATGCAGTCTATTGCAGTCTATGGGGACTGTGTGTTCCCAGTAAATATATATGTATATGCTTATATGCAGATATATTTACATGTTAATATGTGTATATACACATATTAACACATAAATATATAAATATATATATATTTATATTTGCTGCCCAGTGTCTCAAGGCAAGAGAATGAGGCTCCCATTGGAGTATATGGAAGCATGCTCTCGTGAGCGCAATGCTTCCGTGGAATGCACCTCACTCGTAATACCAGTGCACATTTTCATGTGCTGGTATTACAAAGTTGAGTGCAAATATCGCTTTCGCAGAAGTGATATTTTGCGCTCAACTTGTAATCTAGCCTTTACTTGGCTCTACGTTAGACTGAGATATGTGTGAGGTGGGAGGGGTTTTATTGAGCTCTTGGGGTTTGGGAATTTTTGCCTCCTCCTAGCAGTAGAGTAGTTATTCTCACGAGTAAAGGGTCATGGACTCTCACCACCATGAAAAAAAATAATTTAGCAGGTAAGCATAAATTATGTTCTTATCTTATAAACTTTACTGTGGCCAATTAGAGATAAACAAAAATGTTTCCCTGCACTGATCAAGTAAGTGCATGGGCAGAGTTCAATATCCTTCAGGATTCAGGGTGCAGGGATAAGAACCTATAACTTTCAGAGCTACTTTCTCCCTCACTATCAATAGACTAGAGCGAGGCTTACTCCCCTCCTTCTGGTTACCATGGGGATGTTTTTTTGTTAGCAAGGCCTCAGCAGCAACACTCCAAACAAACTTTGCAGGGCAGAGCTATTCGTATAGCACAATAGCGTGGGGCACTAAGCTTATGGAGAAAGATGTGCGCAGTAAGATGGAAGCTTGGTTACGAAAGCAAAAGGACATAGCCATATTGGGTGTATAAATATAAATGGGAAGGTGGAACATAAAACAGAAGATATTTTAAACCTATTTAAAGACTATTATCAAAAGGTTTATAGTGCAGGAGAATTGAACCCTGAAAAAAAGCGGGATTTCTGGGCAAAGATCTTAAAACCCAAGCTTGAGGAAATAGAAAGAAACAAACTTTTGAAAAACAGTTTGAAAAAAAGCCGGTCCTCTAAACTTTGAAAGTTTGAAAAAAAGCCGGTCCTCTAAACTTTGAAAGTTTGAAAAAAAGCCGGTCCTCTAAACTTTGAAAGTTTGAAAAAAAGCCGGTCCTCTAAACTTTGAACTCTTTTTTGCCGCCAAACGGATCCAAAAAATCCAACTGCTGCGACACACTTGTTCAGCTAAGGATCCAAAAAGAATTCTGAGATTACACATTGCACAAACTGAAATTGCCCATTGTAGAAAATCTCATCTCTGCATCTCATCACAAAGTCCTTTGGACACCACAACATAAGGAGATCTGTACCTTGCAATAGAGAAATATTTGCAACTGGGACACAAAGAATTTCTCCTTCACTTGCGAACACAAGTCCATACTGACAGAGAGTATTGGGACACCGCAATTTCCAAGAAATTTCTCCTTCACTTGCGAACATAAGTCCATACTGACAGAGAGTATTGGGACACCGCAATTTCCAGGAAATTCTACAAGACCCTCAACAAAGAAAAGTTTTCTCCATTTGGAACCAGATACCTGCTATCAGACCGGAGTCCATACCTATAAATAGTATTGAGACAACCGCCATCCACAAAAAAACTTCTAAGTTCTTTTTTAGCTATTACTAATAGCATATCCATACGATTGTCTTCCAACGGATCCCACCAAACAACTAAGTAGTTTTGAGAACCACTACTTTCTAAGGTACTTTTAAAAGGTGTTACAAGGCACTTTTTTGACAATCAACCGCTTTTATCAAAAATTACCCTATCTTAGGTTGTTTTATACAATTTTACTAGATCTTTATTTTTATCCACTGCAGTGCGATACACATATAACATATATATTGTGCAAATATGTATTTAATGTCTTTTTAATCTGCCAATTTTAAATATAAACCATATTGTATTTAAATTTAAATATAAACCATATTGTATTTGATCCTATCCTACTTGTATTTGTTACAACTTGTATTCGCTACATTTTTACAATATAAATTGTCACATTTTGTACAATACCTCAGTTTTCTTTTTATTATTTACATTGATTCTCACAATCTTATCATCTTATCATCACACAAACTAGTTATCACATATAAATTTTATGTTTTTGATATTTTTTCACCAACCACGCTGCAACACTATTAAAAGCACTTTGCTATTATTATTTTTCAATTATTATTTTTCAATTAATTGAAACCTAGCTCCCCTTCACTTGTCCGTTCGCACTAAGCTTATGGAGAAAGATGTGCGCAGTAAGATGGAAGCTTGGTTACGAAAGCAAAAGGACATAGCCATATTGGGTGTATAAATATAAATGGGAAGGTGGAACATAAAACAGAAGATATTTTAAACCTATTTAAAGACTATTATCAAAAGGTTTATAGTGCAGGAGAATTGAACCCTGAAAAAAAGCGGGATTTCTGGGCAAAGATCTTAAAACCCAAGCTTGAGGAAATAGAAAGAAACAAACTTACTGAACCAATCTCAGAAGAAGAGGTTAGTAATTCTATTAAAAACTTAAAAAATAATAAGGCCCCGGGCCCAGATTTATTACCCAACGAATATTATAAAATACTTATAGAGGAGGTAGTTCCAAATTTAACCTTACTATTTAATCAATACCTTAAAGAAGGGAAAGAAATGTCATCTCATTTTACGGCATCTTGGACAACGCTAATTTTAAAACCAAATAAAGATCCTACATTGATGGAGTCATATAGGCCCATATCCCTATTAAACTCGGATTATAAAATTTTAACAGGTATCATTGCCAATAGATTTCAGGCAGTATTAAAATCTATAATCCACACTGACCAGACAGGCTTTATGGTAGGAAGGAATTCCGCTTCTAATTTACGTAAACTGTTTTCGGTGTTAGATTCCATAAAAAATGAAAAACATTTACAAAAAGAGAAAAATAAACACAGAAAAAGGGATAGACCTACCTTAGCTATACTCTCTCTAGATGCACAGAAAGCTTTCGATTCCGTGGAATGGGACCATCTATTTACTCCAATGTCAGAATTTGGGTTTCCAGAAATTATAATTCAGCTAGTTAAAAATATCTATAAAAAACCAGGTACTGCAATTTTGGTAAATGGTCAGATATCTGAAAATCTTTTGCTAGAGAGAGGTACCAGACAGGGATGTCCTCTCTCACCGCTTTTATTCAACGTAGTGATAGAGCCCTTAGCCATAATGCTAAGAGAAAAGATACAAGGCGAATATGAGAGCAAAGTCTCTTTATATGCAGATGACCTATTGCTATATGTTCGTAATCTTAAGGATAATATCCCGCTAGTATTGGAAATAATAGAAGATTTTAGTGCGTTCTCAGGCTATAAGATCAACATAGGTAAATCTGAACTGATGATACTGAGGGAGGATAAAGATTGGAGTCCAGGGAAGCATTTCAAGGTAGTTCAAGAGGGTATAAGATATTTAGGCATACTAATCTCAACTCAAGAAGAACTACTATATAGTTTAAATTATATACCCCTGTTCAGGAAAATAAAAGAAGATCTAAAAGCTTGGTCCAAGTTACCACTATCAATTACCGGTAGGGTTAATATATTCAAAATGATAATGTTTCCAAAAATTTTATATCTCATTCAAAATTTGACTATTCTGATCCCAAAGAAAGATATTAGAGAGCTTATGGGGGCGGTAAGGCAATTTATATGGAACAACAAGAAACCTAGAATATCTGTGAATAAATTACACCTACAAAGAGATACAGGGGGATTAGCCCTCCCAAACTTGGAACATTATAACTGGGTAATGCTAAGTAGAATAGTAGTAGAATGGATAACCAGGGTTTCGTACGTCACGGTCTCAGAAATCTAAAAGAATTTATGTATGCCACATATTTTAACAAACCTTATACATTGCCCATGGCGAAGTCTGCCGACAAATATCAAAAAAATAAAAACTATTGTTAATCCCATAATAGCATGGCAAAAGTTGTGTGTTAATCTGGGAATAGAATATAAGATGTCCAAATATCTTCTAATACAGAATAATCCATCCTTTCCCATGGGTTTTAACTCTCCTTTATTTCAAAGCTGGGGGGCCAAGGGGTTGGAACACATATGGCAAGTATTGGACATAGAAAGAAAGACAGTTAAATCATTTGACTCTTTGAAAACTAATTTTGCAATAGAAAACAGAGATTTTTTTGCCTACCTGCAGGTCAGGCATTATGCCCAACAGCTTATCAAGGATAATGGTTGGAACTGGGGATGGGAGAAAATTGAATCATGGATAAAAATGGTTACGCATGGAATTTACTCAATCTCACCTTGGTATAAACTTTTCTCCATGAAGGAAGGTCAAAAAAATTTAGACAACTTAACGAATAAATGGAGACCCTACATCACGGAGATAGATGAGTCTAATGATAAGATAAGGGAGTCAATCGCCCAAGTAGCTAAAATAACAATATCTGAAACTTGGAGAGAGGCCCACTTAAAGTTATTATACCATACTTATTATACACCAGAGAAGGGGGCAAAGTGGGGTGTCCTAAATGCAGTCAACCTGCAGCTGATCTAATACACATGGTATGGGAATGCCCCCCAGTTAAACAATTTTGGTTTAAAATTGAGTTCTGGCTACAGAAAATTTTAAGGAGACCCAGTAACTTTAAATTAGAACACATAGTACTCCTATCTAGGAACAAGGAATGGGGGGAAGACTGGAAATTGATAAATATTTCAATACTTGCGGCCAGAAGTATAATCTTTAGACAATGGAAGAATAGCAAAAAACCCAACTTCTCAGAGTGGAAAAATTTCTTGATAAAACAAGCAATTATTGAACAGTTTGATATACAAGAACTGAATGAGCTTACCAGTAGAAAGTATAGGAAGAAATGGGAAATATCGGTACATTCACTTCCAGATACTATACAGGAACAATTTTGGCATCCTTTTCGGAGATCAGTTGAAAACTAAGGTGAAGCCATAGTGCGGATTGCGCTGGAGCATGGGGAGGGAGAGAAATAATTTCCCTTTTTTTTTTTTTTTTTTCTTCTGTTCTTGTTTTGGGTAAGGGGTCGAGGGTTCAAGGGAATAAAAAACCTGAATATAAGTACAGAATATATGATGTAAGATGACTTATATTGTACTTAGTATAGATAGATAAAGAGCAGTATGTATGGTAATTACATAAGGGCCTAGGTTAATCTAGGTGAGAATTTGTAAAACACCCTGTGTGGCGAAAATTGGCCCAAATGTGAGGCTGTCTATTGTTTCTTCTTTCTTGTGTTTATACATGGTAAAACACCCTGTGAGGTGAAAGGTAAGCCCATCTGAGAGGCTCTGTATATATATTTTGGGATTATAAATAAAGCTATAAAAAAAAAAAAAAAAAAAAAAAAAAGATGGAAGCTGAGCGTGCTCTGAAAATAGTGTGTGTGCACATCAGCTTACTGACCGGCCTGCCAGGAATTCGCCCATTGTGCCCAATGGCCAGTCCGGCCTGGTGTGCGCACATGAATGTAATATATAAATATTCAAATATATGAATATTATTTTTACAATCTAAGAGTATAGCAATCAAGCTTTGAAAATATCATTACAATGTCACATTCCATATCTCACTTTTTTAATGAATACATCAGAAATGATTTACTGCACTGCACAAGATCTGCACATAAAATAAATGTTTTAAAATTATTTAACATTGACATTATGCTGTTTTGTTAAAAAAATATACATTGATTTACAGTCTTAGGATATACCACTTGAAAAGTTTCTTGAATATTTTTAATGTTTTCCTTGCTGTGGCCATTTAGGCAGATCTCCAGCCTCTCTGGGGCGCAGGGGAAAGAACCAATAACTTTCAGAGCTACATTTCAAGAACAGTTACCAAAATAAGTGAAAGATTTAAACATTTGTGTAGGAAATACATTTTTTAGTTTAATGTCTCTTTAAATAACTGTGGTCTATGTTAGGTATGAATAATAGAATAATGGGGTGATCTAAATATGCAATAAAAAATATATAATGGAGATATCTATTTAACTAAAGGTAATCAACTCTAAATATTATATAGTGTTAACCCCTACAATGGTTTTAAACACATAATTAAATAAATCTCAAGAGAAGCAATGCACTAATGGGACCTAAGTGAACACATTACGTGAGCCAATGACAAGATGCATATGCATGTAGCTACCAGTAGTTCACTGCTCCTCTACCTAGGTATCCTTTTTAATAAAGGAAACTAAAATAATTAAATTAGATAATAGAAGTATATTAATAGGACTTTAAAGTCCACTGTGAAAACACAAGGCTGGATTACAATTGGTGCTCTAATGTTTGCGCACAAGAGATATAACAAGTATTTCAAGTTGAAAGTAAACTGGTTCACCCAAGCGAAATACAATTTAACGCGAGTCATGTTAGCAAGACTGAAGAACTCGCGTAAAGGTTTAGGAATAAAATAAAAGTTGTACAAATTACAACATAAATACATTAAAATAAACAGATACACTGTATTCAAATAAATAGTATTATTTTTTATAAGGGTTCAAAGGTATACGGTATATTGTCTAGTATTTGACTGCAAAGGGCTATTTTTGTTATATATATATATAAATATACTGTATATATATATATATATAAATATATATATATATATATATAAATATATGTGTGTGTGTGTTTAAATAATAAATATATAATAATATTTAATAATGTGTTTTAATGTGTATTTACTTTAAATATTTCACATTCCAATGTTCTTCACATACAGGACAATGTATGGTTGATATATCTGAGGTCCTGAAGTTAGTGCGCTGGGTTTCGGTCTTGTGCAAAAGTTTTACTTTCAACTTGCAATACGCACACTAAACTATGGGCGCAAAAATATTACTTCTTGTGTATGCTCGAGCAAGAGCACAAAATAGCACACCACTTGTATTCTAGACCACTGTTAATCATCTTCCTTTAATGTTGTTTATGGAACTATGGCTATTTTACTAATTCAAATTGTGCTTCTAATGGATGGGAATGGCTTACAAAACTTGAATCAGCTGGGATGCATATATTGTTTTATCAAGGTTATTGTAATTTTTTGGCATGGGCCACTATCCCTTTAAAGGAATGCTATAACCTGTGTTTTGTAAACAAATAAATGTTTAATGCATAAATAGTCACCATTTATATCCCCTAACCTTCAAAAAATTAGTATTTTTAACATCCCTGTTGCTGCAGTGCTTACCTGCTATAGCTCATGTTGCCTATTCCCCCTGGCCGTTTTTATCTTTCCTTTTAATGCCAAGTGGGCAGCACAGCTAATTAAAGGCAATACTATACTGCCAATAGCAAGATCACAGGTTGAGAGAATTTAGAAGCCAGGGGCAGCTTCGAAAATTCATAGTTATTACATTTTTTTTTCTAATAAAAATAGTAAATTGTAAAGGTGTGTATTTGCTAATATATAGGTATAGGGGTGTGTGTGTGTGTGTGTATGGGTGTGTGTGTGTGTGTATATATATATATATATATATCTTCATTGCAAATACATAAATATATAATAACATACAGGATTAAGTTTAAAGAAGGCAAAGGCTTATTGAATTAATTGAATTATGTGTTCTAAGATAACCCTTGGTATTATAATAAAATGTTTGTCAAGTGAATTGACAGTTATACATTTTAGTGGCTGGCTAACCTCTCTGCTCTAGCTTTTATAACCATAGATATTTATTTTAACCAAAAATACCTTTGCATATCTGAGAGTTATCTGTGCAATATGCAGTTAAAGGTGAAGTTTCCTTTCCTCTAAGATTAATGGGGACCCTCTTGTCACATTCAATTTCCAGTCCCCTTGCCAACTCTTTTCTAGAAAAAAAAGCAAAAATATATATGGTCGCTGTTTAAATATTAATTGAAAGAGTTTTATATTTAATGCAAAATATATTTCTGTTGATAGAATCTGTTAAACGAATGAAGTTAACGTGAGAATCATCAGTACACTGGTAAACCTAAAGAAAACTGAGCTAGTCATAGAAAGTCTTTTTATTTTGAACAGCACAGACTAAATGAACCCCTGTTGGCCCCAGAATGGTAATTCCCTTGGAAGTGGAGAAAAATGCCAGTGTCCCATCTCAAAGCCTTAACACAGCACAGCTCCTGGCTCTGTGGAGAATGTAATAGATTAAATAAGGAAACACTTCTATGTAAGGACGCTGGAATAGGTCTGCTTTCATTGGCATCTGTCAAGGACTCAAATCAAAGACTGGATGCATGCAGAATACTAAAGTATGAAGTCATGATTGTGCGCTGTCTCAATGTAAGGATATCTGTTATAAAGTTGCTTTTGAAGTGCAATTCTGGCTCTCAATTTATTGAAACCTATTATAAATAGTCTCTTCATTACAGGAACCACAGAAGCTGGCTCCCTGTTAAGTACTCGAGAGAGGTTGGGAGAGAGTTGAAAGTTATTATGTTACAATATGTCAAAGCTTTAAATTCTGTTATGAGGTGTGCTCTAAAAATGTTAGCCAAAATTTTCCTTATGGATGTTTAGAGTATTCATTCAAAGCTTTCTGAAATAACTTAAAGTAAGAAAACATTTACATATATATTATGTATCAGGAATTTATTTGAAAAAAACTATTTTATTAGGTAATAAACAATGGCAGAGTGATTTGAGTGAAGGAACATTTCCAGTTAAACAAACTTGCATTTGAAAATAATAATAATAATAATAAAAAGCTTTATAAATACAGTACTCTGTTTTGTCTAATGTTATGGTGCGGAAATGATGTTTCAACACACAAAATATTAAAGGGGCATGATAGTAAAAATATGATAGAACATGCAATTTTACATTTACTTAAAGGGACATTGAACCCAAATTTTTTCTATCGTGATTCAGATAGAGCATGAAATTTTAAGCAACTTTCTAATTTACTCCTATGATCAATTGTTTTTGTTCTCTTGCTATCTTTATTTGAAAAAAAAGACATCTAAGCTTTTTTTGGGTTCAGGACTCTGGACAGCACTTTTTTATTGGTGGATGAATTTATCCACCAATCAGCAAGAACAACCCAGGTTGTTCATCAAAAATGGGCCGGGATCTAAACTTACATTCTTGCATTTCAAATAAAGATACCAAGAGAATGAAGAAAATGTGATAATAGGAGTAAATTAGAAAGTTGCTTAAAATGTCACGCTCTATCTGAATCACAAAAGAAACATTTATATTTAATCTGCATAATAATAATAAATATCCTTGGGGCAGTTTAAAAAATTGATTTAGAAAAATAGTTATGATAAGTTAAAAACTCACATTAATCATTGCACCTGAGTACCCAAACACATGTATTTTTTCTTTTAAAGGGACAGTAAAGTCAAAATTATACTTTCATGATGGTGGAAGAACATAAGATTTTAAACAACTTTCTAATTTAATTCTATAATTTGATTTGCTTTATTCTATTTACACCCTTTGTTGAAGAAACCAATGAGTAGCAACGCACTACTGGGAGCTAGCTGAAAATATCTAGTAAGCAAATGACAAAAGGCATATATATGCAGTCACCAATTGCCATCTAGCTCCCAGTGGTGCATTGCAGCTTCTAAGCCTACCTAGGTGTGCTTTTCAACAAAGGTTACCAAAAGAACAAGGCAATTTGATGATAGGAGTAAACTGGAAAGTTGGTTATAATTGAATGCCCTATCTGAATCATGAAAGTCTCATTTCATTTTGACATTACTGTTCCTTTAATGATGATGTGGGTGGTACAGCCAGTCTAAGCTGGCTCTCTATTATAGTTTACTCTTGAGCCTGAGAAGGAAGAAGCCAGATAAACTGAACATACATGTTAAAGGATCCCCTATCCTATCTTCCTGCAAAGTCTTGAGAGGGTGCTACAATAGAGAGCTATGGGGAGAGTGCTACAGTTTTGTATCAGCTGTAATGTCTGCATCAGGGGACAGCAGTACAAATTCATATGAGTTTTTCATTCATTTTTTTATAACTATTTTCTCCAATGCATAGTTTTAAACCACACTAAGCTTTTCAGAATGTTTATAGTTAATAGCTAAAATGCCCTGTTTGGTGAAGACTATTTGCTATAACTTTAACTGTAGTGACTTTACTAACTTGTCAGAAATGTCTGATTAATTAAAGGGACAGTCAACACCAGAATTGTTGTTGTTTAAAAAGATAGATAATCCCTTTATTACCCATTCCCCAGTTTTGCATAACCAACACAGTTATAATAAAACACTTTTTACCTCTGTGATTACCTTTGTATCTAAGCCTCTGCAATCTGCCCCCTTATTTCAGTTCTTTTGACAGACCTGCATTTTAGCCAATCAGTGCTGACTCCAAGGTAACTCCATGTGCGTGAGCACAATGTTATCTATATGGCAAACATGAACTAACGCCCTCTAGTGGTGAAAATTTGTCAAAATGCATTCAGATAAGAGGCAGCCTTCAGGTCTTGGAAATTAAGATTTAAAACGACCTAGGTTTAGCATTCAACTAAGAATATCAAGAGAACAAAGCAAAATTGGTGATAAAAGTAAATTGGAAAGTTGTTTAAAATTACATGCCCTACCTGAATCATGAAAGTTTATTTTGGACTTGATTGTCACTATAAAGTACTATGCCACGTGCTACACTACACAATTTATTGATGTTGTTAGTTTTTTTGACAGCCATTTATGATACATATTGCAACATCTGAATATCTTACGTACAAAGCCTATATAAGGAGAACTTACTTAACCATTTTTTTATGGAGCGGTGCACCTGTGAGGCAGACATAGTTGTATATAATCGAACACTTACTGTTAGTTTCATCCTAAATTCAGTCAACTTTTGCTTAGTCCTTTTTTCTACTCAAAAAAAAAATTATATTTAAAATATGTTTAACTGCTGCTGTATTATATACATGACAGAAAAAACTAAATAATATGTCCCTTTAAACAAAACAAAATACTATAATCACCAGGTACATCAGCTTTTTACAGAGATTTCCAAATTGATTGGAATACTCCTAGCAAATGGAACCTCTGTAAGGTATATGGGATATAATCATTACAAATCTACATTTAAACCATTTCAAATGAGTGGGACTGTCTTTAAATCCATAGCAGTTGAGAGTAAAATGTTAGCACCTGAGGGAAAGCCTAGGGCGCGCTATCATCTGGAGGTCAGATAATGTGGTACTAAATCCCTTGCATTGTAGACTTCTATGGAGTCAAACTCAGGTCCTGGCTATTGCTCGCTAAACTGAAGGTGGTCTAAACCAATGGAGAAATAGTGGAGTTCATCATAGTTCTTATCTATGATACACATAGATACACAGTATGAGTGTGAGAGAGAATTACTGTATTTTAATATATTATACATGGGTTTTGATATATTTTTTCTTTAGCCCTAACAACTTTCTTCAGTTCTCCAGGTGTGCTAAATTTTTCAGCGCTATTATTTGTTCTGCTGAATGCAACACATATTTTATCACCTGGTTTATGAACGATGATAGCGCACCCTGCAATATCCGTTGAAAATATAGGGCGTTAATAATAATAATAATGTCGTCCGTGCTAACATTCTTTGGTAAACCTTTTTTACTATTCACTTGTATTAACAGATTGTGAGCTGTTTTCAGTGCAGGGTGGCAATATGAATAGCTCACCCTGCACTATCAATAGCGCTCCACCTGGGCCATATCCTTTTATAAAAGCTGGGAACAAATATTCACAAAAATTGTCATTGGGCTTTCAAATTCAGACTCATTTAAATTCAAATTAAAGCTATAGTTTTCATATGGTTTTCATTTTTTATTTATTTCACATGGAGAAAAATATAATGACACTTTCACCCACTTTATAACCAATTTTGTCTTGTTTCAATCATTATATCTGGCTTTTCACTCTATTTTGTATTTGTACATTTTTTTCATGCATGCTGTTTTCCCTTTAATAAATAGGCTTGTATCCTTGATTAATAGAATAGGGAAAAAAATGCTAAAATCACACTTTTTAAACTATAAAACTCAAACTCAGAATGTTACATTTTGGAAATGATTGTTTGGAATAAGGTTTTCCATCTTTCTTTGAAAAAAAAAAGAAGCAGCCATGTTAATAAGCATAAACAATTACGCTTTGTTCGATAGGACTGATTTTAAATAAACGTTTATTTAATACTAGATTCCTGTAAACCCTAATAGTGCCTTTATTTAATATTTATTACCGGAACCTTAAAGGGAAACTAAGCCCACATTTTTCAGATAGAGCAGGGGTGGGCAATTATCGTCCCTCCAAATGTTAGGGACTATCTCCCATGATGCTTTGTCAGCATTATGGCTGAAAGAGCATTATGGGAGATGTAGTCCATAACATCTGGAGGGCCGATAATTGCCCACCCCTGAGATAGAGCATGTAAATTTAAGCAACTTTCTAACTTACTCCTATTATCAATTTTTCTTGGTTCTCTTGGTATCTTTATTTGAAAAAGCAGGAAAGTAAGCTTAAGAGCTGGCCCATTTTTAGCTCAGCACCCTGGGTAATGATTACTGATTTGTGGCTAAATGTAACCACCAGTCAGCAAGAGCTACCCAGGTGCTGAACCAGAAATGTGCCTGCTACTAACCTTACATTCCTGCTTTTTCAAATAAACATAGCAAGAGAACAAAGCACATTTGATAATAGGAGTAAATTAGAAAGTTGCTTAAAATGCCATGCTCTATCTGAATTATGAAATTAAAAAATTGGGTTTAGTATCCCTTTAAGATTACCGACCATGCTGATAAAATGCTGACTGGGTCGGAACAGTAATTTTGGCATTACAAAAATGTTAATTATAAAATTACTCAGAGGACTTGATATTATTAGGTAAATTAAAAAAATCCATTGCACCTATCTGCTGCAATTTTTTACTCATCCAGGACTAGTGGACTAGTAGAAACTTCACGTCTTGCATATAGGTCTGCGTAAACGCACACACAAATCAAACTTTACCCTGCCCGAGTGTGTTTTATGCAGGTGTTCTGGATTTATACCATATGTAAACCTTTAGGGGCCCCCACATCATGTCTTTTCTTTTCAGGCATCTTGGAATACAGATTCATTTATTGATCAAGAATACATTTCTCTTTCAAATACTTCTCAAAGATATCAAAATCAGAATTTGAAAATGGCTTAGCATTTAAACTAGACCTGCTAAAATTCATTTTCCTTATACATTGGCAAAACAAATAATGCTTTTGAACTAATTTTGTCCAACATTCATTAATTAACTAAACAAACTATTTATTAAATAATTTGTTCATTTTGTTTCTCCAGTATATATGAGTGAATGAGTGAATTAATTAATTCTTTTTTTTTTTTTTAATAAAAACATAACTGATAAAATGATAGAAAGGTCAGATTTTTAGTATTGCATCAAAGAATACTTCCTTTAAATAATGCACATTTTAAGTAAATTATGTCAATATCAAAATCTGAAAAGAATACGTTTTTATTCACTCAATGAAACACATTGTTAACATAACTACAGAAAATCTTTATTTGAAGCAATCAAATCCATTTAGTTGAACTAGAAAAACAATAAACTAAAAATATAAAATAAATTAACAAGCACATTCAGTTGAATTAGTTTTAACATAAGTCACCATTCGTTGTATATCAGTTTGTCTGTTGTCTAGATTATGGTTAGTTAGGATGAATACATAAGAAATAGTATATCCAAGTTCAATACTATGCTACTGAATACAACATAATGTCAATGTTTTTTTTTAATTGAATATATTTACATACGTATATGAGACCACTTTATACCATAAGGGTCAGTGCTTCAACTTTTCATACTTTTGCTTTTTTTTTCTTTGCTAAATACAAATAGAGGATTTCATTACTATTAAATTTATCATCTATTGTAAGTGTGAGCAATCAGTTAAAGGGACAGTGCACTTGAAATGTTTTATTTTTTAAACAGATAGGTAGTTTTATTTAAACAACACTGTTATATTAATACACTTTTTACCTCTGTGATTCCCTTGTATCTAAGCCTCTGCAGACTGCCACCTTATCTCAGTTCTTTTGACAGACTTGCATTTTAGCCAATCAGTGCAGACTCATAAATTACTCCATGGTAATGAGCTGTCAAAATGCACTGAGATAAGTGGCAGTTTTTAACGGCTGAGAAATCAGTTTATGAGCCTTCCTAGGTTTAGCTTTCAACAAAGAATACCAAGAAAACAAAGCACATTTGATGATAAAAGTAAATTGGAAAGTAGTTTAAAATTGCATGCCTTATCTAAGTCATGAATGTTTAATTTTCACTTGACTGTCCCTTTAAACTGTATAATTTCAAGAATGTTAAAGGAATTATATTATACATATAGCATATATTGTTATAATGTCTATAATTAAGTGCCCTTTTTAGTAGCTTTGAGCTTGTTTACATTTCAGTTGCGAACTAGTAGCAAAATCAAAAATCTTCATAATCTTTTTGTTGTTATTACCAGTTCACAAAGTTTACAACTGAATGTAAACTAGCCCTTTATTGCATAAACTTTTTTTTACTTAGCCATATATCAGTTCCACATAAGCTAATTAAAGCACCACAAACATACTGCAAACCTGAGCTTTATAGAGAGTAATATGGGTCTATATTGGATAAGCTATTATTATATTTAAGAAAAATACAACACAGTAGGTGTGCACTCAATTCTTTTTAAAGCATTTTAAAGTTCATCTGCAGTACATACAGTCATAGTTAAAAGACACTATGGGAAATACAGTACTGTGTTGTTAATGCTATATGGCACAAAAACATAATTTATGTAAGAACTTACCTGATAAATTCATTTCTTTCATATTAGCAAGAGTCCATGAGCTAGTGACGTATGGCATATACATTCCTACCAGGAGGGGCAAAGTTTCCCAAACCTCAAAATGCCTATAAATACACCCCTCACCACACCCACAAATCAGTTTAACGAATAGCCAAGAAGTGGGGTGATAAGAAAAAAGTGCGAAAGCATAAAAATAAGGAATTGGAATAATTGTGCTTTATACAAAAAAATCATAACCACCACAAAAAAAGGGTGGGCCTCATGGACTCTTGCTAATATGAAAGAAATTAATTTATCAGGTAAGTTCTTACATAAATTATGTTTTCTTTCATGTAATTAGCAAGAGTCCATGAGCTAGTGACGTATGGGATAATAAATACCCAAGATGTGGAACTTCCACGCAAGAGTCACTAGAGAGGGAGGGATAAAATAGACAGCCAATTCCGCTGAAAAAATAATCCACACCCCAAAATAAAGTTTTAATCTTATAATGAAAAAAACTGAAATTATAAGCAGAAGAATCAAACTGAAACAGCTGCCTGAAGTACTTTTCTACCAAAAACTGCTTCAGAAGAAGAAAACACATCAAAATGGTAGAATTTAGTAAAAGTATGCAAAGAAGACCAAGTTACTGCTTTGCAAATCTGATCAACCGAAGCTTCATTCCTAAACTCCCAGGAAGTAGAAACTGACCTAGTAGAATGAGCTGTAATCCTTTGAGGCAGAGTTTTACCCGACTCGACATAAGCATGATGAATCAAAGATCTTAACCAAGACGCCAAAGAAATGGCAGAGGCCTTCTGACCTTTCCTGGAACCGGAAAAGATAACAAATAGACTAGAAGTCTTTCGGAAATCTTTAGTAGCTTCAACATAATATTTCAAAGCTCTAACTACATCCAAAGAATGTAACGATCTTTCCTTAGAATTCTTTGGATTAGGACACAATGAAGGAACCACAATTTCTCTACTAATGTTGTTAGAATTCACAACTTTAGGTAAAAATTTAAATTAAGTCAGCAACACCGCCTTATCCTGATGAAAAATCAGAAAAGGAGATTCACAAGAAAGAGCAGATAACTCAGAAACTCTTCTAGCAGAAGAGATGGCCAAAAGGAACAACACTTTCCAAGAAAGTAATTTAATATCCAGAGAATGTATAGGTTCAAACGGAGGAGCTTGTAAAGCCCCCAGAACCAAATTCAAACTCCAAGGGGGAGAGATTGACTTAATGACAGGTTTTATACGAACCAACGCCTGTACAAAGCAATAAATATCAGGAAGATTAGCAATCTTTCTGTGAAACAGCACAGAAAGAGCAGAAATTTGTCCTTTCAAAGAACTTGCAGACAAACCTTTATCCAGACCATCCTGAAGAAATTGTAAAATTCTAGGAATTCTAAAAGAATGCCAGGAAAATTGATGAGAAGAGCACCAAGAAATGTAAGTCTTCCAAACTCGATAATATATCTTCCTAGACACAGATTTACGAGCCTGTAACATAGTATTAATTACGGAGTCAGAGAAACCTCTATGACTGAGAATCAAGCATTCAATCTCCATACCTTCAAATTTAATGATTTGAGATCCTGATGGAAAAAAGGACTTTGAGATAGAAGGTCTGGTCTTAACGGAAGAGTCCAAGGTTGGCAAGTAGCCATCCGAACAAGATCCGCATACCAAAACCTGTGAGGCCATGCTGGAGCCACCAGCAGAACAAACGAACGCTCTTTTAGAATCTTGGAGATCACTCTTGGAAGAAGAACTAGAGGCGGAAATATATAGGCAGGATGATACTTCCAAGGAAGTGACAATGCATCCACTGCCTCCGCCTGAGGATCCCTGGATCTGGACAGATACCTGGGAAGTTTCTTGTTTAGATGAGAGGCCATCAGATCTATTTCTGGAAGACCCCAGATTTGAATAATCTGAAGAAATACCTCTGGGTGAAGAGACCATTCGCCCGGATATAACTGGCGACTGAGATAATCCGCTTCCCAATTGTCTATACCTGGGATGTGAACCGCAGAAATTAGACAGGAGCTGGATTCCGCCCATACAAGTATCCGAGATACTTCTTTCATAGCCAGAGGACTGTGAGTCCCCCCTTGATGATTGACATATGCCATGGTTGTGACATTGTCCGTCTGAAAACAAATGAACGATTCTCTCTTCAGAAGAGGCCACGACTGAAGAGCTCTGAAAATCGCACGGAGTTCCAAAATGTTGATTGGTAATCTCGCCTCCTGAGATTCCCAAACCCCCTGCGCTGTCAGAGACCCCCATACAGCTCCCCAACCTGTCAGACTCGCATCTGTTGAGATCACAGTCCAGGTTGGAAGAACAAAAGAAGCCCCTTGAACTAAACAATGGTGATCTGTCCACCACGTCAGAGAGTGTCGTACAATCGGATTTAAAGATATTAACTGTGATATCTTTGTATAATCCCTGCACCACTGGTTCAGCATACAAAGCTGAAGAGGTCACATGTGAAAACGAGCAAAGGGGATCGCGTCCGATGCAGCAATCATAAGACCTAGAATTTCCATGCATAAGGCTACCGAAGGGAATGATTGAGACTGAAGGTTTCGACAAGCTGAAACCAATTTCAGACGTCTCTTGTCCGTCAGAGACAAAGTCATGGACACTGAATCTATTTGGAAACCTAAAAAGGTTACCCTTGTCTGAGGAATCAATGAACTCTTTGGTAAATTGATCCTCCACCCATGTTCTTGAAGAAATGACACAAGTCGATTCGTATGAAATTCTGCTAAATGTGAAGACTGAGCAAGTACCAAGATATCGTCCAAATAAGGAAATACCACAATATCCTGTTCTCTGATTACAGATAGAAGGGCACCGAGAACCTTTGAAAAAATCCTTGGAGCTGTTGCTAGGCCGAATGGCAGAGCCACAAACTGGTAATGCTTGTCTAGAAAAGAGAATCTCAGAAACTGATAGTGATCTGGATGAATCGGAATATGCAGATATGCATCCTGTAAATCTATTGTGGACATATAATGCCCTTGCTGAACAAAAGGCAGAATAGTCCTTATAGTTACCATTTTGAATGTTGGTATCCTTACATAACGATTCAATATTTTTAAATCCAGAACTGGTCTGAAGGAATTCTCCTTCTTTGGTACAATGAATAGATTGGAGTAGAACCCCAGACCCTGTTCCAGAACTGGAACTGGCACAATTACTCCAGCCAACTCTAGATCTGAAACACATTTCAGAAATGCTTGAGCCTTCACTGGGTTTATTGGAATGCGAGATAGAAAAAATCTTCTTGCAGGAGGCCTTACTTTGAAACCTATTCTGTACCCTTGTGAAACAATGTTCTGAATCCAAAGACTGTGAATCGAAATGATCCAAATTTCTTTGAAAAATCGTAATCTGCCCCCTACCAGCTGTGCTGGAATGAGGGCCGCACCTTCATGTGGACTTGGGAGCTGGCTTTGGCTTTCTGAAAGGCTTGGATTTATTCCAGACTGGAGATGGTTTCCAAACAGAAACCGTTCCTTTAGGGGAAGGATCAGGCTTCTGTTCCTTATTCTGACGAAAGGAACGAAAACGATTAGCAGCCCTATATTTACCTTTAGATTTTTTATCCTGAGGTAAAAAAGTCCCTTTCCCCCCAGTAACAGTTGAAATAATAGAATCCAACTGGGAACCAAACAATTTATTACCTTGGAAAGAAAGGGAAAGCAAAGTTGACTTAGAAGACATATCTGCATTCCAAGTTTTAAGCCATAAAGCTCTTCTAGCTAAAATAGCTAAAGACATATACCTGACATCAACTCTAATGATATCAAAGATGGCATCACAAATAAAGTTATTAGCATGTTTAAGAAGTTTAACTATGCTATGAGTATTATGATCTGACACTTGTTGTGCCAAAGCCTCCAACCAAAAAGTGGAAGCTGCCACAACATCAGCCAAAGAAATAGCAGGCCTAAGAAGATTACCTGAACATTAATAAGCTTTCCTTAGAAAGGATTCAATCTTCCTATCTAAAGGATCCTTAAAGGAAGTACTATCTGCCGTAGGAATAGTAGTACGTTTAGCGAGAGTAGAGATAGCCCCATCAACTTTAGGGATTTTGTCCCAAAACTCTAATCTGTCAGATAGCACAGGATACAATTTCTTAAACCTTTTAGAAGGAGTAAATGAATTACCCAGATTATTCCATTCCCTAGAAATTACTTCAGAAATAGCATCAGGGACAGGAAAAACTTCCGGAATAACTGTAGGAGGTTTAAAAACCGAATTTAAACGCTTAGTGGATTTAGTATCAAGAGGACTAGATTCCTCCATCTCTAATGCGATTAAAACTTCTTTAAGTAAAGAACGAATAAATTCCATTTTAAATAAATATGAAGATTTATCAGCGTCAATATCTGAGACAGAATCCTCTGAACCAAAAAAATCATCATCAGAAACAGACAAATCAGAATGATGATGTTCATTTAAAAATTCATCTGAAAAATGTGAAGTTTTAAAAGACCTTTTACGTTTACTGGAAGGAGGAATAACAGACATAGCCTTCCTAATAGATTTAGAAACAAAATCTCTTATATTAACAGGAACATCCTGAGTATTAGATGTTGATGGAACAGCAACAGGTAATGGAATATTACTAATGGAAATACTATCTGCATTAGCAAGCTTATCATGACATTCATCACAAACTACAGCCGGAGGAACAGTTACCACAAGTTCCACAAGTAACTTTGGTAGAACCAGCATCAGGCAGCGTTTTTCCAGAAGTAGCTTCTGATCCAGGGTCAATCTGAGACATCTTGCAATATGTAAGTGAAAAAACAACATATAAAGCAAAATCTATCAAATTCCTTAAAAGACAGTTTCAGGAATGGGAAAAAATGCCAATGAACAAGCCTCTAGCAACCAGAAGCAAATGAAAAATGAGACTTAAATAATGTGAGAAAAAGGTGGAGACAATAATGACGCCCACATTTTTTAGCGCCAAAAAAGACGCCCACATTATTGGCGCCTAAATGCTTTTGGTGCCAAGAATGACGCCACATCCGGTGACACCGACAATTTTGGTGCAAAACGTCAAAAAAATGACGCAAACACGAACAACTTCCGGCGACAAGAAATGACAAAGAATTTTTTTGCGCCAAGAATGACGCAATAAAATGAAGCATTTTCAGCCCCCGCGAGCCTAACAGCCCACAGGGAAAAAAGTCAATTTTAAGGTAAGAAAAAATGTTTTATTCATATGCATTATCCCAAATAATGAAACTGACTGTCTGAAATAAGGAATATTGATCATCCTGAATCAAGGCAAATAAATGTTTAAACACATATATTTAGAACTTTATATAAAAGTGCCCAACCATAGCTTAGAGTGTCACAAAAAATAAGACTTACTTACCCCAGGACACTCATCTACATGTAGTAGAAAGCCAAACCAGTACTGAAATGAGAATCAGTAGAGGTAATGGTATATAAGAGTATATCGTCGATCTGAAAAGGGAGGTAAGAGATGAATCTCTACAACCGATAACAGAGAACCTATGAAATAGATCCCGTAGAAGGAGACCATTGAATTCAAATAGGCAATACTCTCTTCACATCCCTCTGACATTCACTGCACACTGAGAGGAAAACCGGGCTCCAGCCTGCTGCAAAGCGCATATCAACGTAGAATCTAGCACAAACTTACTTTACCACATCCACGGGAGGCAAAGTTTGTAAAACTGATTTTGTGGGTGTGGTGAGGGGTGTATTTATAGGCATTTTGAGGTTTGGGAAACTTTGCCCCTCCTGGTAGGAATGTATATCCCATACGTCACTAGCTCATGGACTCTTGCTAATTACATAAAAGAAAGGTACATTTCAATGCCACATAAACAGGTTTTATCAAAGTTCAGGCTTGGCCAAATGAGAGCATTTAGAGTGCCAAAGCACACTCTCTCACACAGATTGTCTGTAACTGAAAGTCCATTTGTGACAAACACACTAGATGAAATGATAATGGAATGAAGGTAATGAGAATGCAATCTCTTAGTGTGTAAAACACCCTCTCCTTTATACATCCACATCCAGATCCAATTTAACTTAGCTAACGTAATCATAGAAACTGTCACAAGTTATCCACTTTTAAATTGTGTGCATACTGTAGCTATAACATTGCTATTTAGGAAAAAAGGACATTCCCTGTTAGCCATACTGACTTCAATATTATACAGATACTTATCGCTGCTCCAGGGTAGAAAGTGCTTGATGCATACGTTCTGCTGCTTAGATGATTCTCACAGGTCTCCATGCAAGTAGGGGATTTCCCTCCAGGACCTACTTCCACAATGTCCAGCCGGCAAAGGCCTCAGATAAAACCTGTTTATATGACATTGAACTGTACCTTTTGTACTATATAGGATTAACAATACAGTACTGTATCTCCCTAACGGCTAGATTTAGAGTTTTGTCGGTAACGACCCGCGTAGCTAACGCTGGCTTTTTTTTCCCCGCACCTTTTAAATACCGCTGGTATTTAGAGTTCACAGAATGGCTGCGTTAGGCTCCAAAAAGGGAGCGTATAGCATATTTACCGTCACTGCAACTCTCGATACCAGCGGTGCTTATGGACGCGGCCAGCTTCAAAAACGTTTATCCCCATAGGAAACAATGGGGAAGTTTGAGCTGAAAAAAAACTAAAACCTGCAAAAAAGCAGCGTTAAGCTCCTAACGCAGCCCCATTGTTTCCTATGGGGAAACACTTCCTAAGTCTGCACCTAACACTCTAACATGTACCCCGAGTCTAAACACCCCTAACCTTACACTTATTAACCCCTAATCTGCCGCCCCGCTATCGCTGACACCTGCATATTTTTTTTAACCCCTAATCTGCCGCTCCTTACACCGCCGCAACCTACATTATACCTATGTACCCCTAATCTGCTGCCCCTAACACCACCGACCCCTATATTATATTTATTAACCCCTAATATGCCGCCCTCAACGTCGCCTCCACCTACCTACAATAATTAACCCCTAATCTGCCGACCGGACCTCACCGCTACTATAATAAATGTATTAACCCCTAAAGCTAACTGTAACCCGAACCCTAACACCCCCCCTAAATTAAATATAATTTAAATCTAACGAAATAAATTAACTCTTATTAAATAAATTATTCCTATTTAAAGCTAAATACTTACCTGTAAAATAAACCCTAATATAGCTACAATATAAATTATAATTATATTGTAGCTATTTTAGGATTAATATTTATTTTACAGGCAACTTTGTAATTATTTTAACCAGGTACAATAGCTATTAAATAGTTAATAACTATTTAATAGTTACCTAGTTAAAATAATTACAAAATTACCTGTAAAATAAATCCTAACCTAAGTTACAATTAAACCTAACACTACACTATCAATAAATTAATTAAATACAATACCTACAAATAAATACAATGAAATAAACTAACTAAAGTACAAAAAATAAAAAAAAACTAAGTTACAAAAAATAAAAAAATATTTACAAACATTAGAAAAATATTACAACAATTTTAAACTAATTACACCTACTCTAAGCCCCCTAATAAAATAACAAAGCCCCCCAAAATAAAAAAATGCCCTACCCTATTCTAAAATTAAAATAGAAAAGCTCTTTTACCTTACCAGCCCTGAAAAGGGCCCTTTGCGGGGCAAATTCAGCTCTTTTGCCTGTAAAAAAAGACCATACAATACCCCCCCCCCAACATTACAACCCACCACCCACATACCCCTAATCTAACCCAAAGCCCCTAAATAAACCTAACACTAAGCCCCTGAAGATCTTCCTACCTTATCTTCACCACGCCGGGTTCACCGATCGATCCAGAAGAGCCTTCAAATGTCTTGATCCAAGCCCAAGCGAGGGGCTGAAGATGTCCATGATCCGACTGCAGTCTTCATCCAAGCGGGAGCTGAAGAGGTCCATGATCGGGCTGACGTCTTCTATCAAGCGGCATCTTCAATCTTCTTTCTTCCGGATCCATGGTCATCCCGCCGACGCGGAACATCCATCTTCACTGACGACTTCCCGACGAATGACGGTTCCTTTAAGGGACGTCATCCAAGATGGCGTCCCTCGAATTCCGATTGGCTGATAGGATTCCATCAGCCAATCGGAAATAAGGTAGGAAAATTCTGATTGGCTGATGGAATCAGCCAATCAGATTCAAGTTCAATCCGATTGGCTGATCCGATCAGCCAATCAGATTGAGCTCGCATTCTATTGGCTGTTTCCTACCTTAATTCCGATTGGCTGATAGAATCCTATCAGCCAATCGGAATTTGAGGGACGCCATCTTGGATGACGTCCCTTAAAGGAACCTCCATTCTTTGTCTAGTCGTCGGAAGAAGAGGATGGATCCGCGCTGGAGGTCTTGAAGATCACCGTTCGTCATCGGATGGAAGAACATAGAAGATGCCGCCTGGATGAAGATGTTTGCCGGTCCGGATGTCCTCTTCTGCCCGCTTGGATCAAGACTTCAGCCGGAGGATTTATGTCTTCAGCCCCCCGCTTGGGCTTGGATCAAGACATCGGAGTCAGGACGGATCGGTGTGATACCCGGTGTGGTGAAGATAAGGTAGGAAGATCTTCAGGGGCTTAGTGTTAGGTTTATTTAAGGGGGGTTTGGGTTAGATTAGGGGTATGTGGTTGGTGGGTTGTAATGTTGGTGGGGGGGTATTGTATGTTTTTTTTTCCAGGCAAAAGAGTTGAATTCTTTGGGGCATGCCCCGCAAATGGCCCTTTTAAGGGCTGGTAAGGTAAAAGAGCTTTTCTATTTTAATTTTAGAATAGGGTAGGGCATTTTTTTTATTTTGGGGGGCTTTGTTATTTTATTAGGGGGCTTAGAGTAGGTGTAATTAGTTTAAAATTGTTGTAATATTTTTCTAATGTTTGTAAATATTTTTTTATTTTTTGTAACTTAGTTCTTTTTTATTTTTTGTACTTTAGTTAGTTTATTTAATTGTATTTATTTGTAGGTATTGTATTTAATTAATTTATTGATAGTGTAGTGTTAGGTTTAACCTCTTAAGGACATATGACGGAATTTTTCCATCATAAAACAATTGAGCAAACTGAAAGCTGTGTCCTTAAAGGGTTAATTGTAGATAATTGTAGGTATTTTATTTAAGTAATTTATTGATAGTGATAGTGTTAGGTTTAATTGTAACTTAGGTTAGGATTTATTTTCCAGGTAATTTTGTAATTATTTTAACTAGGTAGCTATTAAATAGTTATTAACTATTTAATAGCTATTGTACCTGGTTAAAATAATTACAAAGTTGCCTATAAAATAAATATTAATCCTAAAATAGCTACAATATAATTATAATTTATATTGTAGCTATATTAGGGTTTATTTTACAGGTAAGTATTTAGCTTTAAATAGGAATAATTTATTTCATAAGAGTTAATTTATTTTGTTAGATTTAAATTATATTTAACTTAGGGGGGTGTTAGTGTTAGGGTTAGACTTAGCTTTAGGGGTTAATACATTTATTATAGTAGCGGTGAGGTCCGGTCGGCAGATTAGGGGTTAATAAGTGTAGGTAGGTGTCGGCGACGTTGAGGGGGACAGATTAGGGGTTAATAAATATAATATAGGGGTCGGCGGTGTTAGGGGCAGCAGATTAGGGGTACATAAGTATAACGTAGGCAGCGGCGGTGTGTGATCAGCAGATTAGGGGTTAAAAATTATTATTATAGTGGCGGCGATGTGGGGGGCCTCGGTTTAGGGGTATATAGGTAGTTTATGGGTGTTAGTGTACTTTAGAGCACAGTAGTTAAGAGCTTTATGAACCGGCGTTAGCCCAAAAAGCTCTTAACTCCTGTTTTTTTTCTGCGGCTGGAGTTTTGTCGTTAGATTTCTAACGCTCACTTCAGCCACGACTCTAAATACCGGCGTTAGAAAGATCCCATTGAAAAGATAGGATACGCAATTGGCGTAGGGGGATCTGCGGTATGGAAAAGTCGCGGCTGCAAAGTGAGCGTTAGACCCTTTAATGACTGACTCCAAATACCAGCGGGCGGTAAAATCCAGCGTTAGGACCCCCTAACGCTGGTTTTGACGGCTACCGCCAAACTCTAAATCTAGCCGATAGTGTTTTTTAAACATGTTTTTATAGTAATAGACCAAGTTTGTTCTCACCGGTGTTTTATCAGGTTTAAATAAAATTATACTGATATTTTTTTTTTGCTGCAAATGCTTGTCATTCTTTTTTATATCTATTTATACATAAAGGTATTATTATATTTATTAATGTTATAGAAACATCCACATATATTATGGAACTTAATAAAGCTAAGGCTGAAAATATGTTCAAACAAAGAGCAACTAGAACAAGAGATCATAATCTCAAATTGCAAAGTAGTAGGTTTGCAGAAGCACTTCATCACAGTGTTTGATTCCTGGTATAAACATCAATTAAAAGGTAGCGAAGATAAACACTTGTTATTATTCTTAATATTAATGTAATGGTTACTTTTCTTTAGTTAAATACAAATATTTAAATAGTTTTTATTAAGGTAATTGTTATTTTTCTCATTCTGATAAAATATGAATCTATTAAACTGGAGATATTTCACCGCCCAATAATTTAATTTATTTGAATTATCTGAGTATTTTTAATGGTATATAACCAAATCAGTAATTATCTGATATAACTTAAAAAATAATCTGAAAATTAAAAATTTCTCTTGAAAACCATGATTTAAATTGATTTAAATTGAGTCTTACTAGTGATCCAAATCATAATTTAAATCAAATTGATTTAAATTAAAGCCATCATTTTGGAAACCCATTGCTTAATTTAAGATAGATGAAAACATGGATGGATACAATATCAAGAAGGAAGATGCAGTCACACTACCACAGGGCTAATAATCTGTGTAATTCTCAAATGACGCACCAAAATGTAGACCTACGGCTAGATTACGAGTTTTGCGTTATGAGGGGTGCAGTGCTAACTTGCATGTTATTGTCACCGCTCACTTCCCTACAGCGCTGGTATTACAGGTTTATAAAAACCCGGTGTTATCAGGCAAGAAATGAGCATAGAGCAAAATTGAGCTCCATACTGCACTCCAATACCAGCGCTGCTGAAAGCTACGGTGAGCTGGTTTTACGTGCTTGTGCACGATTTCCCCATAGACATCAATGGGGAGAGTCGGCTGAAAAAAGTCTAACACCTGCAAAAAAGCAGCGTAAAGCTCCGTAACGAAGCCCCATTGATTCCTATGGGGAAACAAAATTTATGTTTACACCTAACACCCTAACATGAACCCGAGTCTAAACACCCCTAATCTTACACTTATTAGCCCCTAATCTCCAGCCCCTGACATCACCGACACCTACATTAAATGTATTAACCCCTAATCTGCCGCTCCGGACATCGCCGCCACTATAATAAACATATTAACCAATAAACCGCCACACTCCCGCATTGCAAACACTAGTTAAATATTAGAAACCCCTAATCTGCCACCCCTAACATCACCGCCACCTACCTACATTTATTAACCCCTAATCTGCCGCCCCCAATGTCGCCGCCACTAAACTAAATGTATTAACCCCTAAACCTAGTTCTAACCGTAACCCTAACACCCCCTAACTTAAATATAATTAAAATAAATCTAAATAAAAATTACTATCATTACCTAAATAATTCCAATTTAAAACTAAATACTTACCTGTAAAATAAACCCTAAGCTAGCTACAATAAAACTAATAGTTACATTGTATCTAGCTTAGGGTTTATTTTATAGGTAAGTATTTCAGTTTTAAATAGCAATTATTTAGGTAATGATAGTAATTTTTATTTAGATTTATTTTAATTATATTCAAGTTAGGGGGTGTTAGGGTTAGGGTTAGACTTAGGTTTAGGGGTTAATAAATTTAGTATAGTGGCAGCGACGTTGGGGGCGGCAGATTAGGGGTTAATAACTGTAGGTAGGTGGCGTCGATGTTAGGGGAGTCAGATTAGGGGTCAATAACATTTAACTAGTGTTTGCAATGCAGGAGTGCGACGGTTAATGGGTTATTATATTTATTATAGATTAGGGGTTAATAATTTTATTTTAGTGTTTGCGATGTGGGAGAGCCTCGTTTTAGGGGTTAATAGGTAGCTTATGGGTGTTAGTGTACTTTTTAGCACTTTAGTTATGAGTTTTATCCTTATGCTTTGTAGCGTAAAACTTATAACTACTGACTTTAGATTGCGTTACGAATCTTGCGGGATAGGCTGTACCGCTCACTTTTTGGGCTCCCAGAAAAAGCTTGTAATATCGGCGCTATGGAAGTCCCATTGAAAAAAGACTTTACGAAAATTGCGTAAGTTAATTTGCATTACGGCCAAAAAAAGTGTGCGGTACAGCTTTTTGACATGACTCGTAATAGCAGTGGTAGTGAAAAAGCAGCGTTATAACCCATAACACTGCTTTTTCACTCATAACGCAAAACTCTAGCCGCTAGTTTCCTAGAGGGGCAGACCAATCTTAAATTAAGCATAAAAAAAACACATCTTGTTTCCATATGAGTAAGAAGGAGCAGGAGAACAGGATTTATCAGCAATATATTTTGTTCTATGGGAGAAGTGACAAACTCTGATTAAAATCTGGAACCGGCAAAACAACAGGGAGATCTGGATGAATAGTAGGATGGAAACCATGGATGGTAAAAAACTTAGATGTATTGATGCATCTGATTTTTTGTTTATATTCAGCAGTAGGAAGTAGATGTAACCAATAATTTTGAAGAAAGGTGCAAAAACACTTCAGAGTCCACTTCATCTTATCATTTGAGGGTGGTACCCAGAAAACATAGATCATGAAATGTTGAGACGGGAGCAGAAATATTTCCAAAGTCTGGAAGTAAATTGGGAACCTCTGTCTGACAAAACATCCCAAGTCAAACCATGTAAAATAAAACTTCCATTAAAAACAAATAAGCTTTGTATGAAAATAATCCTGCATATTAAGTGGGTTGTTACTCAAGTACTGCACAACAGCTGTCTGTTATTTTCCATGTATTTTGTAACTTCTCCTTATGAGGTAAAGCTGTACATTGTTCCCAGCTATAACAAGCTTCTACTAAAATAGTTGAGCATCACAAATAAATCAAATGCCTTATCACTTGTATTGTCTACCACATGAATATGATATCCCTTAAACTAAAGTCTGCATGGGACACCAAAACTTTACTGGGTCATGTTTAGTTAGTCTAACGCTACTAAAAATATGATTGCCGAGTCACACTGCAATGACATTCTAAGTTGACAACCTTTTTTATTGCCACAGTGGGGAAACTGGTAACTCTTGGTACATTTATAGCTTTGTAGAGAGTAATTTATACTGTCTTTAATGTCATTTTTATATGTGTAATTCATACATTTTATATGCAATGAGTTTAGAATATCATACATATCTATTTTTTTATTAAAACCTAATCTAATATTTAGGTATATAAAAAATAAAAAAATCCAGTCCCCTTGACTGCTACAGAGTTATATGAGCCTCATGCAGAAAATGTATCTCATCCTCACAATATGACATTTTCCAAGAGATTAACGGCTAGATTTAGAGTTCTGCGGCCAAAGGGGTGCGTTAGCTACGCATGCTTTTTTTTCCACGCACCTTTTAAATACCGCTGGTATTTAGAGTTCACAGAAGGGCTGTGTTAGGCTCCAAAAAAGGGAGCGTATAGCATATTTAACGCCACTGCAACTCTCAATACCAGCGGTGCTTACGGACGCGGCCAGCTTCAAAAACGTGCTCGTGCACGATTCCACCATAGGAAACAATTGGGCTGTTTGAGCTGAAAAAAAAACTTAACACCTGCAAAAAAGCAGCGTTCAGCTCCTAACGCAGCCCCATTGTTTCCTATGGGGAAACACTACCTAAGTCTGCACCTAACACGCTAACATGTACCCCGAGTCTAAATGCCCCTAACATACACTTATTAACCCCTAATCTGCCGCTCCCGTTATCGCTGACCCCTGCATATTATTATTAACCCTTAATCTGCCGCTCCGTACATCGCCGCAACCTACGTTATCCCTATGAACCCCTAATCTGCTGCCCCTAACACCGCCGACCCCTATATTATATTTATTAACCCCTAATCTTCCGCCCCCGCTATCGCTGACCCCTGCATATTATTATTAACCCCAAATCTGACGCTCCCTACACTCCCGCAACCTACATTATCCCTATGTACCCCTAATCTGCTGCCCCTAACACAGCCGACCCCTATATTATATTTATTAACCCCTAATCTGCCGCCCCCAATGTCGCCTCCACCTACCTACAATAATTAACCCCTAATCTGCCGACCGGACCGCACCGCTACTAAGCTAAGTCTAACCCTAACACTAACACCCCCCTAAGTTAAATATAATTTAAATCTAACAAAATAAATTAACTCTTATTAAATAAATTATTCCTATTTAAAGCTAAATACTTACCTGTAAAATAAATCCTAATATAGATACAATATAAATTATAATTATATTGTAGCTATTTTAGAATTAATATTTATTTTACAGGCAACTTTGTAATTATTTTAACCAGGTACAATAGCTATTAAATAGTTAATAACTATTTAATAGCTACCTAGTTAAAATAATTACAAAATGACCTGTAAAATAAATCCTAACCTAAGTTCCAATTAAACCTAACACTACACTATCAATAAATTAATTAAATACAATACCTACAAATAAATACAATTAAATAAACTAACTAAAGTACAAAAAATAAAAAAGAACTAAGTTACAAAAAATAAAAAAATATTTACAAACATTAGAAAAATATTACAACAATTTTAAACTAATTACACCTACTCTAAGCCCCCTAATAAAATAACAAAGACCCCCAAAATAAAAAAATGCCCTACCCTATTCTAAATTAAAAAAGTTCAAAGCTCTTTTACCTTACCAGCCCTTAAAAGGGCCCTTTGTGGGGCATGCCCCAAAGAATTCAGCTCTTTTGCCTGTAAAAGAAAAATACAACCCCCCCCCAACATTAAAACCCACCACCCACATACCCCTAATCTAACCCAAACCCCCTTAAAATAACCTAACACTAATCCCCTGAAGATCATCCTACCTTGAGTCGTCTTCACTCAGCCGAGCAGCGATGGAACCGAAGTGGACATCCGGAGCGGCAGAAGTTATCCTCCAAGGGGCGCTGAAGAAATCTTCCATCCGATGAAGTGATCCTCCAGTCGGCGCTGAAGAAGTCTTCCATCCGGTCGATGTCATCTTCCAAGAGGCGCTGAAGAAGTCTTCTATCCGGGCGATGTCATCTTCCAAGCGGGGTCTTCAATCTTCATCCCGCCGACGCGGAACATCCTTCTTTACCGACGGACTACCGACGAATGAAGGCTCCTTTAAGGGACGTCATCCAAGATGGCGTCCCTTCAATTCCGATTGGCTGATAGGATTCTATCAGCCAATCGGAATTAAGGTAGGAAAATTCTGATTGGCTGATGGAATCAGCCAATCAGATTCAAGTTCAATCCGATTGGCTGATCCAATCAGCCAATCAGATTGAGCTCGCATTCTATTGGCTGTTCCGATCAACCAATAGAATGCAAGCTCAATCTGATTGGCTGATTGGATCAGCCAATCGGATTGAACTTGAATCTGATTGGCTGATTCAATCAGCCAATCAGATTTTTCCTACCTTAAAGGGACAGTCAACACCAGAATTTTTGTTATTTAAAAAGATAGATAATCCCTTTATTACCCATTCCCCAGTTTTGCATAACCAACACTGTTATATTAATACACTTTTTACTGCTGTGACTAACTTGTATCTAAGGCTCTTCTGACCGCCCCTAATCACATGACTTTTAGTTATTATCTATTGACTTGCAGTTTAGCCAATTAGTGCAGTGTCTGCCACAACTCACGGGTGTGCTCACAATGCTATCTATATGGTTTACCTGAACTACTCTCCCCTGCTGTGAAAAGCAAATACAAAAGCATGTGATTAGAGGCGGCCTTCAAGGGCTTAGAAATTATCATATGAGCCTTTCTAGGTTTGCTCTCAACTAGAATACCAAGAAAACAAAGCAAAATTGTTGATAAAAGTAAATTGGAAAGTTGTTTAAAATTACATGCCCGATTTGAAAAATAAAAGTTTTTTTGGGCCTTGACTGTCCCTTTAATTCCAATTGGCTGATAGAATCCTATCAGCCAATCGGAATTGAAGGGACGCCATCTTGGATGACGTCCCTTAAAGGAGCCTTCATTCGTCGGTAGTCCGTCGGTAAAGAAGGATGTTCTGCGTCGGCGGGATGAAGATTGAAGACCCCGCTTGGAAGATGACATCGGCTGGATAGAAGACTTCTTCAGCGCCTCTTGGAAGATGACATCGCCCGGATGGAAGACTTCTTCAGCGTCGACTGGAGGATAACTTCTGCCGCTCCGGATGTCCACTTCGGTTCCATCGCTGCTCGGCTGAGTGAAGACGACTCAAGGTAGGATGATCTTCAGGGGATTAGTGTTAGGTTATTTTAAGGGGGGTTTGGGTTAGATTAGGGGTATGTGGGTGGTGGGTTTTAATGTTGGGGGGGTTGTATTTTTCTTTTACAGGCAAAAGAGCTGAATTCTTTGGGGCATGCCCCACAAAGGGCCCTTTTATGGGCTGGTAAGGTAAAAGAGCTTTGAACTTTTTTAATTTAGAATAGGGTAGGGCATTTTTTTATTTTGGGGGTCTTTGTTATTTTATTAGGGGGCTTAGAGTAGGTGTAATTAGTTTAAAATTGTTGTAATATTTTTCTAATGTTTGTAAATATTTTTTTATTTTTTTGTAACTTAGTTCTTTTTTATTTTTTGTACTTTAGTTAGTTTATTTAATTGTATTTATTTGTAGGTATTGTACTTAATTAATTTATTGATAGTGTAGTGTTAGGTTTAATTGTAGATAATTGTAGGTATTGTATTTAATTAATTTATTGATAGTGTAGTGTTAGGTTTAATTGTAACTTAGGTTAGGATTTATTTTACAGGTAATTTTGTAATTATTTTAACTAGGTAGCTATTAAATAGTAAATAACTATTTAATAGCTATTGTGCCTGGTTAAAATAAATACAAAGTTGCCTGTAAAATAAATATAAATCCTAAAATAGCTACAATATAATTATAATTTATATTGTAGCTATATTAGGGTTTATTTTACAGGTAAGTATTTAGCTTTAAATAGGAATAATTTATTTAATAAGAGTTAATTTATTTCGTTAGATTTAAAATATATTTAAGTTAGGGGGGTGTTAGTGTTAGGGTTAGACTTAGCTTTAGGGGTTAATACATTTATTATAGTAGCGGTGTGGTCCGGTCGGCAGATTAGGGGTTAATTATTGTAGGTAGGTGGAGGCGACGTTGGGGACGGCAGATTAGGGGTTAATAAATATAATATAGGGGTCGGCTGTGTTAGGGGCAGCAGATTAGGGGTACATAGGGATAACGTAGGTTGCGGCGGTGTACGGAGCGGCAGATTAGGGGTTAATAATAATATGCAGGGGTCAGCGATAGCGGGGGCGGCAGATTAGGGGTTAATAAATATAATATAGGGGTCGGCGGTATTAGGGGCAGCAGATTAGGGGTACATAGGGATAACGTAGGTGGCGGTGGTGTACGGAGCGGCAGATTAGGGGTTAAAATATTTTAATAGAGTGGCGGCGATGTGGGGGGACCTCAGTTTAGGGGTACATAGGTAGTTTATGGGTGTTAGTGTACTTTAGAGCACAGTAGTTAAGAGCTTTATAAACCGGTGTTAGCCCAGAAAGCTCTTAACTACTGACTTTTTTCTGCAGCTGGAGTTTTGTCGTTAGATTTCTAAGGCTCACTTCAGCCACGACTCTAAATACCGGCGTTAGAAAGATCCCATTGAAAAGATAGGATATGCAAATGGCGTAGAGGGATCTGTGGTATGGAAAAGTCGCGGCTGCAAAGTGAGCGTTAGACCCTTTCCTGACTGACTCTAAATACCAGCGGTAGCCCAAAACCAGCGTTAGGAGCCTCTAACGCTGGTTTTGATGGCTACCGCCAAACTCTAAATCTAGCCGTTAGTGAGCTGTTATTGCTCTATTTTATAATAAAGCAATTTCTAGCTGTGGCAATGTTAAATGCTAATTTATAGATATAACTATTTTATTATCACACAATCAGAGTTTCATGCATAATCTAATGTATACTAAAAGAACGGTGCTATATATTTTTCTAACAGCTGTTCATTTTATAATTGTGTTTGACACCATCTGGAAGAAATTGATTGTAAAATGTTTTTATAAATAGCACAGTGTGCATAAAAAAAGTGATTAAAGGGAAAAAATATAAATTTAAACCTTGGCATAAAAAAACAAAAACAAATTAGCTATGGTACTGACAGAATGTAATCCCATAACAGGAATAAAGGTAGCCATCTTGTTAAAGCAATCCCCTACTTTGATAATGGTGCCATGGCCATCAGATAAAGTCAATTGATATGCAAGCCCCATAGACTCTCAGGAATCTGCAAAGTATGATGAGTACCAGCTAGAGTCAAATCAGAGTGTTTCATCCTAGCACAAATATCATAACAACTTGTAGACACCCCCAGCCAATTTAGACCCCAAAAATGTGTGGGCAATCAGATCTACTGTCTTTTTAATACTTCTGTGACCAGCAGCAAGAGAATAGTGATGGAACTACATGACTTGCAAACATATTCAAAGGGACCATCCAGTCAAAATTTAAATGCACATAGATAAATTACATCTTTGAATGGAAACATATTTGCAATATACATTTATTAGCAAAAATGCCTCTAGTGAGAGTTATCCCTGTTTCAGTGCTAACATTTTTCCATGCACCTGTATGTGAAGCCAAGCTAGATATTCTCAATGCACCAGCATTTTAAACACTGTAGCTCATCAGAGCACCAGTGGGGTTTGTACATGTCAGCAATGAACAAATTGAGTCATTACCAGGTGGTACAAGGACCTTAGGATCTCTGAGCAGGTGCTGTGTTTAAAATGCTGGTGCACGGTGCATACTTAAATACACTTTTGAAACAGCTTTAGTTTTTATTAGAAGCATTTTTGCTAATACATGTGTATTACAAAAATGCTTCTTTTCAAATCTGAAATGCATCCATGTGGATTCTAATTTTGACTGGAATGTCCATTTAAAGAGGAGGAGGGAGCAGTATTGCCAAAAGACATAATCTTATCCACCTGAAATAAATAAGTCCCAATGAAATCTCCTCTGTATATGAAGGTATGAGGAGGAGTCTGGCAAATTATCAATAATTTTTTTTAGATGCCAGAAAATATGTTAAACCTAGATAAAAATATAGCCCAGAAAGTCATCCTGTGATGGAGCCTCTTAGCAGAATAGAGGTATTTCAGATTACAGTGATCCATTTAAATTGTAACAGGATGGAAAGTGCCCTACAGTAAATGCAGGCATTCCTCCAAACTGTCCTTAATTACCAATAACTCTCTGTTTTATACATCATAATTCTCTAATTCCCTAAGAAGGCTGAATAAATGTCTTTGACAACATTTCCTCAACATATTCTTTTACGTGATGTATTTCTGGGTCAGGGTTGCAAACAAAAGACACAAATCCAGCGAGCTCCCATCCAAGAAATGAGGATTTAATGCATGCAGTACACACAAAAACAACAAGTAAGTAAGGGGTAAAATTGTTACGAAAATAATGAGCAAAAACGCTATGGCTCAAAGATCCTGCCAGTCTTACGCGTTTCAGCTGTATAGAAAAGCCTTAATCATAGACCATACGGCAATCTCCGGTAAACACCCTTTTAAAGCCATCAAGGCCTTGTAACGGTTAGCAGCTGTGAGTAATAGCGTATCAATAAACCACTAAGAAATCAGTCATAAGACACCAACATATTAATTGGAGAATAACAATTCATTACATATATACACAAAGAAATAGAGAATAGCTAACTTTATGCTAATATTCTGAGTAATATTTATATCCCTAATGCAGTAGTAGACTTTAATCCTATAGGGAGCTAATTATATTCCCCTAAATATTAATTGGAGAATAGCAATTAATTACATATATACAAAAAGCAATAAAAAATAGGTAGCTATATACGAATACTCTGAATGGCATATGTATCCCTGTAAAAGCAGTAGAATATAATATAATCCTGTAGGGAGCTAATCATATTCCCCTAAATAGGGAGCAACAAAAGCCAGTGTCCTTAATTTTTAAGGAAAAAAGATGTTATATGTACATTTTAAGTCTAATCTAATAAGCTATCGTAATAGAAAATTGGTAAATTTAAAGTACTCTGCTTGAAATCCACAGGGTAATAATAGAGAACTATATTCAGTAAAGGAAAACCCTTAATAAGTATATATTGTTATTATGTAATATAAATCCTATGTTTCCATATACCTAGTTGTTTGGACAGTGCAAACTATGATGTATTCCAAACTCGCATTTAGTCATATGATACTAAACATTTGTGATGGAATGATTGGGCTAACTCTCCAAACACCAAGAGTAATCAGAAATTGCATAGTCCAAGTGTAATTCATTAGAGTTGCCAGTGATTGATAATATCACCAGATGCATTGAAGCCTTTTGGACGTCTATTCCGCAGAGTAAAAATCCAAAAGACTTCTCTGTGAAAAAGTTGGGGTTTTATCCCCTCCCCTAGGGGCATTCATAATGGTTTCAATCACTTGCCATTTAAATGCTTTAACCATTTTATTGTGTACCAAATCAGAGACATCAATATCTTTGTCTATATTGTTGAGATGTTCTCTGATTCGTGACCGCACCTCACGTGTGGTACACCCTACATACTGCTTGTTGCAGTCTGTATATTCTACTAGGTAGATAGCATAACTGGTCCAACAATTAGTACAGCCTGACGAAAGAAACACCCTTTGGGTTACTTTCAATTGGAACCTGTTAGTGACACTAGTATGGCTGCAAGCAATGCAGCCAGAGAAGTGGCACCTAAAATGACCCTTAACTGTCAGCCAACTACTTCCACTTGAAGTGGCTTTCTTTAACATACTGGGTGCCAAAATGTTACCCAGGGTACGGCCTTTTCTAGAGATATAATGGCAGCCTTCTGAAACTAAGTTTTTGAGTCTGTCTTCTCCTGTCAATACAGGAAGATGTTTACCTATGATGCTGCAAATTTCTGTAAACTGTGGACTGAAAGTAGTAATAAAATTTGGTTTAAGGCCATCAAAGTTTCTATTTGGATAAACCTTGTTTTGTTGAAGCATAGTCTTCCTATCCATTCTTTCCACTTCTAAAAAAGCTCTCTTAATTATTTTAGAGTGATAACTCTGTCTTGGAGTTGTTTCTTAAGGGTATTAGCTTCTTTTGGAAATCATTGTCTGATGAATAGTGATGTCGCGAACAGTTCGCCGGAGAACAGTTCCCGGCGAACATTGCTTGTTCGCGTTCACCGCAGCGGGCGAACATATGCGATGTTCGATCCGCCCCCTATTTGTCATCATTGAGTAAACTTTGACCCTGTATCTCACAGTCTGCAGACACATTTCAGCCAATCAGCAGCAGACACTCCCTCCCAGACCCTCCCAGCTCCTGGGCAGCAGCCATTTTACATTCATTCTGATCCTGCATTCTTAGTGAGAGGAGGGATAGTGCTGCTGATGATTTTATAGGGAAATTGATAGCTAGGCTAGTGTATTCAGTGTCCACTACAATCCTGAAGGACTCATCTGATCTCTGAGCTCTGCTGTAAGGACAGCATCCCAAAAAGCCCTTTTTAGGGCTAGAACATCAATCGTTTTTTTTTCTTTGTAATCTAATTGCATTTGCCTGCCTGCCAGCCTGTGTGTCAGGCTCACAGCATATACTGTGCCTAATTGCTCAGTGCCACCACTCATATCTGTTGTAACATTAGTGTAAATTAAAAAAAAAAAAACTTTTACATCAGTCTGCTAGTGTAATCTAATTTTAGTTTCCAGCAGGCCAGCCTGCCACTGTCAGCCTGTGTATCAGGCTCACAGCATATACTGTGCCTACTTCCTCAGTGTCACCACCAGTCATATCTGGTGTAACATTAGTGTAAAAATTTTTTTAAAAAAACTTTTACATCAGTCTGCTAGTGTAATCTAATTTCAGTTGCCAGGCCAGCCTGCCACTGCCAGCCTGTGTGTCAGGCTCACAGCATATACTGTGCCTACTTCCTCAGTGCCACCACCAGTCATATCTGGTGTAACATTAGTGTAATTTTTTTTTTAAAAAAACTTTTACATCAGTCTGCTAGTGTAATCTAATTTCAGTTGCCAGGCCAGCCTGCCACTGCCAGCCTGTGTGTTAGGCTCACAGCATATACTGTGCCTACTTCCTCAGTGCCACCACCAGTCATATCTGGTGTAACATTAGTGTAAATTTTTTTAAAAAAAACTTTTACATCAGTCTGCTAGTGTAATCTAATTTCAGTTGCCAGGCCAGCCTGCCACTGCCAGCCTGTGTGTCAGGCTCACAGCATATACTGTGCCTACTTCCTCAGTGCCACCACTCATATCTGGTGTAACATTAGTGTAAATTTTTTTTAAAAAAACTTTTACATCAGTCTGCTAGTGTAATCTAATTTCAGTTGCCAGGCCAGCCTGCCACTGCCAGCCTGTGTGTCAGGCTCACAGCATATACTGTGCCTACTTCCTCAGTACCACCACCAGTCATATCTGGTGTAACATTAGGGTAAATTAAAAAAAAAAACTTTTACATCAGTCTGCTAGTGTAATATAATTTCAGTTGCCAGGCCAGCCTGCCACTGCCAGGCTGTGTGTCAGGCTCACAGCATATACTGTGCCTAATTCCTCAGTGCCACCACCAGTCATATCTGGTGTAACATTAGTGTAAATTTTTTTTAAAAAAAACTTTTACATCAGTCTGCTAGTGTAATCTAATTTCAGTTGCCAGCAGGCCAGCCTGCCACTGCCAGCCTGTGTGTCAGGCTCACAGCATATACTGTGCCTACTTCTTCAGTGCCCCCACAAGTCATATCTGGTGTAACATTAGTGCAAATTTAAAAAAAAAAAAACGTTTACATCAGTCTGCTAGTGTAATCTAATTTCAGTTGCCAGGCCAGCCTGCCACTGCCAGCCTGTGTGTCAGGCTCACAGCATATACTGTGTCTACTTCCTCAGTGCCACCACCAGTCATATCTGGTGTACATTAGTGTAATTTAAAAAAAAACAAAAAACTTTTACATCAGTCTGCAAGTGTAATCTAATTTCAGTTGCCAGGCCAGCCTGCCACTGCCAGCCTGTGTGTCAGGCTCACAGCATATACTGTGCCTACTTGCTCAGTGCCACCACCAGTCGTATCTGGTGTAACAGTAGTGTAAATTTTTTTAAAAAAAACTTTAACATCAGTCTGCTAGTGTAATCTAATAGCAGTTGCCTGCTTGCCACTGCCAGCCTGTGTGTCAGGCTCACAGCATATACTGTGCCTACTTCCTCAGTGCCACCACTCATATCTGGTGTAACATTAGTGTAATTTTCTTTAAAAAAAAACTTTTACATCAGTCTGCTAGTGTAATCTAATTTCAGTTGCCAGGCCAGCCTGCCACTGCCAGCCTGTTGTCAGGCTCACAGCATATACTGTGCCTTCTTTCTCAGTGCCACCACCAGTCATATCTGGTGTAATAGTAGTGTAATTTTTTAAAAAAAAACTTTTACATCATAGTGTATTGATCTATGTAATCTATGTATCTATCTATCTATCAAATCTATCTATCTCATGGCCGGACTCTTTTGTGACAGCCACTTGTGTTTCGGCCAAATTTGAAGTAGGAGGACCGACCAAGCATCTTTTTCCATCTCCCGGTTCCAAAAATCCATGCCATATACACCTCCCCCGATAGGGGGAGTAACAGGTATTAAACTGATCAGAATAGTACTACTTAAACACACCACTCATATCTGGTGGCACAATAGATTGCACGCGCAGTGCCCCAAATTTGAAGCAGGAGGACCGACCAAGCATCTTTTTACATCTCCCGGTTCCGACAATTAATGCCATATACACGTCCCCTGGCGCCGCAACTGCCTCTGGGAACCTTACCATGGGTCCCAGACCGCACGTCTTGTAATTCTCTGTCTGGGAAATTATATATCTATCAAATCTATCTATTTATCTATCAAATCTATCTAACTATCAATCGTATCTATCAAATGTATATTGCATCTATTGATCTATGTAATTCGTATCTATCAAATGTATATTGCATCTATTGATCTATGTAATTCATATCTATCAAATGTATATTGCATCTATTGATCTATGTAATTTGTATCTATCAAATGTATGTTGCATCTATTGATCTATGTAATCTATGTATCTATCTATCAAATCTATCTATCTCGTGGCCGGACTGTTTTGTGACAGCCACTTGTGTTTAGGCCAAATTTGAAGTAGGAGTACATCAGTCTGCTAGTGTAATCTAATTTCAGTTGCCAGGCCAGCCTGCCACTGCCAGCCTGTTGTCAGGCTCACAGCATATACTGTGCCTTCTTTCTCAGTGCCACCACCAGTCATATCTGGTGTAATAGTAGTGTAATTTTTAAAAAAAAAAACTTTTACATCAGTCTGCTAGTGTATTGATCTATGTAATCTATGTATCTATCTATCTATCTATCTATCTATCTATCTATCTATCTATCAAATCTATCTATCTCATGGCCGGACTCTTTTGTGACAGCCACTTGTGTTTCGGCCAAATTTGAAGTAGGAGGACCGACCAAGCATCTTTTTCCATCTCCCGGTTCCTAAAATCCATGCCATATACACCTCCTCCGATAGGAGGAGTAACAGGTATTAAACTGATCAGAATAGTACTACTTAACACACCACTCATATCTGGTGCCACAGTAGATTGCATGCGCAGTGCCCTAAATTTGAAGTAGGAGGACCGACCAAGCATCTTTTTCCATCTCCCGGTTCCTAAAATCCCTGCCATATACACGTCCCCTGGTGCCGCAACTGCCTCTGGGAACCTTACCATGGGTCCCAGGCCGCACGTCTTGTAATTCTCTGTCTGGAAAATTATATATCTATCAAATCTATCTATTTATCTATCAAATCTATCTAACTATCAATCGTATCTATCAAATGTATATTGCATCTATTGATCTATGTAATCTATGTATCTATCTATCAAATCTATCTCATGGTTGTGCAAATGGACTGTTTGCGGTTGTTTGCGGTGCGTTACACGGGGAGTTTGGTCTGTCACTGTGAAGCGGGCGTAACCCTTACACTACCTGATCGATACAACATCATACCTGATGTTTTAAAGCATGTTATTCCAAACAATTTAGGAATGTTATTTGATTTATGCACTTTATGGCTTAAAACCAGACTCTGCATCAACTATGTAATTTTCCGTGGGAGTTTTGCCATGGATCCCCCTCCGGATGCCACAGTCCAGGTGTTAGTCCCCTTGAAACAACTTTTTCATCACTATTGTGGCCAGAAAGAATCCCTGTTGGTTTTAAAGTTCGCCTGCCTATTGAAGTCAATGGCGGTTTGCCCGGTTCGCGAACAGTTGCAGAAGTTCGAGTCCGCCATTCGCGAACCGAAATTTTTAGGTTCGCGACATCACTACTGAGGAACAGTTTCTCTTAAGCCGTATAAATTGGCCTTTGGCCACCCCAAAACCAGTATGTTTAGGATGGCTCGATCTTGCATGCAGGATCGTGTTAGACGTAATTGGCTTTCTATACAATGTAGTCTCCACCCTAAGATTATAAGGATCACCTATCAAATAGAGATGGTAGGGTACCTTTACTTTGTCATAGCTTGATATAAATTGGAGATTAAGGTCATTAGTGTTAAGGTAGGTAATGAAGGCTTCAGCCTCTAATTCTGTTACTATCCACACAAAGAGCAAGTCATCGATATATCTCTTGTATGACTGATTCTTGCTCTTGTGTGGATTCCTATCTCCAAAGACATGGGACCTCTCCCACCAGCCCATGAAAAGATTCACATAGGCAGGGGCAAACTTCGCACCCATTGCGGTCCCACATCTTTGGAGAAAAAAAGATTCTCCAAATTTAAAATAATTGTGACTCAAAGAAATTCCAGAACTCTCAACAAATATTGTTTTAGTTTCACATCATAGTTGCTATACATGTCTAGTGAAACTTTTATGGCTTCCAAACCATATTCATGCAGGATACATGAATAAAGTCCCACCACGTCAACTTTAATCCAAGAACAGTCAGTATTCCAGACTAATTGCTCCAAATTATTGAGCAAGTGCGTAGTATCCTTCTAGTATGAAGGCAACTGATGGACAATGGGCTGCAGGAGAGATTCTACCCAACCAGAGACTCTTTCAAAAAGCGAGCCTATGCCTGAAACTATAGGCCTCCCTCTCACCTCCTCCAAGGATTTATGTACCTTGGGGAGGTGATGAAAGATTGGAATAACTGGAGTTGTAACATAAAGGTAGTCAAATGTATCTTGGTCCAAAATCCCCTCCTGCAGCCCATCGTCCAGTAAATCTAAAAGTAGTATTTTAAAAGTATTTGTAAGATCCCTTGGTAGTGTAAAGTAAACTTCTGTGTCAAAGATTTGCCTTTCTGCCTCCTTAATGTAGGCTAATTTATCCAATACCACAATGCTGCCCCCCTTGTCAGCCTGATGAATAACTATTTCCTCTCTCTTCCTCAGTTTCTCTAGAGCAAATCTCTGTGTCTGAGTGAGATTTGGGGGCGCTGCATTGTGGTATTTGGATAGTTGTATTAGGTCTTCTTCGACCCGTCTATGGAAAGCTTCCAGGAAAGGACCCCTCTCTTTGGTGGGGTAGAAAATTGACCTTGGTTTGAAACCCACATGATTAGTTTTGACAAAAGGGTTCAGAGGATTTGATTCATAGTATAGATCATGGAGAAGAAATAGTCACATGCTTCCCCAAAGTCTATAATATTCATGATTGGGGGGAGATCAATATAATTATCAGGGGGGCGAGGATCATTGCCAGATGTTTCATTTGTATTAACATTCCCTTTATTCCAAAATAACTTCTTGAGAGTGAGGTCTAACATCAGTAATCATCTCAAAGAGGTCAAAGGTAGCACTAGGGAAAAACCCAAGACCCAACTCAGAACAGATACTTCATCACTGAGTGTGGAGCTTGAGAGATTAATAATTTTTATATTTTGTACTTGTTGTACCACCCTCTTCCCCTTCGACCCCTGTGACCTCTTTCTATGTTTCTTCCTCTTCCCCTTCTGTTTCCATCCCCACCTGTCCTAAAGGGTATTGGCTGGACTGTTGGGTTTTTAAACATGGTTTAGTAGTTACACTTAGTGTCAAAGAATCACTATCATTATCACTGAGGAATTCCCTGCATCTAGTATCTGAACTTTCTTGATTTTTATCTTTGTGTCTTGAATTTCTAGTGACTATTGGTTCTATTCTAGTAGGGGCAGGGGCAGATTTGCTACGTTGTATCTTGGCACCCTGTTTGGGCCTGACTATTAATTCACCTTCGTCTGATTAGTCACTGGAACCACTCCTAGTAGAATAACCAGTCTGTTTAGTGTCACTGAATTTAAGCTATTTCTTAATGCACATTTGGCTTTAGTGCACTTTGGTAGGACTCTAGTGAAAGCCAGAAAGTCTATGAAATGAGGTAGAACGGCTGCACTATCCAACCTCCAGATGTTAACTCGCCTAAGGCTATATTTGATGACGATATTTGTAAAAGTCCTCCACAAGCCTCCTAATCTGCCACATATCTCTTAACCCTTTGAGTGCTAAAGACAGCTCTGAGCCATAGCAAATTTTCCCAGTCAAGTGCTGACAACTGCTCAGAGCCATTGCTAGCACTCACTCACCTTGAGGGCAATCTGGGGGCTCCCACCTACTCCCAACCCGGTAATCACCCCGGGACTTCACGATTTGCATGATGACGTCACGAGAAATGATGCAATGACGTCACCGCACAACTTTATTTAAAATGAACAATGGACAATATAGGGAAATGGGGGCGTGCTGCTTAGAAGCTTGTATCTCAGGCATCTAAGCAGATACATACCCACAAAACCCACTGTTGGAAAGGTAATCGTCTAAGTCTTGGGATCTGGAAAAAAAGTAAAAAAGTAAAAAATAAATATATTTAAAAAACGTAAAAAGAAAAAAAAGGCTCAAATCCAGCTTAGCACCCAGGTGGGAAATGGTTTAGCAGTCAAAGGGTTAAAGCACCTTAAACAGAAGTAGCACGATGAAGGTCATCTTATAAAATACTCATAGCATTAGCCAAAGAGTCCCAGTTGTTGAGAATTCCACTATTTATTCTTAATAAAACTGTATTTTAAAATCTGAGGTTCACCTGTCAACAGGGCAGTGGTAGGGCAAACTTTAACAAGATTTTACAGGCAGTGATGAAAGTAAAGAATTACTGCATATTACCACCAAATATTTCTCACAGTGGTATATTCAGAAGAGATCAAAATCCTGATTGCTGTTCATCAGAACTAGTAGGTTGACTGGAACCATCAGCAGCTGATATACAGATAAACAGATTGGGTAGCAGAAGTTCCAACAGCAGTCTGTGTCTGAAACTGAAGTCCTTTAACCCTCTGTAGTAGATTTAACTGTGATGCTTGCAGCTCTTGCATAGAATTGTTAAGTGCAGGGCAAGGTACCATTAATGTTAACCACCTGGACTTGGTTATTATATAAGGTATTAAGATAGGTACATTGTTTGAGAGCAGGTACCAGGAGATGATCTGCAGACAATTCTCTGGAACAAAGCCGGTGTCATAACCAGAAGAGCAGTACCAAAACTGAGCATAAGAACTCTCAGATACATAAACAGGAGATAGGCTGAAGTCAGGAATAAACAGAGCAGGCAGGGACTATGACAGAGGCATAATCCAATGAATATGTAAGGGTCATAACAGGTAGGTCCATACAGGAACTTGAGTGCCACAGTCTTCTAATGAAAATAACCTAAGCAAGCACAGAAACCACTCTCAAAGATCCTTATAACACTTCCTGTAAATAAGGGTGTGTTAGGAGGGATAAAGGATTCTAGGCATTAAAGCCTAGTGCTGAATTAGACACTATGTCAATATTATAAAGTAAGGGAATGTTTAAAACACTTTATTTAACATATATACTGAAAAAGACAAACAAAGTAAAATTGGATCATCAGAGAAAAGGGTATATGACTTCCATTACTCTATATCCATTTATTAATGATCCAAATGAAAATTAAAAACAGGCTTAAAAATGGGCTATGTGGTCAGACAGGGCGTGTGGGTACTTCCAATGTCACTCAGGTATGTGATAAGGGTAGCAACAATTCATCCAATGCATACAGGTCTATGCGCTCAAAGGCAACCTCCTACCTGCGTACTGCTGGGATTGAACCCAGTCAGCCGATTGCTAGCTAGATACCCTATATCTTAATCACACACAAGACACATCAAATTGAAGAATTTAGCCAGGCACATCAAAGTGAAGATTTAAACAATATTGTTGTTATGCTCTCTAAGCATACCATGCACATAATAGTGAAGAGATATCTCATATTTGTATCATATCATTTTACTGAAGCATACCGTACACATTAAAGTAAAGAATTGTAACATATTAGTGTCGTACTCCTAGATACTTATTACCGGGTCTGCAAGTACTAGTTATTGTACTATCACATACGCTTTATGTCTAGACTCAGAGAACCATATTCACAGTGTAACTGAATTCACTCTCAGTGTATATATTCTCTAACTGAGACCGTTGGTTTACACAACCATATAATTCAACCATTCATCAATATTAGCGTTAGTGGATAGTATACTGATCTCAAGTATCTATCTTAGAGTATAGCGTTATCAATATGAATAAGGTCTTAACGGTTAGCTTGTTCAAATTATTATGCTCAATATCGGCAGTTACGCGGAATCAAGGCCGCTTTAAGTATTCTATTGAGGCATTATTGTTATAGTAAATTAGATTAAACAAAGTATCCTAGAGAATTAGTCTTAATCAAAAGTTCACGGCCCACACGCTCATGTCAACACCACACCCACCGACGCGTTTCGTCACTAATACGTGACTTCGTCAGGGTATAGGGGCTGGCCCTGCCCTTCGGTTCGTCTTTTCTAGGCAGCCGTTGCCATGGTAATATGATCGTTTGCGGAAGTGTTTGCCCGCAATAGAGTCTGTCAGGCTGTCAGTCTGTTCATATTGGTGATCGACTCTTATTTGGAAATAGGTTGTGCCACATATATCATAAGAGACCTCACATACATTTAAATATGAGTATGTCCATGAATCATCTGAATATAAAAGTAATATGTGGGCCAACAAACTTTGTATTCAGTCTTATACAATAGTAATTGCATTAGGAGGTTGTATTCATTATTTGCAAAAGATTTTATAGTTTTTACATCTCAGATATATTCAATGTTAGCTGTTCTAAATAACAAGTTTATTTCATATTGGGCTCAGTACTGAGCGCTGCCCCTGATGAGAGGCTCATTAACATATTGTTGTTCACCGAATACAGATTTAATTTTGATAGATATTACATATTATTAAAAAATATATAAAATATGTATTTTTGTCCATCTCTCATTGAAGATGGTATTTTATCCAGTTATTTCAATAGATGGTTGTTAGAATGCAGAGATTGGAGAGAATCTGTGTAACTGTTAGGGAACTGCTTATAACACAATAACACATGTATGGAAAAATGCATTATTATAGCCTGTTACTTGTCGTGTCTGATCATATCCCTTTAGAATATCAGCTACCCATTATTGTTATACTGGATCTATATTAAATTATATATTGATCCTGCCATGTACACCCCCAGAACATCAGATTCAAGAAAAGAATGTTTATTAATTACCAAGCCTATATTATAAAAAGCTTTTATATGAAATGGCCTAATTTAAACCTTTTGGTGATGCAGATTGCAACTCATGTATCCATCTACATCTTTTTGTAAAAGCATTGTGTTAACATCCCCTCTCCTTCCTTTCAATTTAATTTGTTCAATAGCAAAGAAGTAAACTTGATATTTGTTGTCTTTATGTACAGTATTCATGTGTTTGGCCACTGGTACATTTCAGTCCCATTTTATATCCCCCACTTGTTCTAATACTCTTGTACATAGTTCTCTTGAAGTTTTGCCTACATAGATTAGGGGGCATTTGCACATGGCTACATATATCACTCCCTTTGTCCTACAATTCATAAAATCATGTATAGGATAGCATTTTCCTGTCTTAGGGTGTTCAAATGTTTTTAAAGGAGACATATTCTTACATGCTTTACAATGGCCACATTTGTAAAAGCCTTTTGTTTCTTGTAGCCAAGTTCTCTGCTTATATTGGGTAAAGTGGCTATTTGTTAAGATATCTTTGAGATTCTGAGGTTTTTTGTAGGTTTTTCTGTAATCACTTCTGATAAGTCAGAATCTTCCTTTAGCACGTGCCAGTGCTTTTGGAAAATGTGCCGAATTTTACTGTTCTTTTCATCAAAAGTCCCAATCATTCTGATTGGATTCGTAGTGGTATGTTCCTTAACATCAGTATTTTCCTGTATTAGTGATGGTCTATCTAATGCCTTCACTCTCTGGTACGCCCTTTTTAAACATCTATTAGGATAACCTCTTGCTTTGAATCTATATCTGAGCTCCTTTGCTTCTATTTCAAAAGCCTCCAAGGTACTGCAATTACGTCTCACCCTCGCCAAAGGGGATGCCCATTTTTTGGCTTTTTGGGTGATAACTCTCCCAACTTAAGAAGCTATTGGTAGATGTTTCCTTTCTGCTTAGAGATCTATCATTTTCTTTTTTAATTTCAAGATCCAAAAAGGAAATACTTACATCTTCAATACTAGAAGTATAGTGCATGCCATGGGCATTATCATTGAGCCAACACATGAAGGCCAACAAGTCATCTTTTGTACCTGTCCATAGTATCAACACGTCATCAATGTAGCGGATATATAAGTCCATATACTTCATAAATGGATTTACATCCTGATTTAGAACATGAGTGTGTTCTATCCATCCTAAGAACAAGTTCGCATAAGTGGGTACACAGCAAGTGCCCATTGCTGTGCTCTTTTCTGTAAATACACTTTGTTATCAAACAGAAAATAATTGTTCTTTAGCATGAAATCAAGTAAATCAATGATAAACTCATCCTCTTCACACCCTCTAGGGTTATTTATTTTGAGAAAGAATTCCACAGCTTTCCTCCCTATTGTATGAGAAATATTAGAATACAGGCTTTCTACATCAATGCTCGCCAACAAAGTATTTTCCTGCACATAAATGTTCTCTAGATTTCTGAGGACATCTTTCGTATCACGTACATAAGATGTTAATGTGTATACATAATCACATAGTTTTTTATCTATATATGTGCTGACATTTTCTGTCAGACATCCATTGCCAGACACTATCGGCCTGCCTGGAGGTGCATCTACATTTTTATGAATTTTTTGGCAAGCTGTAGAAAGTGGCAATCCTAGGTGTCATGTTACACATAAATTGATATTCTGACTTAGTTATAATTCTTTCACCAAAGCCTCTGTCTAGCAGGGATTTAAGTTCTTTGCCGAATTTTATAGTAGGGTCTTGTGATAGAATCTGGTAGTTATTTTTGTTAGTTAAATTTTGAAGCACTACATCAGAAACTAAAATTTCATATAGACAAACTAAAAGAGGAACTGAGCGAGACAAAAAATAGGAAACTACAGAGGGATTGGTCAGATCATCAAAAGGGGAATATTTATAAAACTAATTACAAACGTAAAAACATGAGACCAACACAAGAGCCTAGGAATAAAAACAACACATTAGATAGTTCCTCTACAGAGTCTGAACACTCAGATGAGGAACAAACACTAATAACATCAGCCAATGTCACCATACCAACAACAGAGCCATCAATCACTAGGATTTTTTTAGAGAAGGACCTCTTTCCACTAAAGAGAACAGTGAGAACGAGACAACAAAACAGAACAAAACCACCAAACAGAAATGAATGACAAGGGTTTAAAATAGTGAATCTTGCAGGAATAGCTCTAAGACATGAACACTATACTCTGTTATCTAAGGGATTATATTTTATCCCAACCCCCAAATTTGATACATTTAGCTGGGTGAAGGATATACACCTGTTTGCGAGAAAACTAGCATTACACAAATACCACAAAGAAGCAAATAAAGTTTGTTTAACAGACATGGGGGTAGAAGAAGAAGATCAGGAAATAATTAATCTCATGGTAACCCAATTAGAAGAAAATGAGAAAAAAACAGAGACAAAAACAAAGTTTAGTAAAACCGAAAAGCAAGTTCATGCCAGCTATTTCAAAATACCCTACTATAGACAAATTTGTATCCCTGGTAACCACATAATTAGAAACACTCAATCGCAAAAGCAAAACTAGGAAAAATCTCACATTTAAAGAGAGAAAAGCATTAGCTGAATTAAAGGACAATTCTGACATAACAATCAAAAGTGCCGACAAGGGTGGGAATCTTGTAATAATGAATAACACACAATACAAAAAGATATGTCTGGATATTTTAAATAACAGAGATAACTACCAGATTCTATCACAAGACCCTACTATAAAATTCGGCAAAGAACTTAAATCCCTGCTAGACAGAGGCTTTGGTGAAAGAATTATAACTAAGTCAGAATATCAATTTATGTGTAACATGACACCTAGGATTGCCACTTTCTACAGCTTGCCAAAAATTCATAAAAATGTAGATGCACCTCCAGGCAGGCCGATAGTGTCTGGCAATGGATGTCTGACAGAAAATGTCAGCACATATATAGATAAAAAACTACGCGATTATGTATACACATTAACATCTTATGTACGTGATACGAAAGATGTCCTCAGAAATCTAGAGAACATTTATGTGCAGGAAAATACTTTGTTGGCGAGCATTGATGTAGAAAGCCTGTATTCTAATATTTCTCATACAATAGGGAGGAAAGCTGTGGAATTCTTTCTCAAAATGAATAACCCTAGAGGGTGTGAAGAGGATGAGTTTATCATTGATTTACTTGATTTCATGCTAAAGCACAATTATTTTCTGTTTGATAACAAAGTGTATTTACAGAAAAGGGGCACAGCAATGGGCACTTGCTGTGTACCCACTTATGCGAACTTGTTCTTAGGATGGATAGAACACGCTCATGTTCTAAATCAGGATGTAAATCGATTTATGAAGTATATGGACTTATATATCCGCTACATTGATGACGTGTTGATACTATGGACAGGTACAAAAGATGACTTGTTGGCCTTCATGTGTTGGCTCAATGATAATGCCCATGGCATGCACTATACTTCTAGTATTGAAGATGTAAGTATTTCCTTTTTGGATCTTGAAATTAAAAACGAAAATGATGGATCTCTAAGCACAAAGTTGTTTAGAAAGGAAACATCTACCAATAGCCTCTTAAGTTGGGAGAGTTATCACCCAAAAAGCCAAAAAATGGGCATCCCCTTTGGACAGTACCTTAGGGCGAGACATAATTGCAGTACCTTGGAGGCTTTTGAAATAGAAGCAAAGGAGCTCAGATATAGATTCAAAGCAAGAGGTTATCCTAATAGATGTTTAAAAAGGGTGTACCAGAGAGTGAAGGCATTAGATAGACCATCACTAATACAGGAAAATATTGACGTTAAGGAACATACCACTGCGAATCCAATCAGAATGATTGGGACTTTTGATGAAAAGAACAGTAAAATTCGGCACATTTTCCAAAAGCACTGGCACGTGCTAAAGGAAGATTCTGACTTATCAGAAGTGATTACAGAAAAACCTACAATAACAAACAGAAGATCTCAGAATCTCAAAGATATCTTAACAAATAGCCACTTTACCCAATATAAGCAGATAACTTGGCTACAAGAAACAAAAGGCTTTTACAAATGTGGCCATTGTAAAGCATGTAAGAATATGTCTCCTTTAAAAACATTTGAACACCCTAAGACAGGAAAATGCTATCCTATACATGATTTTATGAATTGTAGGACAAAGGGAGTGTTATATGTAGCCATGTGCAAATGCCCCCTAATCTATGTAGGTGAAACTTCAAGAGAACTACGTAAGAGTATTAGAACATGTGGGGGATATAAAATGGGACCGAAATGTACCAGTGGCCAAACACATGAATACTGTACATAAAGACAACAAATATCAAGTTTACTTCTTTGCTATTGAACAAATTAAATTAAAAGGAAGGAGAGGGGATGTTAACACAATGCTTTTACAAAAAGATGTAGATTTATACATGAGTTGCAATCTGCATCACCAAAAGGTCTAAATGAGTCCATTTCATATAAAAGCTTTTTATAATATAGGCTTGGTAATTAATAAACATTCTTTTCTTGAATCTGATGTTCTGGGGGTGTACATGGCAGGATCAATATATAATTTAATATAGATCCAGTATAACAATAATGGGTAGCTGATATTCTAAAGGGATATGATCAGACACGACAAGTAACAGGCTATAATAATGCATTTTTCCATACATGTGTTATTGTGTTATAAGCAGTTCCCTAACAGTTACACGGATTCTCTCCAATCTCTGCATTCTAACAACCATCTATTTAAATAACTGGATAAAATACCATCTTCAATGAGAGATGGACAAAAATACATATTTTATATATTTTTTAATAATATGTAATATCTATCAAAATTAAATCTGTATTCGGTGAACAAAAATATGTTAATGAGCCTCTAATCAGGGGCAGCGCTCAGTACTGAGCCCAATATGAAAGAAACTTGTTATTTAGAACAGCTAACATTGAATATATCTGAGATGTAAAAACTATAAAATCTTTTGCAAATAATGAATACAACCTCCTAATGCAATTACTATTGTATAAGACTGAATACAACGTTTGTTGGCCCACATATTACTTTTATATTCAGATGATTCATGGACATACTCATATTTAAATGTATGTGAGGTCTCTTATGATATATGTGGCACAACCTATTTCCAAATAAGAGTCGATCACCAATATGAACAGACTGACAGCCACTCTATTGCGGGCAAACACTTACGCAAACGATCACATTACCATGGCAACGGCTGCCTAGAAAAGACAAACCGAAGGGCAGGGCAAGCCCCTATACCCTGACGAAGTCACGTATTAGTGACGAAACGCGTCGGTGGGCGCGGTGTTGACATGAGCGTGTGGGCCGTGAACTTTTGATTAAGACTAACTCTCTAGGATACTTTGTTTAATCTAATTTACTATAACAATAATTCCTCAATAGAATACTTAAAGCGGCCTTGATTCCGCGTAACTGCCGATATTGAGCATAATCCTTTGAACAAGCTAACCGTTAAGACCTTATTCATATTGATAACGCTATACTCTAAGATAGATACTTGAGATCAGTATACTATCCACTAACGCTAATATTGATGAATGGTTGAATTATATGGTTGTGTAAACCAACGGTCTCAGTTAGAGAATATATACACTGAGAGGGAATTCAGTTACACTGTGAATGTGGATGTCTGAGTCTAGACATAAAGCGTATGTGATAGTGCAATAACTAGTACTTGCAGACCCGGTAATAAGTATCTAGGAGTACGACACTAATATGTTACAATTCTTTACTTTAATGTGTACGGTATGCTTCAGTAAAATGATATGATACAAATATGAGATATCTCTTCACTATTATGTGCATGGTATGCTTAGAGAGCATAACAACAATATTGTTTAAATCTTCACTTTGATGTGCCTGGCTAAATTCTTCAATTTGATGTGTCTTGTGTGTGATTAAGATATAGGGTATCTAGCTAGCAATCGGCTGACTGGGTTCAATCCCAGCAGTACGCAGGTAGGAGGTTGCCTTTGAGCGCATAGACCTGTATGCATTGGATGAATTGTTGCTACCCTTATCACATACCTGAGTGACATTGGAAGTACCCACACGCCCTGTCTGACCACATAGCCCATTTTTAAGCCTGTTTTTAATTTTCATTTGGATCATTAATAAATGGATATAGAGTAATGGAAGTCATATACCCTTTTCTCTGATGATCCAATTTTACTTTGTTTGTCTTTTTCAGTATATATGTTAAATAAAGTGTTTTAAACATTCCCTTACTTTATAATACTTCCTGTAAATAACAAATAAATCTATCCTTAATATAGGGGGAAAGCCTGGACATACATAAACAGAAGCATGGGTTCCTGATGCACTAATCTTAGCACATCCCTCCTTTAGTGCCATGTTATTCTCAGGACATCTTCTTCCGACACCATGCTAACCTTAGCACAGGACCTCCTCCAGAGATCTGACTATAGACTTCTTGCTGCACTAAGCTTCTTTATCTTAGTGTGGCCCGTAACCCTAGCAGGTAAGTGCCATTTTCTAGATAATATGGGCAGATTTGTTGGGCCTTTGCTTCTTGTCTGCCATCAAAATCAATGTTTCTACACATGGGCAAAAGTTTTAAAACACCTCCATTATTTTTAAACTTTTTACTGAAAAGTATGCAGTTTAATGTCTCAGCCTCTGACGAAGTGAGGAGAACCTCACGAAACGTGTTAGTCCACGCCCTATACAGAGGATCCACGGACATACTGCTTCATATGCCCTATCACTATATATGCAATCTCTGCTCTTTTAATACCTCATATGTTTTGAGGTTGTTGCATGTGAGTGTGCTGAGTGTCTTTGTTTTACATGTAATAAAATTGTTTTTAATGGTATACACTTAGAGGCCTATTTATCAAGCCGTCAACCACAAATACGCCGTAATTCCACAGCGTAATTGTGGCGAAATTGATTCAACCTAGTTATCAATGCCTACAGACCGGCAAAAGTTGAAATTTGTGACGTAACATACGATCCGCCGGTCTCAATCCGACACAGATCGATGCTTACATCATTACAGATGTTCCAATTACAAATTTTGCACTATCTGACACCTTTTGCAAGTTAACAAATTTCTAACAGGTACGCTCGCCACTATTCCGGCCCAGCGTACCTGGTTTTCAATCCACCACCCTGGAGGCCGTGGATGCCATAGGAATCAATGGAAGTCTGAAAACAGCGAAAGCTTATGTTCGATGCTGCCAGATATCCAATTGATTTCTATGGTAGAAAACAAGTGACGTTTACACCTAACACCCTAACATAAGCCCTGAGTCTAAACACCCCTATTCTGCTGCCCCGACATCGCTGCAAGCTAAATAAAATGTATTAACCCCTATCCCGCTGCTCCCTGACCCCGTCGCAACTGTAATTAAATTATTAAACCCTAAACCCCTGGCCTTCTACATCACTACCATTAACTAAACCTATTAACCCCTAAACCGCCAGCCCCCCACATCGCCATAAACTAAATTAAGCTATTAACCCCTAAACCTAACAACCCGCCAACTTTACATAAAAATTACCTCATCCCTATCTTATAATAAATTAAAACATCTTTAGAATTAAAATAAACTATATTAAACTATTAATTAACCTACCCTAACTATTATACTACAATTACATTAAACTATATTAAACTATTAATTAACCTACCCTAACTATTATACTAAAATTACAATAAACTATATTTAACTATTAATTAACCTACCCTATTACACTAAAATTACATTAATCTACCAATTAAATTAACTATATTACATATAAAAAAAAACTAACCCTACTCAAATTATTTAAATATACTATTAAAAATGACTAAATTACAAAAAATAAAAAACACTAAGTTGCAAACCACCCCCCCACAGTATCAAAAATAAAAAACAATTACACCTAATCTAATAGCCCTATCAAAATAAAAAAGCCCCCCAAAACAAAAAAAACCCTAACCTACAATAAACTACCAATGGCCCTTAAAAGGGCCTTTTGTGGGGCTTTGCCCCAAGGAAATCAGCTCTTTTATCTGAAAAAAAAAATACAAACACTCCATCAACAGTAAAACCCACCACACACACACAACCATCCCCCAAATAAAAACCCTATCTAAAAAACCTAAGGTCCCCATTGCCCTGAAAGGGCATTTGTATGGGCATTGCCCTTAAAGGGCATTTAGCTCTTTTACTGCCCAGACCCTACTCTAAAAATAAAACCCACCCAAAAAACCCTTAAATAAACCTAACACTAACCCCCGATGATCCACTTACAGTTTTCGAAGATCGGACATCCAACCTCATCCAAGCGGCAGAAGTCCTCATCGAAGCCGGCAGAAGTCTTCATCCAAGTGGGCTGAATTTCTCATCGAAGCCGGCAGAAGTCTTCATACAGACAGCATCTTCTATCTTCATCCATCCGGCGCGGAGCAGATCCATCTTCAAGACATCCGGCGCGGAGCATCCTCTTCTTCCGATGGTCAACATAGAATGAAGTTTCCCTTTAAGATACGTCATCCAAGATGGCGTCCCTTACATTTGCCCATACAAATTTCGTTTTCAGGACAATGGGGAGGTTAGGTTTTTTTTAGATAGGGGTTTTATTTGGGGGGGGGGGGGGGTTGGTTGTGTGGGTGGTGGGTTTTACTGTTGGTGGGGTGTTTGTATTTTTTTTAAGGTAAGAGAGCTGATTTCTTTGGGGCAATGCCCCGCAAAAGGCCCTTTTAAGGGTCATTAGTAGTTTATTATAGGCTAGGGTTTTTTATATTTTGGGGGGGCTTTTTTATTTTGATAGGGCTATTAGATTAGGTGTAATTGTTTTTTATTTTTGATACTGTGATTTTTTTTTGTAACTTAGCGTTTATTTTTTTTGTAATTTAGTAATTTTTATTAGTATATTTAAATAATTTGAGTAGGGTTAGTTTTTTCATATGTAATATAGTTAATTTAATTGGTAGTTTAATGTAATTTTAGTATAATAGGGTAGGTTAATTAATAGTTTAATATAGTTTATTTTAATTCTAAAGGTAAGTTTTAATTTATTATAAGATAGGGATGAGGTAATTTTAATGTAAAGTTAGCGGGTTGTTAGGTTTAGGGGTTAATAACTTAATTTAGTTTATGGCAATGTGGGGGCTGGTGGTTTAGGGGTTAATAGGTTTAGTAAGTGGTAGTGAAGTGGGAGGCCAGGGGTTTAGGGGTTAATACATTTATTTAGTTGCGGTGGGGTCCGGGAGCGACGGGATAGGGGTTAATACATTTATTTAGTGGCGGTGGGGTCCGGGAGCGGCGGGATAGGGGTTAATACATTTATTTAGTGGCGGTGGGGTCCGGGAGCAGCGGGATAGGGGTTAATACATTTATTTAGTGGCGGTGGGGTCCGGGAACGCGGGATAGGGGTTAAACATTTTAGTATAGTGGTGGTGTTTAGTGACAGGGTATAAATAAAGTTGGTAAAACTACATACTTTTGTGGATGTTATTGGTATTAGTGCACTATACCTTTTTTACTATCAACGCTATTGCTACAGGAATCCCCTGTAAACCCCTGGAACTCCCTTTGAGGTTACCTGTATGACAGCGAATCACGGAGTTTGTAAACAGTCACGTGATTGGAAAGCTGCGTGTACAGACGCCAGATACATGAACTTAGTGACTATCAGAATCCTGAGCCACCGGTCTGTATGAACACACGAGCAGGACTGTAGATCACACGGAGGTCCGGTAAGAGTAGTGGGAACTTACTTTCGTCAATTGTTTACAACTTTGGGACAAAAAATTTAATCAAATGAACTTATGCTTACGTTGGTCTGTACCTGAATTCAACATCATTATTCCTCCTTGTAGTGGACGCTCACACGCCTAGTGCTCGTCAATACGCTGACTATAGTAACTATATATATTTTTTATCATACGCTCATGCCTTATTGGTTTTAACTTTTTAGATTGTGGCCACATTCAGTTTTTTCTTTTTATTTAAAACAGCGCTGTTTTTTTTGGTATTTTTAAACTTTGCATTTCAATTATCTGCACTTTAAGACGTATGAACTATCTGCACTTTATAACTTATGTACTTTCTTATTAACACATTATACACTTGTCCATTGTACACATTTTAATATATCCCTCTTTAGATCCATTGTGATTCTATTAAAATTTTAAATATATATATATATATATATATATATATATATATATATATATATATATATATATATATATATAGCCCTTGTTATCTTTTCTACCTAGCTTTTTTAGCGCTCCCCTTTTTTGTATTACTTTTGTCTTTTTTCTGAGTATTTGGAGATATCAGAGTTTTTTGAGCTAGCATATAGGTAACCTGGTGTGAGTGTTTATACTATTCCTGTTTGTATTATATTTATGCTACAATACACAAACACAACACAAACAACACAAAACAGCGCATGATTACAATTTAGGACTAAGGCAATACTGTTACGCTTTGATAATAAACTGTGATGCTAAACCCTGTTATGGTGGGGTTGATGTTCTATTTTGACTCTTCAATTAATATATATTTTAGAATTATGTAGTCACAGACTCATAAACAGAGTAACAAATCACAACTATAAATAGACATGATGAGGCTTAGACAATATCGGGGGTAATGAGAAACAGGTTGACATTTATATTGCCAAAAAAGAGGCCTAATTTTAAATGAAATAGGCATGTGTAACATATTTGCGAGTTTTCCAGTGCTAAAACTAATGCCTGGCAGATAATGTATGTTTAAATGGGATTCATTTGTATTATTTTAAGATGACACTGTACTATAAAAAGTTTTTTTTCACTTAAAGGGACACTAACCCCAGTTTTTTTTCTTTAATATTTCAGATAGAGCATGTATTTTTCTAATTTGCTTCTATTATCATTTTTTCTTTGTTCTCTTGCTATTTGTTGTTAAAAGCAGGGATGTAAAGCTTAGCCAGCCCATTTTTGGTTCAGAACCTTGGTTATGCTTTTTTATTTGTTTGCTAAATGTAGCCACCAATAAGCAAGCTCTATCCAGGGTGCTGAACCTAAAATGGGCCGGCTCCTAAGCTTTACATTCCTTCTTTTTAAATACAGATAGCAAGAGAATGAAGAAAAAATTAAAAAGGAGTAAATTAGAAAGTTGTTTAAAATTGCATGCTCTGTCTGAATCATGAAATAAAAAAAAAATGGGTTTATTATCCCTTTAATGGGTTTCAAATGACTTGTTGTTATGCCTACTGCAGAATATTAAATGAATGGGCATTTGTTCATTTATGTTTGTTTTTTAAACAAAATGAGTGGAGGGTAGCACGATTAACAGTGACAGGGAGAAGGCTGAGGTACTAAACCAGTTCTTTTATTCAGTATACACAAGAGAGGAACCAATGGAGGATACTTTGGAACAAATTAGAACATGCCAGCCCATATCAATTACTGGTCTAGAGAATATCAGGAAAAAACTTGATAATATTAAGGTAAATAAAGCTCCAGACCCAGATGGAATACACCCAAGGGTGTTACTGGAATTTAGCACTGTTATAGACAAACCACTACTAATTTTTCAAGATTCATTATCCTCAAGTATAGTACCCTAGGATTGGCATAAAGCTGATGTTGTGCCACTCTTCAAAAAGGGAAGCAGGGATGATCCAGGAAGCTATAGACCAGTTAGTCTGACATTAATAGTGAGGAAGATATTTGAAGGGATTATAAGGGATAATATTGATGAGCAAATTTGTATAAACAAGATTATGAGTTCAAATCAGCATGGTTTTATGAGAAATAGATCATGTTAAACTAATCTAATTAGATTCTACGAGGAAGTAAGTAAAAATATAGATAAAGGGGAATCAGTTGATGTGATATACTTAGATTTTGCAAAGGCATTTGATACAGTGCCACATGAGAGATTAATGCACAAAATTAAGGGACTGGGATTAGTTGAAAATGTTATCTCATGGATAAATAACTGGATAAAAGATAGGGAGCAACGAGTAGTAGTGAACGGATCATACTCAGATTGGACAAAGGTAATCAGTGGAGTCCCCCAGGGATCAGTACTGAGCCCTGTTCTTTTTAATATTTTTATTAATGACTTAGAGCAAGGATTAAATAGCGACATCTCTATTTTTGCAAATCATACTAAGTTAAGTAAGGTCATTGGGTCAGAGCAGGATGAGCTCTCATTACAAAGGGACCTGCAAAAATTAGAAGTATGGGCAGGTAAATGGAAAATGAGATTTAATACGGGAAAATGCAAGGTTCTACATTTTGGAAGTAAAAATAAGCAGGCAATGTATTATTTAAATGGGACAAGACTTAGCCAAACAGAGGAGGAAATGGATTTGGGAGTAGTAATAGATAACAAGCTAAAGATGGATGCACAATGCAGGGCAACAGCTTCAAAAGCTAATAAGATACTAGCATGTATTAAAAGATTCAAGGGAGGAAAGCATAATTATGTCACTATATAAATCCCTGGTAAGACCTCACCTTGAGAATGGAGTGCAGTTCTGGGGACTGATAACAAAAAAAGATATTGCAGAACTAGAAAAAGTTCAGAGAAGGGCCACAAAGCTAATAAGGGGAATCTAGAGGAAGCTATTAGGAGAGGCTAGCCAAACTGGGTCTGTTTTCCATAGAAAAATGGCGCTTGAGAGGTGACGTGATTACTTTTTATAAATATATTTAAGGCCCATATACAGAGATGGCAGAAGCTCTGTTTATTAAAAAAAAAAATGATTGTGAGAAGAGGTCAAAATTTAAGGTTGGAGGAAAGGAGATTTAATCTCCTGCAATGGAAACATTTTTTCACTGTAAGAGCAATAACATTGTGGAACTCATTACCATTACCCTAGATACATTTAAAAATAGTTTGGATACATTTCTGTCTAGAAACAAAATTCATGGCTATGATTGCTTGTATTAAATGGGTGGGATTACTTTAAGCTCAATTGGAGTTTTTTTTTTTGTATATTAGATTTGTATAGTTTGAACTCGATGGACTTCGGTCTCTTTTCAACCTCATCTACTATGTATGTTACATCTGAAACTCAACATTTTTCCTTCAGGATTCAGATAGAACATGCAATTTTAAACATCTTTCCAATTTATTTCTGTTATAAAAATTTTTTATTCGCTTTGGTATGCTTTGTTGACGGAGCAGCAATGAACTACTGGGAGACAGCTGAACACTTTGGTTGAGCCAATGACAAAAGGACCAGATCTGCAGTCAGCAGCTCTCTCCCAGTAGTGCATTGCTGTTCATGACCATAGCTAAGTATGCTTTTCAACAAAGAATAACAATTGAATGAAGCAAATTAGACTATAGAAGCAAATTGGAAAGCTGATTAATATTGCATAGTCTATCTGAATCATGACAGCTTAATCTTGACTTTACAGGCCACATTGTTCTCAAAGAAAATGATGCATAATGGTCAGTGGACAAATAGACTTGTCTACTTGCTGGTTAGTACATTGGGCCCTCAGGTGTTTGGACAACTTCTCAAGTTGAGAAGCTTGTCTACTTGCCGGTTAGTACATTAGGCCCTCAGGTGTTTGGACAACTTCTCAAGTTGAGAAGCTTGTCTACTTGCCGGTTAGTACTTTGGGCCCTCAGGTGTTTGGACAAATTCTCAAGTAGAAAACCTGTCTACTTGCCGGTTAGTACATTGGGCCCTCAGGTGTTTGAACAACTTCTCAAGTTGAGAAGCTTGTCTACTTGCCGGTTAGTACATTGGGCCCTTAGGTCTTGTTTCCATTGAGCTGCAATTTGTTTTTTTTGTGAGATGGCAAATAAAAAACTGCTGTTAGAAGTCATTATGTTTGTCAAGAGTTTCTGATGACTCATTTTCCATCATTACTGCCAACCAGGCACCAATTGCCGAAAATGAATTCCGCTGCCCATTGAAAATAATCCGAAAAGCGCAAATTCACAACAGGTTTCCACTGAAAGGTCTCAAACATTATGGCATGCTGAACTAGGTGTAAAATAGGAAAAATAAGCTTTTTGAGGCCTCTTTTTCATTGAGATATCAAAGTTTTCAAACAATACAAGTGTTTCACTTTAAACATGTTATATTATTTGTAATATTTATTGCTGGCCCAGGTATAGGACTAGCTAAAATTATGTTCCTATTTAAATATCAATGTCTATTTACATATACAAATATAAGCACAAATCTCCAAAATGTCAACTAGACATGCCAAGGGCATCACTAAATATTACATACAGTATGTAAATAAATAAAAATATTAATAAAACATTTAATTATTTTCATTTTTTTAATGTTTTTGTTTCTCTTTAGAGGGGACCACAGATAAGGAACGCAGACAATAAATGTAAATTTGATAGTGAAAGGTTGGGTTACTATAATAACAGACTTGTTAAGGTGTGATTTTTTTTTAGAAATCTGATGTCGGAAAAAAGGGTTTAATATAATTTAAGCATTTACTTTTATGATCAAATTTGCTGTGTTGTCTTGGTATTCTTTGTTGAAAACTAAACCTAGGTATACTAATTTCTAAGCCCTTAAAGGCCGCCTCTTAGTGCATTTTATTAGCTTTTCACAGTTAGCCAATGCTACTTCATGTGTGTAAAATAGTTAACATTGTGCTCACTCCCGTTGAGTTATTTATGAGTTAGCACTGATTGGCTTAAATGCAAGTCTATCAAAAGAACTGAGATAAGGGGCAGTCTGCAGATGCTTAGATATAAGGTAATCACAGAGGTAAAAATGATATTAATATAACCGTATTAAAAGAAGAGGCCAATATAAGCACACTTCTAACATGGGGCGCTGTCTGTATATGAAAAATAGATTATATCCCTAAACAAAAACAAATGCATACATATGCTTCCTTAAAACGTTCCTTTTGAAACAAAGGGTTATTCACACTATGTGTAAGAAATATGTATCTATCTATATATATGCAAACAAAAGTAAGTCTCTATGGATAAGTGTCCCAATACGAAACTTGTTCAAAACAGATTGTAGTCAGGTAGATCTATTCCTTCTTAATGGGGACACCAATCGCCAATGGAGGCAACACTCTCCTTACACCTTAGTGTCAGATGATATAGAAGAAAATATAGAGAAGAGAGAGGCGCCTGTGTATATCAATCGCAGACAAATTGAGGATACAGAAAAAACCCTGATACAGGGTACTCACATTTCTTTGAAGCACTCAAACAGTGCTATTGAATGCAGACTGTTCAGTTAGCAACCCAGCTAACTGATCTCCCAAATACAGGAACCCAGGAATCACAGTAACATAGGATTGCTGGAATATCCAGAACTTGATACATCCAGTGGAAGTGATTGGTATAGAGCAGGCAGTGCAAAGTTCCAATTTGAAGTAAAAACGGTTTATGAAAATATCAAAGATAGTAAAAACAGAAACCAAAAAGGCCAGGTATGCTAGCTAACCCTCCTTACAATTTTGCTACGTGTTTCTCAACGCTTCAAAACGCTGTTTCATCAGACATACAATAGTGGCTGCAGTTAGCCTTTAAATATACAAGCCTTCTCGTAAGAGAAAAAAGACAAAATGACATAATTTATGTAAGAACTTACCTGATAAATTCATTTCTTTCATATTAGCAAGAGTCCATGAGCTAGTGACGTATGGGATATACATTCCTACCAGGAGGGGCAAAGTTTCCCAAACCTTAAAATGCCTATAAATACACCCCTCACCACACCCACAATTCAGTTTAACGAATAGCCAAGAAGTGGGGTGATAAGAAATAAGTGCGAAAGCATATAAAATAAGGAATTGGAATAATTGTGCTTTATACAAAAAAATCAAAACCACCACAAAAAAAAAGGGCGGGCCTCATGGACTCTTGCTAATATGAAAGAAATGAATTTATCAGGTAAGTTCTTACATAAATTATGTTTTCTTTCATGTAATTAGCAAGAGTCCATGAGCTAGTGACGTATGGGATAATGATTACCCAAGATGTGGATCTTTCCACACAAGAGTCACTAGAGAGGGAGGGATAAAATAAAGACAGCCAATTCCTGCTGAAAATAATCCACACCCAGAATAAAATTTAATGAAAAAACATAAGCAGAAGATTCAAACTGAAACCACTGCCTGAAGTACGTTTCTACCAAAAACTGCTTCAGAAGAAGAAAACACATCAAAAATGGTAGAATTTAGTAAAAGTATGCAAAGAGGACCAAGTTGCTGTTTTGCAAATCTGATCAACCGAAGCTTCATTCTTAAATGCCCAGGAAGTAGAAACTGACCTAGTAGAATGAGCTGTAATCCTTTGAGGCAGAGTGTTACCCGACTCAACATAGGCATGATGAAATAAAGATTTCAACCAAGATGCCAAAGAAATGGCAGAAGCTTTCTGGTCTTTTCTAGAACCGGAAAAGATGACAAATAGACTAGAAGTCTTTCGGAAAGACTTAGTAGCTTCAACATAATATTAGAAAGCTCTAACAGCATCCAAAGAATGCAATGATTTCTCCTTAGAATTCATAGGATTAGGACATAATGAAGGAACCACAATTTCTCTACTAATGTTGTTAGAATTCACAACCTTAGGTAAAAAAAATCAAAAGAAGTTCGCAGCACCGCCCTATCCTGATGCAAAATCAGAAAAGGAGACTCACAAAAAAGAGTAGATAATTCAGAGACTCTTCTGGCAGAAGAGATGGCCAAAAGAAACAAAACTTTCCAAGAAAGGTATATAACGACCAAAGAATGCATGGGTTCAAAAGGAGGAGCTTGAAGAGCCCCCAGAACCAAATTCAAACTCCAAGGAGGAGAAATTGACTTAATGACAAGTTTTATACGAACCAAAGGTTGTACAAAACAATGAATATCAGGAAGATTAGCAATCCTTCTGTGAAAAAGAACAGAAAGAGCAGAGATTTGTCTTACAAGAAACTTGCGGACAAACCTTTATCTAAACCATCCTGAAGAAATATAAGTCTTCCAGACTCTATAATATATCTCTCTAGATACAGATTTACGAGCCTGTCACATAGTATCAATCACAGAGTCAGAGAAACCTCTTTGACCAAGAATCAAGCGTTCAAACTCCACACCTTAAAACTAAGGTTTTGAGATCCTGATGGAAAAAAGAACCTTGAGACAGAAAGACTGGTCTTAACGGAAGAGTCCACAGCCGGCAAGAGGCCATCCGGACAAGATCCGCATACCAAAACCTGTGAGGCCATGCTGGAGCTACCAGCAGGACAAACGAGCATTCCTTTAGAATATTGGAGAATACCCTTGGAAGAAGAACTAGAGGCGGAAAGATATAGGCAGGATGACACTTGTAAATGCATCCACTGCCTCCGCCCGAGGATCCCGGGATCCGGACAGATACCAGGGAAGTTTCTTGTTTAGATGAGAAGCCATCAGATCTATTTCTGGGAGTTCCCACATTTGAACAATCTGAGGAAATACCTCTGGGTGAAGACCATTCGCCCAGGTGCAACGTTTGGCGACTGAGATAATCCGCTTTCCAATTGTCCATACCTGGGATATGAACCGCAGAGATTAGACAGGAGCTGGATTCCGCCCAAACCAAAATTCGAGATACTTCTTTCATAGCCAGAGGACTGTGAGTCCCTCCTTGATGATTGATGTATGCCACAGTTGTGACATTGTCTATCGGAAAACAAATGATCAACTCTCTCTTCAGAAGAGGCCAAGACTGAAGAGCTCTGAAAATTGCACGGAGTTCCAAAATATTGATCGGAAATCTCACCTCCTGAGATTCCCAAACCCCTTGTGCCGTCAGATACCCCCACACAGCTCCCCAACCTGTAAGACTTGCATCTGTTGAGATTATAGTCCAGGTCGGAAGAACAAGAAGCCCCCTGAACTAAACGATGGTGATCTGTCCACCATGTCAGAGAGTGTCGTATAATCGGTTTAAAGATATTAATTGAGATATCTTTGAGTAATCCCTGCACCATTGGTTCAGCATACAGAGCTGAAGAGGTCGCATGTGAAAATGAGCAAAGGAGATCGCATCTGATGCGGCAGTCCTAAGACCTAAAATTTCCATGCATAAGGCTACCAAAGGGAATGATTGTGACTGAAGGTTTTGACAAGCTGATATCAATGTTAAACTTCTCTTGTCTGACAAGGACAGAGTCATAGACACTGAATCTATCTAGAAACCTAAAAAGGTTACCCTTGTCTGAGGAATCAATGAACTGATTGGTAAATTGATCCTCCAACCATGAACTTGAAGAAACAACACAAGTCGATTCGTATGAGATTCTTCGAAAATGAGAAGACTGAGCAAGTACCCAGATATCGTCCAATAAGGAAATACCAAAACCCTGTTCTCTGATTACAGAAAGAAGGGCACCGAGAACCAAAAAAATTCTTGGAACTGAGGCTAGGCCAAACGGTAGAGCCACAAAACTGGTAATGCTTGTCTAAAAAGAGAATCTCAGACACTAAAAGTGATCTGGATGAATCGGAATATGCAGATACACATCCTGTAAATCTATTGTAGACATATAATGCCCTTGCTAAACAAAAGGCAGGATAGTCCTACAGTAACCATCTTGAATGTTGGTATCCTTACATAAAGATTCAATATTGATAGATCCTGAACTGGTCTGAAGGAATTGACCTTCTTTGGTACAATGAAGAGATCAAATAAAACCCCAGCCCCTGTTCCAGAACTGGAACTGGCATAATTACTCCAGCCAACTCTAGATCTGAAACACATTTCAGAAATGCTGAGCCTTTGCTGTGTTAACTGGGACACGGGAAAGAAAAAAATCTCTTAGCAGGAGGCCTTAACTGAAGCCAATTCTGTACCTTTCTGAAACAATGTTCTGAAACCAGAGATTGAGAACGGAATTGATCCAAATATCTTTGAAGAAAACATAATCTGCCCCATACCAGCTGAGCTGGAATAAGGTCCGCACCTTCATGGGTACTTAGGAGCTGGCTATAGGTTTTCTATAAGGTTTGGATATATTCCAAACTGAAAATAGTTGAGATAATAATTTATTACCCTGGAAAGAAAGGGAAAGCAAAGGTGACTTAGAAGACATATCAGCATTCCAAGTTTAATCCATAAAGCTTTTCTAGCTAAAATAGCTAGAGACATATACCTGACATCAACTCTAATGATATCAAAAGATGGTATCACCAACAAAATTATTAGCATGTTATAGAATAATAATAATGCTATAAAATTATGATCTGTTACTTGTTGCGCTAAAGCTTCTAACCAAAAAGTTGAGGCAGCAGCAACATCCGCTAAAAATTTAGCAGGTCTAAGAAAATTTACCTGAACATAAGTAAGCTTTTCTTAGAAAGGATTAAATTTTCCTATCTAAAGGATCCTTAAATGAAGTACTATCTGCCGTAGGAATAGTAGCACATTTAGCAGGAGTAGAGACAGCCCCATAACCTTAGGGATTTTGTCCCCAAAAAAACTCTAATCTGTCAGATGGCACAGGATATAATTGCTTAAACGTTTGGAAGGAGTAAAAGAATTACCCAAATTATTCCATTCCCTGGAAATTACTTCAGAAATAGCATCAGGGAGATGAAACACTTCTGGAATAACTACAGGAGATTTAAAAACCTTATTTAAACGTTTAGATTTAGTATCAAGAGGACCAGAATCCTCTATTTCTAATGCAATTAATACTTCTTTAAATAAAGAACGAATAAATTCCATCTTGAACAAATACAAAGATTTATCAGCATCAACCTCTGAGACAGAAACCTCTGAACCAGAAGAACCATTATCAGTATCAGAATGATGATGTTCATTTAAAAATTCATCTGAAAAAAGAGAAGTTTTAAAAGACTTTTATGTAAACTAGAAGGAGAAATAACAGACATAGCCTTCTTAATGGATTTAAAAAATAAAATATCTTATGTTTATCAGGAACACTCTGAAAATTAGATGTTGACGAAACAGCAACAGGTAATGTAACAGTACTAAAGGAAATTTTATTTGCATTAATAAGTTTGTCATGACATGCAATACAAACAACAGCTGGAGAAACAGACACCAAAAATTATAGCAGATACACTTAGCTTGGTAGCTCCAGCACTAGACAGCGATTTTCCTGTAGTATCTTCTGACTCAGATGCAACGTGAGACATCTTGCAATATGTAAGAGAAAAAAACAACATATAAAGCAAAATTGATCAAATTCCTTAAATGACAGTTTCAGGAATGGGAAAAAATGCCAAAGAACAAGCTTCTAGCAACCAGAAGCAATGAAAAAATAAGACTTAAATAATGTGGAGACAAAAGCGACGCCCTTATTTTTTAGCGCCAAATAAGACGCCCACATTATTTGGCGCCTAAATGCTTTTGGCGCCAAAAATGACGCCACATCCGGAACGCCGACATTTTTGGCGCAAAATAACGTCAAAAAATGACGCAACTTCCGGCGACACGTATGACGCCGGAAATGGAAAAGAATTTTTGCGCCAAAAAAGTCCGCGCCAAGAATGACGCAATAAAATGAAGCATTTTCAGCCCCCACGAGCCTAACAGTCCACAGGGAAAAAAGAGTCAAATTTTTGAAGGTAAGAAAAAATGATTAATTCAAATGCATTATCCCAAATATGAAACTGACTGTCTGAAAAAGAAGGAAAGTTGAACATTCTGAGTCAAGGCAAATAAATGTTTGAATACATATATTTAGAACTTTATAAACAAAGTGCCCAACCATAGCTTAGAGTGTCACAGAAAATAAGATTTACTTACCCCAGGACACTCATCTACATGTTTGTAGAAAGCCAAACCAGTACTGAAACGAGAATCAGCAGAGGTAATGGTATATATAAGAGTATATCGTCGATCTGAAAAGGGAGGTAAGAGATGAATCTCTACGACCGATAACAGAGAACCTATGAAATAGACCCCGTAGAAGGAGATCACTGCATTCAAATAGGCAATACTCTCCTCACATCCCTCTGACATTCACTGCACGCTGAGAGGAAAACCGGGCTCCAACTTGCTGCGGAGCGCATATCAACGTAGAATCTAGCACAAACTTACTTCACCACCTCCATCGGAGGCAAAGTTTGTAAAAACTGAATTGTGGGTGTGGTGAGGGGTGTATTTATAGGCATTTTAAGGTTTGGGAAACTTTGCCCCTCCTGGTAGGAATGTATATCCCATACGTCACTAGCTCATGGACTCTTGCTAATTACATGAAAGAAATATGGACTAGCCAATCCCAATATATTTGTCTTTTTTCTCTTACGAGATTGGTCATAATAACCTAACCCCCTCATATACGCCACAGAGGATTGCTCTCTACACCTCCTGTTTCTGTGACGTTTGCTTTTAGACACATTCTTACCATCTTTCACTATGTAGCATAGCACTATCCCACACACGCCCCCTTTTCACTGTGATGTTGGATGTCAACACACTTGTTATAGCGTGTTTGATTGCACACAAAAGTTTGAATATATCCTGAACATGAATTTATTTCTGCAACTAATTGATTATACTAAAGTTGGACAAGAAACATAACAAGAAACTCAAGTTACTATTATAATGCAGATGAGAATATGCACTCTAAATAAAGGGTTAATTTGCTGGGACCACTCCCCTGTTAGGGAGGTTCCCAGGTGATTTTTCTGATTGGTAAGGCTTGCATATTTAAAGCGCTGAGAAACGCATAACAAATTGTAAGGAGTGTTAGCAAGCATACCCTGCCTTTTTGGTTTCTGTTTTTACTATCTTTGATATTTTAATAAACCGTTTTTACTTCAAATTGGAACTTTGCACTGCCTGCTCTATACCAAACACTTCCACTGGTAGTATCGAGTTCTGGAGATTCCAGCAATCCTATGTTCCTGTGATTCCTGGGTTCCTGTATTCGGGAGATCAGTTAGCTGGGTTGCTGTATAAATACCCAGTCTACGTTCAATAGCACTGTCTGAGTGCTTCAAAGAAATGTGAGTACCCTGTATCAGGGTTTTTTTCTGTATCCTCAATTTGTCTGCGATTGATACACACAGGCGCCTCTCTCTTCTCTAGATTTTGTTCCAGATTAATATAACTGTGTTGCTTATGCAAAACTGTGGAATGGGTAATGAAGGGATTATCTATCTTTTAAAACAATAAACATTTTCAAGTAGACTGTTACTTTAATAAAAAATTTAATTTACATCTATGCCAGACTCCTATGTTTAGTTAATATATTTTTCTTCATGGTTTTAAAGAATATATTATTTATATAATCATGAGTTCTCTATTACTTTAAAATATAATATTTCCCAATTTAAAATATTTTATATTCATATTCATTTGTACTTTTTATATATCTATATGAGTCACATAATTCTTAAATATTCAAATAATTTTTTGAATATTTGTGCATTTTAAATTTTAAAAAATATCAAATTTGATTATACTAGTTGTAAAGGGCATTTTGACCCTTTACAGCTAGTAGAAAAGGCTGTAATGACACCATACAGCAAGGTGAAAATTGTCAGTGGGCTCAATGTAAACTGTACACAAATTATCATTTAAAATTAACCACCTATATAATTTGGCTAGTGCAAAATAAATATCCAAAAACTTAGTAAATCCCAGAATGCATTTTAACTGCTCTCAATCAGCCATAAATAATTAACACTACTATCAATGTAAACTCAGCTTTGGTGTAAAATGTTGTTATATACCATTCTACACATATGTATCTACTGATCTGTCAGTTTGGATGTTTTTCTGCTTATTACTTTTTTTTCTGAATGTCTTTGGTAGCCTCAGATAAAATAAATTGCATAAAAGAGTTGTGAAAAAATACTTAAAACATAATGAAATGATATTTGGCCATTTTAAATTCGGTTTATTTTCAATCGTTAAATCAATTGCCATGACCTGTTACAGAACTTACAGGTGGTTAAGCAATGTATAAGATTAATCCCAGTTTTTTTTAACTGAACTATAAATGGTTTATGGGCTCTGCATTTAATTTTTAAAGTAAACCTGCAAAAACCATGTCCATTAAAATAAACCAACCAACATTTTAAGCTGCCAACACTTCTGTCTATTACGTCAAGACTTCAGAAAGCTTAAATTGCAGCAAAGTAATGTGTTTTTTCTGTAATCCCATGGCAAATAGAAGAGAGACAGAATTTCTGCTTTGCACATTAAAACTTGACTGAATTTGAAAGCCTTCGAGTACACTTTGGGGATTTCGGAAATTGTTGTTTGGCTGTGATCTAAGACCAGGAGCTGCCATTTTGCAAATGGAGTGGTAGGATAGCCGTTTGGCCTCATTCATAACTTCACAACTACTGAAAATATCAGCTGATGAATATTTATGTTGTACCAAGCGAAAACCAGAAAGGAAAACAGGAAAAAAAATCTTAAGTTAGGGAAAGGTCGACTAAAGTCTGTGGATTTTTTTTTTACCAACACTTTCCATGCTTGGGCAGTAGCTCCTGAATGAAATCATTATGAGTATGAAAAGTAAGCAAGAAAAAAAAATGAGTTCATTTTTGTTCATTAGCACCTTGTACTGTGACTGAAACATTTACATTTCTAAGATATTTAAAGTTTGAGAATTTTATAGAAAAGCTATTTTCTTAATTTTTAAAATGCTGTCATTATCAAATTATAGTGCTGTCAAAAGAAAGCTTTATGGAGAGTGAAAGAAATCAGCTATTCATTTACATAGGTAATTTTAGGTCATGTTAGTGTATACTGAGAGTTGTAAAATACATATTTTTTAAGTTAACATTGCTAAATATTATTTACTAATGTTTATTTCAAACCAGAAAGAAAATAATGGCATATCTGCAACTAGATATGTGCAAAACAGAATAAATTGTTTTGGATGAATAATTTGTCTCAAAAAATAACATGTATTGTCCTATATTTGTTAAAGGGGCATTAAACACTAAATACATGCTAGATAGAATGATGCAGTCAAAGAAAAGATTAGTCCATGACTAACATGTAGATGTATTTTTTAACGTTTCATTAGTTGTTTAAAAAGTGACAAAATAAGTGTAAAGTTTTAGTGTCTATAAAACACTGGGAGCTGCCATGTTGTAACTTGTGTTACCTTCTCTGCTGTGGCCAATTAGGGACAGTTATACATAGGTCATTAGAGTGTGCAGCCAATGGTTGTGCTGGATTTAACAGTGTTCTGCACTTCCATTTCTAACAGGAACTGAAATGCTCACAATTTCAGAATGGAATTACAGACAAAGAGGACAAAATAAATAATGAAAGTATATTGCAGAGCTGTTTTATATATACAATTTATCATTTTATATTACAATTTCAAAGTGTTTAATGTCCCTTTAAGGGGCATTCAGAATTTGTTTGTTAGTCTTCTCCAGCATTTGTTATTGCTTAAAAAGATAGATAATCCCTTTATTAACATTTCCCCAGTTTTGCCTAACCAACACGGTTATATTAATATACTTTTTACCTCTGATTACCTTGCATCTAAGCCTCTGAAGACTGCCACCTTATCTCAGTGCTTTTGATCTCTGCATTTTAGCCAATCAGTGCTGACTCATAAATAACTCCACATGAGTAAGCACAATGTTATCTATATGGCACACATGAACTAGCGCTCTGTAAAAAAATGGTCAAAATGCACTGAAATAAGAGGTGGCCTTCAAGAGTTTAGAAATTAGCATATGAGCCTACCTAGGTTTACCTTTCAACAAAGAATACCAAGAGAACAAAGCAAATTTGATGATAAAAGTACATTGGAAAGTTGTTTAAATTTTCGTGCCCTATCTGAATTAAAGTTTTATTTTGACTAGACTGCCCCATTAATGAAAATCTATTTGTACATCATTTCCTATGGGAAACTTCAAGGCAGCAGACAAGCAGCTGGACTTAGTAATGTCCAGTGGTACTGACAAAAATGAATTATATACAAATATACAGTGATGTCACCAGGGGGCACAACCACCCAGAGAATAAAGGCTGTACCTCTGTATACCCCTAATGGTAGTTACCGCTTGCTTTCGCAACCCAGCTCCACTCAGCCCTGTCCAGAACCAAGTAATCTGCAACTTCCCACCAAGATCTTTTTAGTCTGCACGCTCTTAAAGCAAATACATTGGGACAAATGGTTTGCCTTCAGAAAGGCAGAATTGCTTGCTGTTAATTTGAGTTAAAAAAGTGGGGCATCTTGGGGCACCATCTGCTGAGCACTTTTTGAGGTAATTTTACAGTAAATACGGTAAAATTCAATGCTATTCAAATAGTTATTTTAGATTATTGCCACTTTTTCCTATTGTTGACTGTCCCTTTACTTACACAAAATGTACTCCAGTTTCTAAGGGAAGAGTGTAAAAAAAAGATATAATTTCAGATTTAAATTACAGGAGAAGCAGGCAAAATAAATTATGCATTGCAAAGAGTTTTCACCATGCATGTTAATACCTTCAATGGGGAAATTCATTTTGAGTTAAATATCCTTTTTTCCAGCCTAGCAAGATTTTTCGATATTTAAAATTTGTCTCAGTGGCCCATCTTTATCAAGCTTCGTACGGAGCTTGAAGGGCCGTGTTTCTGGTGAGTCTTCAGACTCGCCAGAAACACGATATGAAGCAGCGGTCACAAAGACTGCTGCTCCATAACCTGTCCATCTGCTCTGAGCAGGCAGACAGACATCGCCTGAAATCAACACGATCGAGTACGATCTGTTTGATTGACACCCCCCTGCTGGCGGCTGATTGGCCGCGAGTCTGCAAGGGGCGGCGTTGCACCAGCAGCTCTTGTGAGCTGCTGGTGCAATGCTGAATACGGCGAGCGTATTGCTCGCCGTATTCAGCGAGGTCTGGTGGACCTGATCCGCAGTGTCGGATCAGATCCACCAGACCTTGATAAATAGAGGCCAGTGTGTCTAGTATAGCTACTACATATTTTTCCATCATTGCTGTAGTCATTTCCCTGGTTCTGTCAGATCTTCCCTTTCTAAGGCCCCTCACCTTCTAAATACCTCACAGCTTACAGCCACATGAAAACAAAATTAGTACATGCAGTCCTTTGGAATATATTTAGCGTTGTAACTCTTTGCTTTTTATTTAGGTTGCTATTATTTTTAAAAAAATTTAAAACATAATATTAATACAAAAAAGGGCTTCTTAATATACAATTAAGATTGCAAAGTAATTGGTGGAATCAGGGCTGGATTTGCTAAAAGGCAAAGGAGGCTACTGGTTACTTTACTGATCTTGTTGGTTATGCTGTCTATTTCCACTTTGGCTTCAGAAGTATCTGACCAAATCAACCAGAACCATGCCTAGACTATTTATAGCTTCATTTTTTTACTACATTAGGCAATGCACATACTAGCTGAAATTAATGGGAATCTTTATTAAAGGGACATTAAGATAAATATATTTATATTTATTTTTTATATATCAGCAATCTAGAACTAAAAAAAAACCTGTTTCTTTCATAATTCAGACAGAAAATGCAATTTTAAACAACTTCTAATTTACTTTTATTACAAAATTGTCTTTATTCTCTTAGTATATTTTGTTGAAAGTCAGGGACATAAGCTCAAAAGCAGGCACTTTTTGGTGCACTATATGGCAGCAGTATTGCAAAAATGTTATCCATATACAAGAGCAGTTTAGTGCTCCAGACACCTACTTAGGTATCTACTGTAGAAACAAAGCACATTTTATAATACAAGTAAATTGGAAACTTTTAAAAAATGTTATGCTTTGAATCACAAAATAATGTTTTGGTGATTTCAAATCCCTTTAAGGAATAAAAGCATTTAAAGCTCATGTTTAATTAGTGGCAGATATAAATTTGCTCCTGCACTGATCATGCAATCAATGTGTAGCACGCACAAGGTTAGAAGATCTGTAGGGTATGCTCTAAACTCCTTGTCATGGGCAGTGAACAAAATACAGTTTTCAGAGGTGCACTAAATCAAAAGTATGAACATGATGTAATAAAAGTAAATTACATTTTTAATATGTATTATTAAAGTGACATTAAACATTTTTCTTTCATTATTCAAATAGAGTGTAAAATAAAAAAAAAATCAAATTACTTCAATTATCAATGTCACTTTGTTCCCATGCTATTCTTTGTTGAAATGCAGGTGAGTGCCTCAAGCAATTTGTTAACAATTTTGCAAGAATGTTATATGTTTTGTAAACATTACTAGTGCTCAAGCAAAACTGCTGCCAAATAGTTATGTGCATGCTAACTACCTAGGTATTCTCTTCTAAAAAGGAGAAGTTCCTTTTATAATAGAAATACATTTTATTTTTTATTTTTTTACTTTATGCTGTATCTGAATTGTTCCTGGAAATGTTGGGTTTAATTTTCCTTTAAATGAAAGCAAAAGCAAAATCCATTTTTCATGTTTCAGAATGAGCAATAAACAACTTTCCAATTTACTGCTGTGAACTAATTTGCCTCATTATCTTGCTATCCTTTCTTTAAAGGCATACATAGGTAGGCTCAGGAGCACCAATACAATACTGGGAGCAAGCTGTTGATTGATTGCTGCACATACTTACCTCTTGTAATTGGCTCACACAATGTATTCAGTTAGCTCCCTGTAGTGTATTACTGTTCATACAACTAAGGATATCAAGAGAATGAAATATGATAATAGAAGTAAATTGCAAAGTTGTTTCAAATGTTATGCCCTATCTGAATCATGAACAAACAAATTTGGGCTTCATGTCCATTTAATGGTGAATAACAGTTTCAGTTTAATTTCCCTTTTAGTTGTGTCTATGTAAATCTTTATCTGTCTGTGTTAGTGGAACAAATGTTCCCATTAAAGGTAGATGAGTAGCGCGTCGTTTTGAGTGAGCGATATCTGGTTAATTGTGGCTGGTTACGTGCATTGGAAGGATCTCTCCTGTCACAAGTTGGAAGTAAATGCTAACGTAATCGTGATTTATAATAGAGTGTTTACCGCAACCTCAGGGCTCTGGTTACCGTTACGCAAGATAAAAAAGTTGCACAAAATACAGTACATCAAAAATACATTTAACAGTACAGTTAGACTCCTAATAATACTATCTGATAAATATTATTAAAACATAAATATTGCATAAAAAAGATAAGATAAGTCTCAAAAAAGGACTGCAAAGGGCTGTAACATAGAGATACATACATATACATGCCTAAATATGTATTTCTATGTATGATATTATATATATACAGGGAGTGCAGAATTATTAGGCAAGTTGTCTTTTTGAGGATTAATTTTATTATTTGGAAGTAGTTTTTAGTTTGTTTTTAGTTATAGCTATTTTAGGGGGATATCTGTGTGTGCAGGTGACTATTACTGTGCATAATTATTAGGCAACTTAACAAAAAACAAATATATACCCATTTCAATTATTTATTTTTACCAGTGAAACCAATATAACATCTCAACATTCACAAATATACATTTCTGACATTCAAAAACAAAACAAAAACAAATCAGTGACCAATATAGCCACCTTTCTTTGCAAGGACACTCAAACGCCTGCCATCCATGGATTCTGTCAGTGTTTTGATCTGTTCACCATCAACATTGCGTGCAGCAGCAACCACAGCCTCCCAGACACTGTTCAGAGAGGTGTACTGTTTTCCCTCCTTGTAAATCTCACATTTGATGATGGACCACATGTTCTCAATGGGGTTCAGATCTGGTGAACAAGGAGGCCATGTCATTAGATTTTCTTCTTTTATACCCTTTCTTGCCAGCCACGCTGTGGAGTACTTGGACGCGTGTGATGGAGCATTGTCCTGCATGAAAATCATGTTTTTCTTGAAGGATGCAAACTTCTTCCTGTACCACTGCTCGAAGAAGGTGTCTTCCAGAAACTGGCAGTAGGACTGGGAGTTGAGCTTGACTCCATCCTCAACCCGAAAAGGCCCCACAAGCTCATCTTTGATGATACCAGCCCAAACCAGTACTCCACCTCCACCTTGCTGGCGTCTGAGTCGGACTGGAGCTCTCTGCCCTTTACCAATCCACCATGGGCCCATCCATCTGGCCCATCAAGACTCACTCTCATTTCATCAGTCCATAAAACCTTAGAAAAATCAGTCTTGAGATATTTCTTGGCCCAGTCTTGACGTTTCAGCTTGTGTGTCTTGTTCAGTGGTGGTCGTCTTTCAGCCTTTCTTACCTTGGCCATGTCTCTGAGTATTGCACACCTTGTGCTTTTGGGCACTCCAGTGATGTTGCAGCTCTGAAATATGGCCAAACTGGTGGCAAGTGGCATCTTGGCAGCTGCACGCTTGACTTTTCTCAGTTCATGGGCAGTTATTTTGCGCCTTGGTTTTTCCACACGCTTCGTGCGACCCTGTTGACTATTTTGAATAAAACGCTTGATTGTTCGATGATCACGCTTCAGAAGCTTTGCAATTTTAAGAGTGCTGCATCCCTCTGCAAGATATCTCACTATTTTTGACTTTTCTGAACCTGTCAAGTCCTTCTTTTGACCCATTTTGCCAAAGGAAAGGAAGTTGCCTAATAATTATGCACACCTGATATAGGGTGTTGATGTCATTAGACCACACCCCTTCTCATTACAGAGATGCACATCACCTAATATGCTTAATTGGTAGTAGGCTTTCGAGCCTATACAGTTTGGAGTAAGACAACATGCATAAAGAGGATGATGTGGTCAAAATACTCATTTGCCTAATAATTCTGCACTCCCTGTATATGTTTATATGTGTGCACATATGTAATTGTGTATTTATATGTGCGTATATATATATGTATATATACAGCTAGCCCTCAGTTTACGCCGGGGTTAGGTTCCAGAAGGAATGGTTTTAAATCGAAACTGTTGTAAATTGAAACCCAGTTTATAATGTAAGTCAATAGGAAGTGAGGGAGTTAGGTTCCAGGCCCCTCTCAAAATTGTCATAAGTAACACTTAATACATTATTTTTAAAGCTTTGAAATAAATACTTTAAATGCTAAACAGCATTTTAAACACAATAAAATAATCACACAACACAGAATATATAATTAAATTAAGTTAAATGAACAAAAACATTTGCTAAACTGCATTATAAACCTAATAAAATAATCACACAACACAGACTTTACTTGCATTTTTCTGCAAACAGTTCTTTCTATGCATTTCAATCTGGACTGATTTATAGACAGGAAGATCTTGTTCCTTTGAAAACTGCTCAAAAGCTCAGGTCTAGTTACACAATTAATTTCAGCTTGCTTGGCTTGCATATCTTTGCTGCAACACAAGTGGACAGCTCCACCTACAGGCTATTTTAATCAATGCACTGCTTTTCAATGTTTTTCAATAGCAGTCACATGACTGAAAAAATGGTTGTTATTCTGAAACGGCTTAAATTGAACCGTTGTAAACCGATGGCCACCTGTGTATATATATATATATATATATATATATATATGTGTATATATATATATATATATATATATATATATGTATATATATATATATAAGTACAAAAAGAGAAAAAGCCGGACTACATATGTAACTACATATGTAAACATACAGTATATAGATATATATGAGTATTGGAGCCCTGTGCAGTCATATTTAGAGCATATTTATGCAATATTCATAATTAATAAAGTGTTATACTGTGTATTTACAATAAAAATTTCACATATTTCATATGTAATACATATAGGTATAGATATATATTGTACTAAAAAAACTATCATTATGTTTAGAAATAAGTATTTATACATAAATAGAACGTATTCTGCTATGTGTAGAACATTGGAATGTGAAATATTTATATTTTCATGTCAGGTTAGCACGCTTGAGAAAATGAGATCGGGTTTGCTCCATTGACTTCTATGGGGAATACGTTTAAGTGGTTGCAATATTCTATCTCTGGCTTTTTGCGCGTGTTGAGTTGTGTTTTTTTCTATCAACTTGTTTCTACTAGTGCAGCTAAACACAAAAGCGGGAGCGCAAAATACTGCTTCACTCATAATCTAGCCCTTTGTTTTTTTTATAGTTTTTCACTCTTTGTCCATGCTTGGGTACCACATCTCACTCATAAACATTCTAGATGGCAAGCTTGTTATTGGGATATTTATATGAGTAGTTAGGAAAACTAAATATTCTGAATTAATTGGATGGTAATGTATTTCCATTAAAAATAAGTGCAGTTTATTTACTTATAACAATTCTTTAAACAAAAAAAATAAATATATGTATTTTTCACATCAAAAAATTCAAGCAATGTGAAACTAAACATAGCTAACATCAGAGCCAGCAGATGGCGATAAAGTTCATGAATTCTGAAAAAGCATCCATAAAGCAGTTTTTGTTTACATTGAGTTTAGTATGGAAATATGAAGCAACAATACAGGAGATTTTCTTCTAAAATGACAACACAAGAGAAAGAAATAATAATGACCATATTTTGATGTTTAATTAAACAAGGTTTACAAATCTACTTACAGTTGTTTATGAGACAATAAAGAGGTCATAAAACCAAAACTTAAAGGGTCATGAAACCCAAAAATGATTTAAGTAGAACATACAATTTTAAGCACTTTACAGTTTACTTTTATTATAAAATTTGCTTCATTCTCTTGGTATCATTTGATAAAGGAGCAGCAATGCACTACTGGTTTCTAACTGAAGCCAAGGACAATCGGTTTATATATGCAGCCACCAATCAGCAGCTAGAACCTACCCAACACATTATAGAATATATCATGGTGTTGTGAAAGTTTGTGAATTCAAGTATTATAACAGCTACCTCATTTACAAGATGTTCTAGCCATTTTAATCTAAGAGAATCAATTATGTTTTATTTGAAAATGCATTGCTTTACAGAAGGGGTCATAGATATTTGGAATAACCGTAGGAGTAGTAGGACTAAGGCCAAGAATAGTCAGAGATTTAAGTAATGACAGGGGAATTCCAGTTCACTGTCCTGACATGTAACTAAACAGCAACTCTGCAAAACAGAAGATAGATATTTGTGAGGTTCTGTGATTCCTGTCCCAATTATACTGCACTTATAATATGTTAGTAATATAATAAGCATACCAATTATTGCACTATAGTTGTTTTTCTTAAAGTGAGCATTGGAGACCCCAATAAGCATATTTGTGAGGGGACAAATATATTATATTTGAGGAAAGAGATATTTATAATTGCTCTATACCTCATCTTTATATGTGGGCTGTATACCTGTATATCCTGTACAATTACCCATTGCTTTGACTCAGTATAATAATCCTGGTAAAGGGCATTATACAGAATTCCAAAGCTTTAACCCCATCTTGTCACAGTTTTACTCCTACTTATTTATGACATGTTAACAGAAAAAAATGGAGTCAGTGTGGTAGGCAATTAGGTTAGTTTCTGGTTGGTTGGAATGTTGAGCTGTATACATTGCTGTTTTTCTGGTGGCTTCCAGTCTTTATAAGGCATTGGGAGGGGAATGACTCAGTTCACTTTCTTTATGTTGCATGACTTTCTCAATACTGCCATGAAGACCTGATACAATAATAAGTTCATATCCTTTTTCCAGTACCCCTGAAGTCTAGTGAAGAACTATAATGAGCTTTCCTATATTGCCAAGAATGCTCAAAACCAAAGGCACCATAGTTTGCTTCTATAGCATTACACAGTGCTGTATAAGTGCATACAGTTCTTTCACTCAGTTACAGTCAAACCATTATACACAAACTGATTGTTTTGCAGTTTTCCCAAAAAGTATTCAGGATGGATTCAGTCAAAGGCTCCTATGGGCTCCATGTACGAAGCAGCGAAAGCTCGATATGCGAGCCTGCTTCCGCAATGTAAGAAGCAGCGGTCATTAGACCGCTGCTTCCTACACCCTATGCCACCTCTTAGGTGGCGAAGCAAAATCACTGACAGCACGCTCGCTCTCGGTGATTGACAGCCCCTTCAGTCGCATGATTGGTCGCGCGATTGAAGGGGCTGGCATTACACACTCCGATGAGTGTGTAATGATACATACGGGCAAGCGGATCAACAGATCCGCTGCCCGTGTGTAGCGGAGGCGGGCGGACAGCTTCGTGAGTTAAGAAGCTGTCCGCCCGCCGTTTAGTACATGGCGCTTAATTTTACCATTGTCTGCTTTATTACCCTGTTTATTGCCAAAATGAGTCTTCAGTGATATTGGTGTGCTGTATTTGCAGAACTATTCTTCTTCCTCTTGTGACTTCTCTGAAATAAAAAAAATGCCTAAAAAGATGCTGCTTGGCTCACTCCCAGCTCTGCTCCCACGGTGATTTGGTCGGATCAGTCGGACGACAGTGAAATTTAAAAAACAAAAACAGTCAACTAGTGAAAAATCTGCATAATAATTTTTTTATCAAGAGTATGATACAAGTCTCCTGAAAACCTAAAATGTTTTATTTCATGATGATAAAGCTGTTTACTTCCTTTTTTTAAAATGCAACCTTCTAAACAGTTGTATTTTTTCTTGTCTCAACGGGCTATCCCTCAATAAAAAATTTTTTTAAATAAAATTACAAAATTGCTTTTTGTTAAAAGGACATAAAATTGCAAAAAGGAAAATGTTCTAGTGTGTCAGAGCATTTTATCATGGCACTATTGCTTGCATATAATCTGCAAAGGTGTTAACCACAGCGATGCACTACTGTTATCTAGCGGAACAAAACTGGTGAGCCAATGAAAACAGGCATACATGTGTAGGCACCAATGAGCTGCTAGCTCCCAGTTGTACATTCCTGCTTCTCAGCCTACCTAGGTATGCTTTCAGCAAAGAATGACAAGAGAACAAAGTACATTGAAACACTACTTAAAATGACATGCTCTGTCTAAAGCATTAAGGTTTATTTTTTACTTTCATGTCCCTTTAAGAACTATGCTCAAAACTCTCTTGGTTGACAGTGACATGTTTCACAAACATAAAAAAGTTTTTTTTTAGTGTTTATTTTTTAATAAAAAAATACTAATACATTTTAATGTCTTTCATATGCAGCCAATACATAATGACTTTAATATGCCTTTAAATGTTAATATTCATTGCATTACCAATCATAAACAGGACCCTTTTCAGCATCTTTCATGAAGACTGGTATATTAGTAAATAGAAAAAAGTGGGAGCAGCTCCCAGTCTCTTTCAACATCTAGATTATGAGCCAGTGACACTTCAAATGGGGAGGAAATAATGATGTCAGAAATTGGAAATTTGTAGGTCTGTGTCAACAAATATCTGGTTGCACATGGCTTCCGACAAGCCTCAACAGTTAGTAGGTCTTTCTCAGTGCTTTTCCTTTATAGAAAATGTTCAGTGTTTCAACTATAAAACTGACCAGAAATTCCACAAGACACATTTGTTTAAAAAATGGCAAATTGCTTAAATGAAATGCATTAAGGTCTGGAAGCTGTCCTCATACTGAACTTTGTATTCAGTTTCTTTTATATGCTGCCCATATGTGTGCATTAACGCCGCTAAAGTATGTTCTCAATTGATCGGACAGTTTTTGACAATGCTTTAAAAACTGTTATTGATGTTATAATGTTTTGTCACAGTGTGATAAACTTGTTAAATATGAAAGTATTTTTTAAGCATATGTACATTTAGAATAAAGAGTTCTGTTATTTTAGAGGAGAACTTGCCATTCCTGTATATGAGCCCCAAACCTTTCTCCCAGGTTTTTGTCTAACTAACTACTTACTATACACATATCTATACACAATTTCCAAAATACAACAACTAATTAAGGGCTAGATTGCGGGGCCAATTTATTAACTTGCAGGGGTACATGATTCGCTGTAACAAATCATGTCCGCCCGACATCGCTAAATGCCGACAGCATACGCTGTCAGCATTTAACATTGCACAAGCATTTCTGGTGAAATGCTTGTGCAATGCCACCTCCTGCACATTTGCAGCCAATTGGTGCGCTGGTATTACAAGTGAGGTGCAATTGAAATCGGACCTCGCGTTCGTATTGCCCTGAAGCCTTGCACTCACAAGAGACAAGACAAACTACCTAGCGCAGCGTTGGGGGGCAAATGGCGCAGCAATAAATATATATGTATATATACATATATATTTATGTGTTTATATGTGTATAGACACATATTCACATACATATATATATATATATATGCTGTATATATCCAAAGTCCAAGCTACAGTATTACCCTCCAAAGGTCAATCGCCTTGGTGCAAAGATGTAATACATATTCCACTAAACAAATGGACTCTCAGGTCTTTGGTTGAAGTATGTTCATAAATTGAATGAAACATTTTCGAGGAAAACTTTCCCTTTATCAGCATAACAACATAGTGATAAATCCACATTTAAAAAGAAAAGGAACAAAACATATAATTACAAACCTGTGTGAACACTCTAAAGTGGCAAATTACCGTGTTTGGAACACAAACCATGCGTTCCAGTTGCAATCTAAACCGGAAGTAGACGTAGCATACGTCACTACCGGTGTGTACATATTATAAACTTATCAAAATCAGCATTTACCTGTATTTCTTCTACTATGAGAGTTCAACAATCAAACATGAGTTAAATGTGCAGATACAACCTGTAATAAACTTATTCTTGTCTTGTTTATTAATAACTTGTGTGTGCTTCTACTCAAACTAATATTTACCTCCACCAAGGTGTGTGTTCAAAGTGGATTTAACAATAAACAGTGCATCAAACATACCTCAGTGTTAACCTCGATTTTATCCCTCAATGTAGTCTTACTGAAGCACAAGTAATGCATTCCAGTATGAGAGGAGACCGGAAGTAGTAACTTCTGTCCCACCTCCGGTCTACACGGGCATAGAAAAGTAAAAATAAAAATAAAATACTAAATTAAAAATATTATTATTATTATTGGTGGGACCCGTATGTTAGCCCAGGAATCTCAATGCCCAACATAACTAAGAATTGTGCACTCCACCATATAAAATAAGTATTTACGAATTGTTACAGTCGTTATTGTGGACACTCCTTCATAAACCAGGCTTGTTAATAGTCATTACTGATACCATGACACTCTGTGATTGCACAGCCGTCATGTAACGAACTGTACCAACTAGAATATTGCTGGTCTCAGAGATTATGTTTAGAATCTAAAGGAAATGGGACTGTGGCTACCAGGCTATTAGATTTAAGAATAATCTCGGAAACAAGGCAATATGACAAAGATGGTATTGCTTAGGAATTATGATACATCTATCGTTACTCTTTGCCCCATATCTAGGGAAGCTGTATCAAATGATACAACAAGAGTTACAAAGTAGAAAACCAAAATGAAATGTATAAACAAAAAAATAAATACAATGAAATGTACAGACAAGAAAAAAAAGAAAAAGTTGAGATTGCTAAAAACAAAAGTAATACTGTTGCATTAGTCGTAACAAATTATTTTCATCCCATGGTATTAAGTATCAAATTTAAATGTATGCACAAATTCATATTCACTTTTCATAAGTGTGTCTATTCATCAACATAACCACCTCTGAACACCTGAGCCATAACTATATGGGGTTCTATATATACTGGACACCACTGAATATTCGCAAACACATATCCCATGTATACATCTGGAGTTGATACAACCTTCGCATCATCAGGCGGGGTATAGGATGTCCCTGCAATAGAATGTACATGGATATTGGAACATAAGCCTGTGAATAACCCAGACCACCTCAGTGGCTTGTGCACAAAAATGAGTAACCTATTGCTGTGACCATATCACATAGTCGGTTGTATATGGGAACCACACATGCCATTCGCCCAATGGACGGATGTGCGCATATACCAAGGCATATATAGCCTAAAAGACCCCAATCAACCGTGTGGAGGCCACAGTACCCGCACTCCTGGTATGTAGTGCATAGACTGATATACATTGATCCCGTATTCCAGATGGTAGGGGGCATTACGAGGGAGTAGACACCACCCTGATTTAAGTACAATCTATATTACTAGGTAAATGGAGTATCTATTTGCTATAGTGACTACAATGGCCGTGATATGTCCGGACCTATGAATAGTGCCGTGCATGTATAGGGTGAGGGCACTGTGTAGAATAGATGCACCCCATCCAGGGGCAACCTACCCATCTTCCCCATGTGAGGTTTACCCCGCCAACGTTTGCACCCCTGGTTTGTAACTCCAAACTAGATAATTGATTTAAAATCAGGTGGTGAATTCAAACCCCCTGGGTGTACAGTCCCCAGCCTATACATCCATTCAACCTCACAGATGAGCAATGCTTTATTCCTATCACCACCTCTATCCATTCTGGGTATGTGGTCAATCAGCATATAGTGGATAGATGATACTTGGTGTGACATCTGGGCACAGTGCCGTGCGACTGGTTGCTCCGATTCCACTTTCTCCAATGCCAACCGTATGGCTTGTCTGTGATTTGCCATTCTTTCACATAGCGTCCCAATGGTTTTCCCCACATAAAACTGGGAACATGGACAAAACAATAAATATACTTCATGCGTGGTATTGCAGGAAAGTGAATGTCCAATGGTATATGTCCGGTTTGTGTGTGGATGGTGGAATGTTTTGGTAGCTATTAGACCATTGCATGTGGCACAGCCCAGGCACTGATATGAACCTCTGATATTAACTCTTGCTGTGGTCATATAGCTCCGTTTGGGATCTGTTTTAACCGACATGTCACATAAATTGGCCCCCCTTCTATATGCCACCATAGGTACAAGGTTATGTGCAAACGGAAGCTTGGGATCCGAGGTTACAACAGGCCAGTGTGCCCTCAAAATCGTCCCAGCATCTGTGGTGCAAAAGTGGTAGCCATGATTCATTTTTTCACTTCTGATGTTCTCATTTCTTTGTCAATGAGAGCTTCTTGGGTAAGGGATGAAATCTCTTCCAAAGTATTATTGACTACTTGTGGTTTGTAGCCTCGCTGTAGGAACTTTTCTTTGATCTGCTGCAATTGGGAGACCCCTGTGGCGCTGTTTGAATTATTACGCATAGTTCTAATCATCTGTGACTTCACTATACCTCTGAGAAGTGCTGGAGGGTGATAACTATTGGCGCTGAGTATGGAGTTCCTGTCCGTAGGTTTACTATATAATGTAGTACCAAGTGCCTGATCCTGAATAAAAATGTTAAGATCCAAAAAATTAATTTTTTTTAGCATCATATGACATTTTGAATCTGACTGTAGTGCCTGTGTTATTAAACACGTTAAACCATTCCATTAGTTTCTGTTGACCCCCACACCAGACCAAGAAGACATCATCAATATATCTTACATAGAAGACAATTGAGGAATGCTCTTTACTCCAGAGGTGCTCGTTCTCAAATTGAGACATGAAAATATTGGCATAGGATGGGGCCATAGTCGACCCCATCGCTGTGCCTGTCACTTGGAGATAAAATTTCTGTTCAAAACGGAAGTAGTTTTTGAGTAGACAGAATTCCATAACGGTCAGCAAAAACTCAATGGGCGGCCCGTCATAATGTGTGCCCAATGTGAGATGGTCTTTTGCAGCTAACAGTCCGATGGCATGAGGAATAATACTTAATTAATACCTAGTAATTAATACTTAATTATTACCTAGTAATACAGATTGTACTTAAATCAGGGTGGTGTCTACTCCCACCTAATGCCCCCTACCGTCTGGATTACGGGATCAATGTATATCAGTCTATGCACTACATACCAGGAGTGCGGGTACTGTAGCCTCCACCCGGTTGATTGGGGTCTTTTAGGCTATATATGCCTTGGTATATGCGCACATCCTTCCATTTGGTGAATGGCATGTGTGGTTCCCATATACAACCGTCTATGTGATATGGTCACTGTAACAGGTCACTTGTTTTTGTGCACAAACCACTGAGGTGGTCTGGGTTATACACAGGCTTATGTTCCAATATCCATGTACATTCTATTGCAGGGACATCCTATAACCCGCCTGAGGATGTGAAGGTTGTATCAACCCCAGATGATTAAGATAGAGCATGCAATTTTAAACAACTTTCCATTTTACTTCTGTTATCAATGTTGCTTTGTTCTCTTGGTATCTTTTATTGAAGAGTAAAACTAGGTAGGCTCATAAGAGCTCAGGAGTGTGCGTGTGTCTTTAGTATTCTATTAGCGCTGCAGAACCTATTGGCCCTCTACAAATAACTGATAATAATAATCATAATATGGCAGCAGTGTTTTGCAACATAATTTGTAGCTTTGTTATACAATTTTACAAAACACTGCTGCCACAGAGTATTAAAGATACATGCACACTCCTGAGCTCTTATGAGCCTACCTAGATATACTCTTCAATAAAAGATATAAAGAGAACAAAGCAAATTTGATAACAGAAGAAGTAAATTGGAAAGTTGATAAAATTGCATATCCAAATCATGAAAATGTAATTTTTACTTTACTGTCCCATTAAAGAGGTGATATAAGTGAGGTAACATTCTCCATTCACATAAAAATGGCAGGCAAGAAAAGGACCAAAACTGTGGGGGAAGAGCAAACACTCTCCTTGTAGATCTGGGAGCCAGGCTGAGAGGAAATGGTGTCATAGGTGTCCACCAGTGTTCCCTCTAAGGCCAGTTTTGTGGACGAGCATAAAAAGTTCAACTTTGAATATTGCGATCGTATTAACGTATTTCCCATAGGGGCATATTTATCAAGCTCCGTATGAAGCTTGATGCCCAGTGTTTCCAGCGAGCCTAAAGATCGCTGCTCCATAACCTGTCCGCCTGCTCTGAGGCGGCGGACAGAAATCAACAGAAATCAACCCGATCGAATACGAACGGGTTAATTGACACCCACTGCTAGCGGCCGATTGGCCGTGCATCTGCAGGGGGCGGTATTGCACCAGCAGTTCACAAGAACTGCTGGTACAATGATAAATGTTGAGAGCGTATGCTGTTGGCATTTAACGATGTGTAGCGGACATGATCCGCTATATCGGATCATGTCTGCTCGCACCATCTTAAAAGCCCTCCCAAAATCGCATGCAAACCATTACCATGTTTATTCAAGAATGATAAACACAACATGAAATATGAATATTTTACATTGTTCTACACATAGAAGAATATAATATGAATGAGAATATCTATTTAAAAATACTTAGACCATATTCCCCTATGTGAAGAACATTGGAATGTGAAATATTTACAGTAAACACCTAGTTAAAACCATTATTAAATATTAATATTGAACAAAAATGTTTTTTCATGTTTTCAGGTATAAGTATATATGTGTTTATATGTATATGTATTTTAAATACATGTGTACACCCACACACACACACACACACACATATATATATTATATATATATATATATATATATATATATATATATATACACAGACACACATACACGTATTTAAACATGTCTATGTATGCATTTATCTATTAAAGGCCCTTTCAGACATGTTAAATTTGATTGTGCTCAAGTGAACACGTTTACTTTCAACTTGAAATACCCTCATTAATTCCGTTGCGTGCAAAAAGAGAGAAATAACCCATATCGCTTGTGCGCTACAGTTAGCACGCCACTAGAAATCTAGACCAAAATGTGTAAAATTAAGAAAAAATAGAATGGTTATTTTGTCAGTTTAGCTATTACTTCACATGTTAAAGGTTCTGCATATTCATTGATCCCTTTTAATAGTTTGTAAGGATGCTAATAGGTGTTAACTGTGCAATTAACCCCTAAGAAACGGAAATTTCAGAGAAAAACTTGCCCAAAAGACCGAAGAATTTTTTAGCATTTTTGATATCACTCCATTTTAACAGAAATAGAGCCTATCAAAACTATACATTTTTTATTAGTAGAACACCCAAGGTATTGATCTAGGTCCATTTATATTTCATGTCACCGTTTTGCTGGCAAATGTGATCATATTAAAAAAAATGTTAACTATTTCACAAATGGGTTTCTCACTGAAATTATTTACATACCAAATGGTTGTAAAAGCTTCCCTGAGATCGTCTTTTTTCAGAAATAGCAAACATGTATGGCTTTGCAATTGCTTTAAGGTATTTAGAAGATGCTAATTGCAGCTGTGCACCACACTTCTGAAATTCCTGACAGTTAAAGAGTTAATTAACTAGCTTGTAAGGTTAATTTTAGCTGTTGATTAGAGATTACACTTCTACTTGACACCTCCCACTCCCTCATCTCTACTTGATCCCTCCAAAACCCCACCCTCACCCCACTGGTCACCACCATCTTAGGTATTGGCAGTCTGCCAGTATGCAGTTTAAGGGTATTTTATATACTGTATATATATATTCCTCGTTTGCAAGAAGGCACTCACTGGTCTTTTAGTAAAAAACAACTTTTAATTCATAGATTTAAAAAGCAATTACATCCATAATGGATGTAATTGCTTTTTAAATCTATGAATTAAAAGTTGTTTTTTACTAAAAGACCAGTGAGTGCCTTCTTGCAAACGAGGAATGGATACAATTTATATGAAGTGCACCCTGGCAGTTGTGGTAATGTAAGACTGTGCTTATCTCTCTTTGGAGGATATATATATATATATATATATATATATATATATATATATATAAATATATATATATATATATATATATATATATATATATATATATATTACATTTCTGTAATGTAGGGAACCCTCCTTTAACCTGTATTGTTAAACATTGGCATTATTGGTATAGTGGGTACGTGTTATTGATTTCACACGTCTTTATTTATTTAAAAATGCTTATAATTACTATTTTAACTTTTACTTAGTGAGTAGGTGTCTGTTTGGTGTCATTGCTTCCTAACATCTACAAATACAAATAGGGTTATTTTGGTTGCATTCTTAGGGCTAGATTACAAATGGAGCGCTAATTTATCGCATGCCCGTAAATGGGCAAATATACCAGTTTACAGGCACACAATAAAAAAACAGCCATTGCATGTTGCTAGTTAATGTTACCGTAAGCTCACGGTAGCAATTATTGTTCCGAAAATCAATCAATTACCCCCAAAATAAAGTGTGAAGTTCCTTTTGTATATATATATATATATATATATATATATATATATATATATATATATATATATATATATATATATCCAAACAGACAAGCACTAGAGCACAAGAGTCAATTGCCTGGGGTGCAACAGAAAAATACACAATAATAAATAGGAGTGCACTCACCAGGACTTGTATCACAATTTTATTCATCAAAAAGTGAACGTTTGCGGGGAGTTTAACCCCTTCCTCAAACTTACAGAAAAACAACAATGAACTTACCCCACACCAAACACCCATTGTATGTGCAAACGCCATCCCACGCTCTCCTGAGCAGGTCACCACCCTCCGGTGACGTCCTAATCACAGGCAACGTGGGAATAACGACAATCTAACAAAAGTGACAAATTCACATTTCTACTGCTAGTATCTACTGACTAACATAATCACGCACATTGTAAATACAACCTATAGATGAAAAAGCTAACAACACATTGCAACTGCATTGGACACCGAACTGGAACCGGCATCCGCAACGGTAACCAATCCGCACAAGCCAGGCATCATGGCTCCCTAGGCCAAACAAACTCGCTTAACCAATCGTGAGTATCAAATCTCGTGCGAGTCTTAAAGCCAGCTGACCCGATCTGACAGGCTGTGTCAATCATGATCCATGCATAAGACATGTCAAAGAACAAGTCATCGGCAGTTATACACAATTTACAGCGAACTGTAAGTGCCAAATTCCAACATAAAACATGAAAGTTACCAACAAGGCAGGGGGAGCCTAGTATATCAAAAATGTGCAATCAATGCTAAAGCCATGTATCCAGCAGGGATCAATTATACCAATCAAACAGGTAAGGTTGCAACAGCCAATAGGCAGCATATCCCCAAGACGACAATTCCATGTCCAGATCAAGGCTTGCACAAACAGGTAGAAATACACAGAACATCAGAAAGCATACAGTATATCCCACCAATCCTGCAGATTAAAACTAATCAAGCTTATCATATATTGAAATTATACCAGGATATTAAAGATTGACACCAAGGTATAGGACAAGGCCAATTATATGCCCAAAATTTTCTAAGAAACCCTATCAGGCAGTAGCAATATACAATCAGTAAACTAACGCTCCTGTCTAGAACACATAAGAAAATAACATAAAAAACATAAAAAAAAACAAAAGAAAACATAATAAAACATACATGGATCCCTGAGCCCCAAAGACATACAACAAATATAAAGACCTCATAAAAAATAAGACTAGTATGCAATAGACAAAACACAGAGTGATGGCAAGACTATACATATATGGTAAGTACACGGGCATACCAAGACCGCCATTATAAACAAATCTGCCAATCCAGGTGTGTATTTAAACCTTTGGGTATCAAGGTGTCAAGAACATAATTCCAGCGTGCCTCCCTTTTCAGGAGTAGAGTGTTTCTGTCTCCTCCCCTATTTGGCAGGGGGATATGATCAATTATAGTGTACTTGAGATCTTTTACGGTATGTTTCATTTCCATGAAATGACGAGCCACAGGTTGTTCTGAAGATCTCTTATTGATGGCCGCCCTTATCGCAGACCGGTGATTGGCCATCTGTGTGCGGAGGTCATCAGTGATTTTACCCACATTGAACAGGCCACAAATACAGTGTAATAAATACACAATGAAGGTGGTGGTACAAGTCATTCTGTGCTTATGAAATAAATGTTGTCGCCTGTGAGGATGAAAAAAGTATTGTCCTGTAATTAAGCCACTGCATGTAGTGCAACTGATACAATGGAAGACCCCTTTCTTTTCTATATTCAGCCAAGAGCTTTTGTTGTAGCTGTTAGTTGGGTCCATTTTTACCAACATGTCCTGTAGGGATCTGGACCACCTGAACCCAATTCTTGGAGCAGCCATATGCTTGAATGGCAGGGTACCATCTGAGGAGATAATATGCCAATTTTCTTGCAGATGTTTGTTGATCAATTTTGTATCCCCCGTATATGTAGTCACAAAAGTCATACGCTCTTCAGGCCTATCCCTTCTCGTATAATTCGAACTTTGGAGAAGTGCATTTGCATGTGTTTTAAGCAGTTTTGGGGGGTAACCCCTTTGGATGAATGTTTTTTCCATCTCCAGTAGTTGTTTTTCCCTTATTAGCCTCCTCAGAGTTGTTACGGATAACTCTTTGTAGTTGCAACTTTGGTAAATCACTTTTAAGTGCCGGTGGATGACATGACGTGTATTCCAACAGGGAATTTATATCTGTCTCCTTCCTGAATACAGTTAAGTGTAGCGTATCTTGTTCTTTATAAATGCACACATCCAGAAACTCTATATGGCTTGAAAACCACTGCATCTTGAATTTTAGAGCAGGGTTAGAACTATTCAGTCGGATTAACCATTCCTGTAGTTCCAATTCAGTACCTCCTCAGACAAGCAACAAATCGTCAAGTACCGTCTGTAAAATTTGATTTGACGATCAACCAGTAGATCTGTATCCTGGGTCTCAAAACAAGCCATATATAGGTTGGTGTACGATGGGGCCACATTCAACCCCATCGCTATCCCCTGCAATTGTAGAAAAACTGTTTTTCAAATTTAAAGTAGTTGGTTTTCAAACATAGCTCAAGTAAGTGTATCAAAACCTCCACCGGAGGACCCACATAAGGGTGTTTTAAAAGGTGTTGCCGTGTTGCCAGTATTCCCTCATTGTGAAGTATGACAGTGTACAAACTGGTGACATCCAGGGTCACCTGTATATAATGTGTATCCACGTGAATGTTGGCAAGCTGCTCCAAGAGCATCATGGAGTCCCTTAGGAAGCTATTCATCTGGCGTGCAATAGGTTACAGAAATTAATCAACAAATTTGGCAATAGGCTGCAACAGTGAACCCACAGCAGACACAATCAGCCTGCCCTGTGGACTGGACAGGCCTTTGTGAATTTTAGGCAAAGTATAGAGTATTGGAATTCTTGGAAAGTTCACTGTCGAATAATCCAGGGTTGTTTTGTTCAGTATGCCCAATTTAATTTGTTCCTGTAAGAAGGTATGAATCTCAACCTTAAATTTCAGAGTAGGATCTCCAGGAAGTTTGTAGTAAGTAAAGGTGTCACTGGGTTGTCCCAGAATTTCAGATCTATAGTCACTTTAATTTAATAGGACCAATGCACCACCCTTATCCGCTTCCCTGATGATAATGGTATTATCCTCAGGTAGCTGTTTCAGGGCTGTTCTTTCCTCTTTAAGTATTTAAAAGTGCTCTGTCTATTCTCTTCAATAGACTGTTCCATCCCGGATTGAACTAGCCTAGCATATGTGCGTATGCTGGCATTCTGGGAGGCTGCATCAAAGGTGGATTTTTTTTCAGAAAGTCTCCATTTCAGATTGCTGAGACTGGAATATTTCTTTGAGACGTAGTTGTCATTGAAATCTTTGGTGATCAGCGTATACATTAAATTTATCCGTCCTGCAGGTCGGTATAAATGAAAGTCCTTTTTGAGAACCCGGTGTTCCACCGGTGTCAATATGTGGTCACTGACCGAAGGGGTCTTCTGAATAAACCCCCCCTGCCTTCTGCCTACCCCATTTTTTGACCTTGTCTGAACCCTAGTGGGTACATCCATAGTGGAGCTGGCTGCAACAGGAGCTTGTTCCTCTGAGCCCGAACCTGAGCTATCAACCATATTCAGGTGCCTGGGTTTGTGATAAGGGTGCCGTCTGGGACGGGAAAGAAAATCTCTCTGCCGGTCCGATCCTGTCTGGAGCTAGCGATACACTTTCATATCTCTGTAATCACCCACAACAATTTCCAACGTGTTATACTTGAAATCAATCAATTCCGATTCATATTTGGCTATATCATCCTTAAGCTTATTAAGCCACTCTGTAGAGGTATCCAATTGAAGTTTATTCAAATTGAGCTGTTCATACTGTGTTATTTCAAACCTGGTCAGACCCAAAAGTCTGGTCACTTCTTATATGACTAATAATATCAGGTCCATGGAGCATTTATTTAAAATGTGACACCATCTATCACAGAAGGCAGGATTAGCCCTACCCAGTGTGGGCACATTTAGAATTCTAAAGCCCCTAGGTATATAACCCTTCCGATGGTACTCTGATGAAGTATGTACCATGTAGTATCAAATCTTTATCCCTTTGTTTAAGTTTTACCAAGTGGGTAAAGATGTAGAGGGGTTTGTTAGTAGTGGACCGTGGGTAGTGCCCCAAAGAGGATCTGAGATGCATCCTCCTCCATAAAATAAAAAGTTGTAGCCCCAGCTACTGTGTCCTCCGTTTGTGCCACCAGTTTTTGTTCCATTTGTCACAGATCCAGGTGTGATGTATTTTAGCTAGACTTTGCCAGTGCAGAAGTTAAAGTGAAATAAAGTTAAAAACAGGGTTATGTCTGGTAATATAATCCAAAAGAAGCCGGGTGCTATAGCCAAAACAATTGATATATCCAAACAGACAAGCACTTCAGAGCACAAGGATCATTTGCCTGGGGTGCAACAGAAAAATACACAATAATAAATAATAAATAATAAAGTGCACTCACCAGGACTTGTATCACAATTTTATTCCTCAAAAAGTGAACATTTTTGGGGAGTTTAACCCTTTCCTCAGACTTACAGAAAAACAACAATGAACTTACCCCACACCAAACACCCAGTGTATGTGCAAACGCCATCCCCACGCTCTCCTGAGTAGGTCACCACCCCCCGGTGATGTCACCATCCCATGCAACGTGGGAATACCGACAATCTAAAAAAAGTGACAAATTCACATTTCTACTGCTGGTATCTACTGACTAACATACACCACGCACATTGTAAATACAACCCATAGATGAAAAAGCTAACAACACATTGCAACTGCATTGGACACCGAACCGGAACCGGCATCACAACAGTAACCAATCAGCACAGGCCAGTCGTCATGGCAACCTGGGCCAAACAAACTCGCTTAACCAATCGTATAAAATTATTATTTTTCTATTTTATTATTATCAGGCATTTGTAGAGCTCCAACAGGTTTTGCAGCGCTATGAACATAGGTGATATTTAAAAACTATTACAGGTATCAAATGGGGAGAGAGGGTCCTGCCAAGAGTTGCACAGTTGTAGTCTGCTCTTTTGAAGATGAACTACAAACAGCTGGGCTCATAGGCTTACATGCTATGGGGTTTTAGGGGATAGCAGGGGAGATAGGAAGGTTAGTGTAGGTTGTAAGCGTCCCTAAATAGAGAGCACTTGAAGCTTTTAAAACTAGGTCAGATTCTTGTGGCGTAAGGCAGAGAGTTCCATAAGATGGGAGCCAATCTGGAGAAATCTTGAAGACGGGAATGTGAGGAGGTAACAAGAGAGGAGGAGAGTAGGAGATCATGAGCGGAGCGAAGGGGACGGGAGGGAGAGTATCTGGAGACAAGGTCTGAGATGTAGGGGGGAGCAGTGCAATTGAGGGCTTTGTGTGTCAGAGGGAGAATTTTGTGTTTCATCCTGGAGGCAAGAGGAAGCCAGTGAAGGGATTGGCAGAGAGGTGCGGCAGATGAAGAGAGACGTGCAAGGAAGATGAGCCTGGCAGAGGCATTCAATATGGATTGTAAATGGAGACCAGAGAAGATAGAGTTGCAGTAGTCAAGGCGGGAAAGGATGAGACAGTGGATTTGAATTTTTGCTGTGTCTTGTGTAAGGAAATGTCTAATTTTAGCAATGTTTTTAAGGTGGAAGCGGCAGGCAGGACTGAATGTGAGGAGTGAAAGAAAGATCTGAGTCCAGTGTGACCCCAAGACGTTGGGCATGTGAGGTTGGGGTAATGATGGAGTTATCAACAGTTATAGAGACATGGGGGGTGGAGATTTTGGAAGAAGGGGGGAAAATAAGGAGCTCAGTTTTGGAGAGATTTAGCTTGAGGTAGTGAGAGGACATCCAAGATGAGGTATGAGAGAGACAGTTACTGACACGGGTTAGCAAGGAAGGAGGTAGTTCTGGTGCAGAGAGGTATATTTGGGTATCGTCGGCATACAAATGAAAATGAAACCCGTAGGACTTTATTAAGGAACCTAGTGAGGACGTGTAGATTGAGAAGAGAAGGGGACAGAGGACAGAGCCTTGCAGTACCCTCACAGATTGAGGTAGCGGGGCAGAGGATGCCCCAGAGAAGGTTACACTAAAGGTACGGTTAGACAGATAGGAAGAGAACCAACAGAGAGCTGTGTCACAGATGCCGAAGGATTGGAGGGTATGGAGCAAAAGAGGGTGGTCGACAGTATCAAAGGCTGCAGACAGATCAAGGAGGATAAGTAGAGAAAAGTGGCCTTTTGATTTTGCTGTAAGTAGGTCATTGGTAACCTTAACAATTGCTGTCTCTGTTGAGTGAAGGGGCGAAATCCAGATTGCAATGGGTCAAGGCGGGAGTTTAGTGTAAGGAAATGGGATAGACATGCATATACTAGCTTTTCAAGAAGCTTTGAGGCAAGAGGTAGTAGGGAAATAGGGCGGTAGTTGGATGGGGAAGTTGTATTGAGAGAAGGTTTTTTGAGGATAGGTGTGACTAATGCATGCTTTAGATATGTGGGAACTATACCAGTGCTGAGGGAGCGGTTGAAGATGTGTGTGAGTATAGGGGTAAGGGTAGAAGAGAGGGAGGGTAGTAGTTGTGAGGGGATGGGGTCGAGTGGACAGGTAGTCAGGTGAGAGGATAGTGTAAGGGCAGAAACTTCATCCTCTGTAACATGGGCAAAAAAACTAAATTCATGGCTATATGGGTTTTGGATGATTGTGAGCTTTTGAGGGGGAGGGAGACTGGTAGTATGTTGAGAGCAATTTTCATTTCTGATGGAGTCGATTTTGTTGTTGAAGTAGCTGGCAAAATCATGGGCTGAGAGAAAAGTTGTGGTGGAAGGTGGGGGTGGGCGGAGGAGAGTATGGAATGTGGAGAACAGACGTTTTGGGTTTGAAGAAAGAGTAGAGATAAGAGTGGAGAAGTAGTGTTGCTTAAATAGATTAAGGGCAGAATAGTAAGAGTTCAAGATGAACTTATAGTGAAGAAAGTCAGAAGAACTCCTCCAGTGTCGCTCAGCAGCATGGGAACATCTGCGTAGGTACCGTGTCAGAGGAGTATACCAGGGCTGAGGATGAGTGTTTGTTTTCTGAGTTATGGTAGGTGGGGCCAGGTTATCAAGGACCAATGTAAGGGTGGAGTTATAGTGGCAGATGGATTCATCAGGACAGGAAAAGGAGGGGATGGAAGAGAGAAGAGGTTTGACAGAGCTAGCTAGCTGTTGCTGTTCTAATGACTTGATTCTCCTGTGAAGTTTAGTGTGAGGGGTAGAAGGAGGGAGAGTTGTAGGGAGGGAGGTGATGGTACACGTGAGGAGGTGGTGGTCAGAAAAGAGGAAAATGTGAGTTTGTGAAGTTTGAGATAGTGCATCGATAACTAAAAATCAGATCAAGGGAGTGACCATTTTTGTGAGTGGAAGAGTCAGTACATTGTGACAGGCCAAAAGAGGAAGTGAGTTGCAGATGTTGTTTTTCAGAGGAGGCAGTGGGATTATCAACAGGGAGGTTGAAGTCACTGAGAATGAGGGCAGGGGTATCTGAAGAAAGGAAGTAAGGTAGCCAGGCAGCAAAGTGATCTAGAAAAAGAGTTGTGGAGCCAAAGGGACGGTATATGACTGCAACGCATATAGAGAGGGGAGAGAATAAGCAAATCATGTGTGTTTCGAATGAAGAAAATGTGAGGGAAGAGAAGGGCTGTATTTGTTGAAAGGTGCAACGAGAGGAAAGTAAAATACCAACTTCACCTCCTTGTCTATTGTCAGACCTAGGAGTGTGGCTGAAGTGGAGACCCCCATGTGATAGTGCAGCAGAGCAAGCAGTGTCTGAAGGAGAGAGCCAGGTTTCTGGGAGAGCTAGAAGATTTAGAGAGTGGGAGATAAAGAGGTCATGGATGGAAGTGAGTTTGTTGCAAACAGAGCGAGAGTTCCATAGTGCACAAGTAAAGGGTGTGGTGGCTCTAGATGCAAGAGGAATAAGATTAAGGTTACCAGAGTTTTGTTTTTGAAGTCTATTGAAGGGCACACATGGGTGTGCAGGGCAAGGAAGTTGTGGGGGACCAGGATTGGGGGAGATGTCGCCAGCAGCTAGTATGAGCAAGAGAGAGAGTGACATAAGATGAGATGCGGTTTTGCAGTAGTGAGACTGTTTTTGTGATGAGTTGCAAGGGGGAGAGAGAGTCTTTAGGAATGTGTGAAGTTCATGAATACAAAAGTAAGGTGAGGTTGAGAGAGATGGGCTAATGACCAGTGCAGGTGGTGAGGGGTAAACAGTAATTGAGTAAAGTATTTTGTTAAAAAGTAATATGAAGATAGTTAAAATGTTTACAAAATAGTCTTATCCCTTGTCCACTCCTTGTTAAATTCTTGTATAATTCTTTATGCCTCACTTATAAATGTTCACTTAAGAGATGTGAACAGATGATCTTACAATACTGCTATCTAAGCCTGCATTGCTAACCCTGCATTGCTTTCCTTTAGCAGTGTTACATTTATAGGCCACAGCATTCAGCTGAATGCAATAAATTAGGTAATGACCTGATCAAAGACAGTCAAAGGCCAATTGGGAAAATTTGATTCAGGGTGAGATAAGTTAAAAATAACAGATAATATAATTTGAGTGAGGCTGTGGTTAAACCATTAGTGAAATTATAAATTTAGGAATTAAAAAGTATTTGCAAGGTTTGAACATCACATAGATATCGGCAGGGTAAATACATTATTAATTATACAGGCAAATGCAAAAAGAGAGGCTTTCAATGCATATGACACAAAAATCAGGGAAATTTGGCAGGATTTGAATGCAGGGATCAATTCACATACCAAAAAAAGATTTGTAGTACATATGACACAAAAAAACAGGGAAATTTGGCAGGATTTGAATGCAGGGATCAATTCACATACCAAAGAGATACTTGTAGTACATATGACACAAAAAACAGGGAAATTTGGCAGGATTTGAATGCAGGGATCAATTCACATATCAAAGAGAGACTTGTTGTACATATGACACAAAAAACAGGGAAATGTGGCAGGATTTGAATGCAGGGATCAATTCACATACCAAAGAGAAAAATCTTTTGTGAGTCTTAAAGCCAGCTAGCCCGATCTGACAGGCTGTGTCAATCATAAACCATGCATAAGACATGTCAAAGAACAAGTCATCGGCAGTTATACACAATTTACATCGAACCATAAGCACCAAATTCCAACATGAAACATAAAACATGAAAGTTACCAACGAGGCAGGGGGAGCCCGGTATATAAAAAATGTGCAATCAATGCTAAAGCCATGTATCCAGCAGGGATCAATTATACCAATTAAATAAACAGGTAAGGCTGCAACAACCAATAGGCAGCATATCCACAAGACGTCAATTCCATGACCAGAGCAATGTTTGCACAAACAGGTAGAAATACACCGAACATCAGAAAACATATATCCCATCAATCCTGCAGATTAAAACTAATCAAGCTTATCATATATCAAAATTATACCAGGATATCAAAGATTGACACCAAGGCATAGGACAAGGCCAATTATATGCCCAAAACTTGCTAAGAAGCCCTATCAGGCAGTAGCATTATACAATCAGTAAACTAACTCTCCTGTCTAGAACACATAAGAAAATAACATAAAAAAACATAAAAAAAACCCATAAGAAAACATAAAAAAACATACATGGATCCCTGAATCCCAAACACATACAACAAATATAAAGACCTCAAAAAAAATAAGACTAATATGCAATAGACACAACACAGAGTGATGGCAAGACTATACATAAATGGTACACAGGCATACGTTCACTTTTTGAGGAATAAAATTGTGATACAAGTCCTGGTGAGTGCACTCCTATTATATATATATATATATATATATATATATATATATATATATATATCATCAGCCAATAGGAATTTTTCACCTTTAATTCCGATTGGCTGATAGAATTCTATCAGCCAATCGGAATTCAAGGGACGCCATCTTGGATGACGTCCCTTAAAGGAACCTTTATTCTTCGTTAGCCATCAGAAGAAGAGGATGCTCCGTGTCGGATGTCTTAAAGGTTTTTATTTGGGGGGTTTGGTTGTGTGGGTGGTGGGTTTTACTGTTGGGGGGTGTTTGCATTTTTTTTACAGGTAAAAGAGCTGATTTGATCATTTCTTTTTTATTTTGTGTAATTTTGTGTGTTTTTTGTAATTTAGTTAATTGTATTTAATTAATGTAATTTATTTAATTGTAGTGTAAGGTTATGTGTTAGTGTAAGACAGGTTAGGTTTTATTTTACAGGTAAATTTGTATTTATTTTAGCTAGGTAGTTAGTAAATAGTTAATAACTATTTAGTAACTATTCTACCTAGTTAAAATAAATACAAACTTAGCTGTGAAATAAAAATAAAACCTAAGCTAGCTACAATGTAACTATTAGTTATATTGTAGCTATCTTAGGGTTTATTTTACAGGTAAGTATTTAGTTTTAAATAGGTATTATTTAGTTAATAATAGTAATTTTTATTTAGATTTATTTTAATTATATTTAAGTTAGAGGTGTTAGGGTTAAACTTAGGGTAAGGGGTTAATAACTTTAGTATAGTGGCGCCAACATTGGGGCAGCATATTAGGGGTTAATAAGTATAATGTAGATGGCGGCGACATTGGGTGAGGCATATTAGGGGTTAATAAATATAATGTAGGTGTTGGCGATGTCGGGGGCGACAGATTAGGGGTTAATAAGTGTAATGTAAGTGGCTGCGACATTGGGGATGGCACATTAGGGGTTAATAAGTGTAGGTGTGTGGCGGCGACATTGGGGGCGGCAGATTAGGGGTTAATAAGTATAATGTAGGTGGCGGCGATGTCGGGGCGGCAGATTAGGGGTTAATAAGTATAATGTAGGTGTCGGCGATGTTGGAGGCAGCAGATTAGGGGTTAATAAGTGTAGGTAGGTGGCGGCGGTGTCAGGGCGGCAGATTAGGGGTTAATAAGATTAATGTAGGTGTCGGCAATGTCGTGGACGGCAGATTATGGGGTAGACTCAGGGTTTATGTTAGGGTGTTAGGTGTAAACACAAATTTTGTTTCCCCATAGGAATCAATGGGGCTGCGTTACGGAGCTTTGCGCTCCTTTATTGCAGGTGTTAGGCTTTTTTTCAGCCGGCTCTCCCCATTGATGTCTATGGGGAAATCGGGCACGAGCACGTAAAACCAGATCAAAGCAGCGCTGGTATTGGAGTGCGGTATGGAGCGCAATTTTGCTCTACGCTCACTTATTGCTTGCTAACGCCGAGTTTATGCAAACCTGTAATAGCAGCGCTATAGGGAGGTGAGCGGTTACAATAACTTGCAAGTTAGCACCGAGCAGCTCTTACCGCAAAACTCGTAATCTAGCCAATAGACAATTAATATTAACAAAAATCTTACATTATAGGATTTTAACAAATAAAATAACCTTTCAATGTTAAAAGAACATACAACTCCTGTATGACTAAAATCCAGCATTTAGTGCCTGACCAGCAGTCCTTAACATTAGTCATTAGTCATTAGTAATACTATAGTAGGATAGAACAGGGCATGATGGTCAAACCAATAGCAAGACCCCCTGTACCTCATTAAAAACAAAAAAGACTGGGGGGCGGAGCCGGCCACGGAACAGCATGGCCGCGAAAACATAGTGCTCCGAGTAGCTGACTCCTGCCGCATACTTTAACGGCTGTCCAGGAGACGATATTTCAGGGTGTAGCTGGGCAAATGACAGGGGAACCTCTGAGGACCAAAACCCATCATGTGAGAGACCGATATCACATTGGAAGTGCGGCTATATCCCCTGAGGTGCCATAATCTGGGCCCAGTAACGCTACGTCTGTGGCGCGAATCGCCATTGCCAGCCGAGCTAATCAGAGTGGAAGAGAGGAGAGAGGTGCAGATCCGACCTCTCCGAAATATGAACACCAGCTGCCGCAACATAACGGCGTAGAGGATGAAAGGGTGACTGTAGCGACAGACTCCATTAACGCACCACTTTGGAGGTAAAGAGAGGGGAGAGGGAGGGCCCACCATCTTAATTTAAAAGCCTGACTAGACAACACTGTACCTCACACAGAGGAACTATGAAGAGTGTGAACCGGAGGTGGGAACTTTAGATGCAGGCCACTTCTTTATGCACAGTTTGAGCTGGGAACACAAAAGAGCTAAGCAACGGGCTGCATCAGAGAGACTACCACATGTACATATTCTAAACAAGCTAACAAGTGGCAGCAATCACACTAAACCCAGTCAATTGTTATAAGGCCCAGTATGAAACTCTGCAACTACACAGGGGGAAAATAAATAAAGAAATGCTATAGGCAGGATAAAAGATACATTTAGCATTCAAACAGCAAAGGGCATGTAAACTCTGTAAATGCTACTCCAGGGAACTCCTTTGTTAGAGAAGTGAACATTCAAAGACAGAAAGGTGTAATTGTCTAAACAGCTGCACTCTCCAAACAGCTCCCCAGTTAACACAGAACTTTTTATTTTTTATTTTTTTTTATCTTTCATTCTATTAAGCAGTATCACAGACATGGCGTCTAGAAGGCAGCAAAAAATGGATAAATTGCAAAAGCCAGCAAGCTCTGCAGGCTCCAAAATGAACTCTTTCTTTAAAACAGTAGTTACACCCAGTGCAACATCACCTAACTCTCCCATCTCTGAGACAGAAGAGGGCAGTGTAGACGACACCCCCCCTGATGAAGAGTCTCCCCTCACTAGAGCTGACCTGAGTGCGTTACCTTCTAAAGAGGATTTTACAACTTTTATGCAGCAGGTCAGTCAAATAATACGGGATGGGTTGGCGGAGGTTAAGAAAGACATCACTGAGCTGGGAAACAGAGTAGTACAGCTTGAGGAATATGCCGAAGAAGTGTCAGAAACCACAAATCTCACGACGCTGCAACTTCATTACCAAGCAGCGGAGATCACACAATTACAAAACCAGATTGAAGAATTGGACAATAGGGGCCGCAGACAGAATTTAAGAATAAGGGGAATCCCCGAGACCATTCTGCCCGCACAGCTACCACAATACTTGCAAAACCTGTTTCGCTTCTTGTTTGACTCAGATTCGGACAAGGATATATTGTTAGACAGAGCCCATAGAGCGTTGAGGCCGAAACCACTGCCCTCTGCCCCACCTAGAGACGTTATTTTAAAATGCCACTATTTTCAAGACAAAGAGAATATCTCAGCAGCAAGAAAGAAATCACCAGTCTGCCACTTAGATACCGCCCTCCAAATATATGCGGACTTAAGCCCTCTCACCTTATCGAAACGCAGAGAGGTGGGATTTCTAACAACTCACCTAAGAGAATTGGGTATACCTTATCGATGGGGCTTCCCCTTCTCCCTGAGAGCATTAAAGGACAATAAGGAAGCCATTTACAGAGATCTGGAAGACTTAGACTCTTTTTGCTCGAAACTAAATATTGCACAACCAAAAGTACCTGAAGATGGAAGCAGAGGGCAGGTAGAAGAACCAGCAACCCGCCCATCACCAAAGGCGCAGAGGCTGAAATGGACAATGGTCCAGAAGAAACACAAGTCGACGACACTGAAACAAGCACATAAAGATCCCAAAGACACAGCTCCACTATGAAGTTATAAACAATAACATTTCTAGGACTTACTCCTCAAAAGAATGGACTCACTATGACTGTGGGCCAAAAGATAAATTAAATGGTCCATGTAGCCTGCGAAATAGTGTCAAGCCACTCAAGCTCTATAACCTTTTGCTAATTGTTTTCTTTTTCTCCCTTCTCCTGTTTTCATCAAAAGTTAATAGTTAAGATCTCAGACATAATGGAATAAACTCTGGACTCATATGCATTCCACCTTGAAAGGCAGGAGCAGCAGCAGTATCAAGCCTGCTGTTTCCCCCCATTTAAAGTAGTATGAGATTCTATAATATGTTAGATATTATTGTCTTTGTTATTGTTATGTTTATTGTCAATAAGTTGTTTAGTTTTAACGTGTTCCTTCTGATCCAACCACAGAAACATTACTATAGAAGCAATGGTTGTCTCTCGCAGATATATGGGTCTCTGCCTGGTCCCGTGGGTCGGGGGGGGAACCAAACACCTCCAGGAGCTGGCTACATTTGGCAAGGTAAGACTACACACCCCTTCTTAGTAAGACACAATGCATAGGAAAATCTGCGTAACCTCACCGAACACTAAGGGACTTAATTCCCCCTCAAAAAGATCTATAGCATTAAACTGGTTTGCGAAACAGGAAAGCTTGGTTATATTTATACAGGAAACCCACTTTGCAAAAAACTCAGAACCCAAACTTTCTTCAAGAAAGTTTCTTACAGGGTATCTTAATTCCAATGAGAAGAAAAAAAATGGGGTGGGTATCCTGATACACCGCAATACACCCTTCCAGTTAATCAACACAATAGGAGATAAGGAGGGCAGAATACTCATAGTGATAGGTCTAATACATAACAGACCAGTGACGTTAGTTAACGTATATGCACCTAATGCTAACAGAACACCCTTTTTTTAAAAAATACTCGCATTAGTCTTAGAAAACAGGAAGGGCCTATTGATTTTAGGGGGAGACCTCAATGTAACAATGGACCCCCTGCTAGACACGACCTCCCATAATACACACGCAGCTCATAGACCCCCAGACTCAGTATATCGAAGTTTTCGACAGCTGGGGTTAATTGATATTTGGAGGGTACAACATCCCAAACAACTGAACTACACATTCTACTCCCACCCCTGGGCCTCATATTCACGGTTGGACTACCTCTACATAGACCAATCTAATCTATCCCTCGTGGTAGATTCAGATATCCAACCAACCACGTGGGCTGATCATTCAGCGGTCTCTATCTATTTAAATTGGCCAGAAGCCCCGGTAAATCCTTACATTTGGAGACTAGACGAATACCTCTTGCGCCACCCCCCTACATACCAATCCCTAACCACATCTATCACGGAATACTTTCAGCTTAACTCTAGTACAGAGGTATCACCACTTAATATATGGGAGGTGCATAAGGCGGTAATTCGAGGAGGGTGCATCAAACATAACGCTCATATCAAGAAGGCACACAACTTGGCAAAGAATTCTTTACTTTCCAGGTTACGGGACTTAGAAATAGAGCATAAACAACGACCAAAAGACTCAAATCTCCTATCCTCAATAACTACAGTTAGGACGGACCTTAACAATATACTCACGAGAGAGGCCCAGAGGATAGCACTAAAATTGAGGAAGACATTCTTTTATGAGGGAAATAGAGCATAAACAACGACCAAAAGACTCAAATCTCCTATCCTCAATAACTACAGTTAGGACGGACCTTAACAATATACTCACGAGAGAGGCCCAGAGGATAGCACTAAAATTGAGGAAGACATTCTTTTATGAGGGAAACAGAACAGGTTCAATGTTAGCAAAGGCTTTAAGAACTAAGACTGGCCAAACACATGTCTACAAAATACAAAAACAGGACAAGACAGACACCAATGACAGTAAGGAAATAGCGGAATGTTTCAAAGACTTCTATGCAAGACTATACAATCTAGAGCAATTAGATACCCAGACACATATTGAGGGAATGGAAAAATATATTTAAGCTGCTGGCCTCAACCCTCTGACAGAAACCCAAAAAAGAGACTTAGATACACCAATAACTCTTAAAGAGATTTTGACTGTTTCCCATCTCCCAGGGGGGAAAAGCCCGGGCCCAGACGGGTTCACCAATTCGTATTATAAAACTTTTAAACATCTTTTAGCCTCTCATCTTTTGACACTGTTTCAAGCCATAGATAATAACATAAGATTCTCACCAGATATGCTATTAGCGCACATAGCGGTCATATTAAAGCCAGATAAACCACAGGAATTGCCGGGTAGCTACAGGCCCATTTCCCTACTTAATTCGGACATAAAGATATTTAGCAAAATTATAGCAAACCGTATAAACTCAGTACTGAATGACGTAATACACACTGATCAAGTAGGCTTCACACCTCATCGTGAAGCACGAGACAACACAATACGAGCACTACTACTATCTTCATACGCAAAAGCACATGATATACCGGCAGTGATAATGACGACGGACGCAGAAAAAGCGTTCGATAGGAAAAATTGGCTTTTTCTCAAAAAAACACTAGAGATATTCGGTTTCGGATCCAAAATGATTGATAGAGTTGGTAGCCTCTACTCATGCCCTGGAGCTAGAGTTAGAGTAAATAACATGCTCTCAGAACCATTTCCCATTTGAAACGGCACGCGGCAAGGGTGTCCCCTTTCGCCTATCCTGTTTATATTAACAATGGAAGTGTTCGCATCCCACATATGCATTAATAAGGAAATAAAAGGTATTACGATAGGACCCAACTAATTTAAAATAGCTATGTATGCGGATGATGTCCTTTTTTCAATAACCTCCCCCAGTAGCACCATACCAGTGATCCTTAGTGAGATTGAGAAATGTTGTGCTTACTCACATTTTTTAGTAAACCAAACCAAGTCAGAGGTCCTGAACATTTCACTTAGCCCATCGGCATTTCATAAACTCTCGCAAATATGCCCTCTACGTTTACAGACAGAGTCAGTCAAATACCTGGGTATCCACCTCTCCCCCAACCCCTCCACTCTCTTTAAGAAAAACTACGAGTCCTTACTCAACACTATATAAAGAGACCTTAATGCCTCGGCAACTAAAACGCTCACGTGGTGGGGTAGGATACACTCCATTAAAATGACAACATTACCCAAGATTCTATATTTACTACAAGCCCTACCAATACACCTCCCCATCTGGTTCATAACTCAGGTACAACGACAAATAAATACCTACATCTGGGGCAAGATCAGACCTAGAGTCAATAGGCACACTTTATATAGGTCCACGACCACAGGTGGGGTGGGACTGCCCAAAATAGAGGAATACTATCACGCAGTGACTCTCCAGAGGATACTAGATTGGCATGGCATAACGACACACAAAGCGTGGGTGGCCATTGACTCCCATATATTACAGGTTCCTTTTGTGAGGGCATTATGTTGGGTTCCCCCAGATCTTAGACCAAACCAATGTGGACACCTGGACTTACACAAACATTTTTTCAAAGAGTGGGAGAGAATAAAAATCTTATACCCTCATATCTCTTCTATCAGATCCCCACTGTTCCCAATAGCTCTTAACACAGAAATGACGGGGGGCCTAGACAGGGGATTTAGGAGTCATAAGGAATGGGGATACACAACTCCGTTAAGCAGATTCTTAGAGAATGGGAAATTAATGGATAGACACAGATTAGAGACTATATGTGATAATTTTGTCTCACCAAACTTCAGAGAAAATTTAATAAAAAATAAAATAAATGGAATGTTGCTCTATTCTTGTAAACAGCTAATAAACATAACTTGTTCTACTAGCATGTTCAAGGTGAGCATTTACTTTTAGTAATTGAAATGAAAAGTATGGATTAAACCTCTATGAATGATAATAATAAATCTTATGAGAGATACTTATTAAGTCTCTTTTATATAAGCAATGATTCATTAATATTGTCAAAAAAAAAGAAAAATTGAGAAAAAATCCTTTATATTCAGGATAAGAAACGAAGTGATAGAGTTCAACTCTAGATAAAGTAATGGTAATATATCTTTCCTTAAGTTTCACGCACTCACACAAACACTCTAAAATATATATACAAAGTTCCAGCACACACGCAATATTGACCAGCAAGGATGAGGTTAATTCAGTGTAATGCACCTCAGGTAAGTAAAAACACTTAGCGTTATTTTTGGGAACCTTATGATTTGTATACAATACGATACCCAAACCAGCGTGGTGACAAGACCAGATTTTCCCAGGAGCGATGGTGTAGCGTGGAGAGCGGTAATAACAGCAGAGTAAGTGCTAAACCGGAGATTAGTAGAGAGCGGCGTTCCGGTAGCAGCTTGTGTGAGTGCGGCTTCAGCCGCGTGTGATAGAGTTCCGGTAGCGTAGGGATACGATTAGCAGTATCAGTCCAAAAGAATCAGGAAAGAAGTGCAGCAAACTTTGAGATACAAACAGCCTTCAAAAAATAAAATACTTATGACCTGAAAGGGAAAAGTAAACTGCTTGGAAAGAGCAGTAGCACAGGATGAGAGAATCCACTTTATTTTTCAGGCACTGAGTAATGGAAAAGCACTTCCTTAAATAGGAGGAAGTGCTGATAGTCAGAAAGTCTTAAAGGGATATCACATCCCCCCCTTCTCAGGGAATCACCCCCGGGGATTCCAGACCAGGTTTAAGGGGGTAACGATGATGAAATGACTTCACCAGACGAGGGGCATGAACTTCTGAATGAAGATGCCAGGAATCATCCTCTGGACCATAACCCTTCCATCTGATGAGATATTCCAATCTTTGTCGTTGAATCCTAGAATCCAGTATTGATTCAACTTCAAATTCCTCTTGAAGATCCACTGAGATAGGAGGCGGAAGATCAACTGCCGTGCGTGTCATTGAATGAAAAGGTTTCAATAATGAAATATGGAAGGTGGGATGAAACTTGTAATCCTTGGGTAATGTGAGCTTGACCACATTGGGATTTATTATCTGCTCTATAGGGTAAGGTCCCAGGAACTGGTTAGCCAATTTCTTGCTAGGGACCTGAAGTTTGAGGTTTTTAATAGAGAGTAACACTAAGTCACCTATTTTATATTCAGGTCCAATCGAATGTTTCCGATCATAGTATTTCTTTTGGTATTCCTTAGCCTCAGCTAGATGTGTTTTCAATACTTTCAATCGATCTTGAAGTTTGGAAGAAAAATCTAAAGCTGAAGGGGAATTCACTGTTTTGTGGGACAAGGTTATAGTGTTAGGATGGTACCCATAAGTTGCGAAAAAGGGGGATGTTTTGGTTGAGGAACACAATGAATTAATATGAGTAAATTCTGCCATAGGGAGGTAAATTAGCCAGTCATCTTGCAAATGTGAAATATAACAACGTAAAAAGTGTTCAATGGTCTGGTTCAGTCTTTCTGTCAATCCATTTGTCTGTGGATGGAAAGCAGTAGTGTAGCGATGATCAATTTTCAGTAGCTTACACAAAGATCTCCAGAAGGAAGAGGTGAATTGGGTACCCCTATCAGTAATAATATTAGAGGGTAAACCGTGTAGTCTTACAACCTGATCAAGAAATACTTTAGCTGTAGTCATGGCAGTTGGTAATCCCTTGAGTGGAATAAAATGAGCCAGTCTTGTTAAATGGTCGACTACTACCATGATAGTGTTATATTGTTGTGATGCAGGTAACTCCACTATAAAATCCATGGCAATAGTACTCCATGGTTTATCTGGAATGGGCAGAGGTCTGAGTAACCCTATGGGTTTTTTATGTTCAATTTTATTTCTAGCGCAATTCTCACACACACGTAATCATAAATATATTTATTCATCCCTGGCCACCAAAACTTACGACGGGTAAGTTCAATGGTTTTCTGTATCCCTGGGTGACCAGATAAGGTGTCATCATGGGTGTGTGTGAGAATGAAAGATCTTATTTTCTCAGGTACGTATAACTTTTCCTCATGATAAAAAAGACCTGTAGTAGGATCTTTTGAACAATTCTGTAGTGGTATTGAATCATGTTTTAGAGCAGTGTAAATCTCTTCTTCTAAGGGTGTTAAGGTACCTATTATCTTTTCTGGAGGGATAGTGAAGTTAGGTTGTTCATGAGGAAGTAACTCATGAATACGAGAAAGTGCATCTGCCTTTGTGTTTTGACTCCCTGGTTTATAAGTTATTAAAAAGTTAAAGCGATCTAGAAAAAGTGACCACCTTGCTTGTCTAGCTGTTAAAGTCTTATTCTTCTTTAAGTATTCTAAGTTTTTATGATCAGTATAAATAAGGAATGGAATTACTGATCCTTCTAGTAGGTGTCTCCATTGTTCTAGTGAACACTTAATAGCAAAGAGTTCTTTATCTCCAACACTATAGTTAGCTTCAGCACAAGTCAAAGTTCTTGAATAGAACGCAATGGGATGAACTTCACCTGTCTCCTTATTTTGTTGGGAAAGAATAGCCCCAATGCCTGTGTTCGATGCATCAACTTCCAACAGGAATTGTTGATCAAATTTAGGCAGTGTTAGTATTGGAGCTGTTGTGAACATTTCCTTAAGACTATCAAAAGTCTTCTGGGCTTGTTCAGACCACTTAAAGCGATGTTTTATACTAGTTAATTGTGTTAATGGTCTTATTACTGAGGAGAAGTTTTTAATAAATTTACGGTAATAGTTTGCGAAACCAATAAATCGCTGTAATGCTTTTACTGTAGTGGGTGTAGGCCAGTCTTTAATTGCGGCTACTTTTTCAGGATCCATTTCTATCTTGTTTGGGGTAATTATATAACCCAAAAACTTTATTTTAGAGACATGGAAAACACATTTTTCCAGCTTTGCATATAACTTATGCTCCTTGAGACGAGTAAGAACCCACCTAACATGTTTTTCATGTTCTATGGAAGATTTCGAATAAATCATAATATCATCTAGATATATGATGACACAGATATCCATTAGATCATGAAAAATCTCGTTGATAAAATGTTGGAAGGTTGCGGGAGCATTGCTTAGACCAAAGGGCATTACGTTATACTGGAAAAGACCATAATGGGTTCTGAACGCGGTTTTCCATTCGTGTCCTTCCTTTATGCGAATAAGATTATAAGCGCCCTTTAGATCTAATTTTGAGTAGATCGTGGCCTCATTTAATCTTTCTAGTAACTCTGGTATGAGAGGTAGAGGATACCTATTTTTAATTGTTATTTCATTCAATGCCCTGTAGTCAATAATAGGTCTTATTGTTCCATCTTTGTTGCATACTAAAAACAGTCCTGCAGCAGCAGGGGATGTTGAGTGTGAGATGAACCCTTTTCGCAAGTTTTCATCTAAATATGATCTTAGATATACTAATTCTTCTTGTGAAAGAGGGTAAATCTTTCCATGTGGTATTTGAGATCCCGGTATTAAATCAATGGGACAGTCAAATTCCCTATGTGGTGGGAGGTTTTCTGCCTCCTTGAGGTCAAACATCTCTGCCAGGTCCTGATAAATTTGAGGCAGCTCATGTTCTATAGTAGAGATTACCTGATATGGAAAACAAGTTTTTATACAATAGTCAGAGTTAAAGTTTACTTGTGATGATGACCAGTCAATATGAGGATTATGTATTTGTAACCAGCTAAATCCTAAAATGATAGTATGCATGTAGATAGGTATGAGGTCAAAAGTAATATATTCAGAATGTCCTTGGTCAGTTGTTATGAGTAAAGGGATTGTCTGATGGGTAATGGGGCCCTGTTGTATAATAGAACCATCAATAAGTTTAACTGAAACAGGTTGTGTTTTGACAACAGTTGGAATTTTATTGAGCTTAACATATGCTATATCTATATAATTTCCTGACGCCCCGGAATCAATCAAAGCGTTAGATCGCACGTTTTTCTGATCCCACTGTAAAGAAAAGGTGAGAGTGAGATGTGGATTTTGGGTAATGTGAAAAATTTTGTGATTGAAGCTACCCTTACCCTTTTTCTGTCTCAATAGAGATGGACAATTTGTGACGGAGTGGTCTTTTTGTCCACAATAAAGACAGAGATTTTCTAATCTGCGTCTGTTTTTTTCTTCTGGGGTTAGAGGACCCCTTATAGTTCCAATCTCCATAGGAACCTGGTTTGAAACAGCTTTTTCCATGGTTGTAGAACAGGGATAGGAACGTCTGGGCACAACTTCATAGGAAGCTCTTTCAGCCTTTCTTTCACGTAACCTTCGGTCCAAAGTGGTGCTTAATTTCATCAACCCATTCAGTGTGTCAGGCATCTCTAATCGTGACAATTCATCTTTAAGGGATTCAGAGAGACCCAATCTGAATTGGTTCTTTAAGCTGATCTCGTTCCATTGAGAGTCATCTATCCACATTTGAAATTCAGTAATATATTCTTCAATGTTTCTTTTCCCCTGTCTCATAGATCTTAATTTATTTTCAGCTGTTATTTGAGTGTGGGAATCCTCATACAAGGCAGTCATAGCTAAAAAAAATTCTTCAAGCGAATCTAATATTGGATGTTCACTTTCAAAGAATCTATTGGCCCAGGAGCGTGGCTCCCCCTGGAGGAAGGAAATAGTGGTACAGACCTTTATCCTTTCACTATGGTATGTTTTAGGTCTAAGTGAGAAAAGAAGTTTGCATGCACTTTTAAAATCCCTGAAATCGCTGCGCTTGCCAGAGAAGGGTTGTGGGTATTGTATGTGAGGTTCAGCAATTCCTGCTTCTTTCCCTGACATACAATCTTTTATTAAGGTTTTGAGAGCTTTATTTTCAGTTTGTACCTCTGTTAAGGCTCTAGCAAGATATTCAAGTTTTTGATGAATATTAGAAAATTCATTTTTAATTTCATTTGGATCCATCTTCCAAATAATAAAAAAAATAAACTTTATTTTTGGGGCCTGAAAATTCTGTGATAATTTTGTCTCACCAAACTTCAGAGAAAATTTAATAAAAAATAAAATAAATGGAATGTTGCTCTATTCTTGTAAACAGCTAATAAACATAACTTGTTCTACTAGCATGTTCAAGGTGAGCATTTACTTTTAGTAATTGAAATGAAAAGTATGGATTAAACCTCTATGAATGATAATAATAAATCTTATGAGAGATACTTATTAAGTCTCTTTTATATAAGCAATGATTCATTAATATTGTCAAAAAAAAAGAAAAATTGAGAAAAAATCCTTTATATTCAGGATAAGAAACGAAGTGATAGAGTTCAACTCTAGATAAAGTAATGGTAATATATCTTTCCTTAAGTTTCACGCACTCACACAAACACTCTAAAATATATATACAAAGTTCCAGCACACACGCAATATTGACCAGCAAGGAGGAGGTTAATTCAGTGTAATGCACCTCAGGTAAGTAAAAACACTTAGCGTTATTTTTGGGAACCTTATGATTTGTATACAATACGATACCCAAACCAGCGTGGTGACAAGACCAGATTTTCCCAGGAGCGATGGTGTAGCGTGGAGAGCGGTAATAACAGCAGAGTAAGTGCTAAACCGGAGATTAGTAGAGAGCGGCGTTCCGGTAGCAGCTTGTGTGAGTGCGGCTTCAGCCGCGTGTGATAGAGTTCCGGTAGCGTAGGGATACGATTAGCAGTATCAGTCCAAAAGAATCAGGAAAGAAGTGCAGCAAACTTTGAGATACAAACAGCCTTCAAAAAATAAAATACTTATGACCTGAAAGGGAAAAGTAAACTGCTTGGAAAGAGCAGTAGCACAGGATGAGAGAATCCACTTTATTTTTCAGGCACTGAGTAATGGAAAAGCACTTCCTTAAATAGGAGGAAGTGCTGATAGTCAGAAAGTCTTAAAGGGATATCACACTATAGCAGACGGACGGTACACACATTGGCTAAAATATGCACAGCTTCAGCATTTTCTACAGACAACACCCCACAAGCAGGAGTTTCTTCGCCCACTGACCCCCTTTGAAAGGTTGTGTGACAGGGAGGTGGCGATTCGGGGTCCCTTGTCTCTGTCTCGCCGTCTTCTATTAGAACCTCAAAACAACACATTACCAAACTTCACGGTCAGATGGGAACATGACCTTCACACGGATATTGACAGGGAGGCTTGGCACACCATATTCCTTAGAACGAAAAAATCATCTACCTGCCCACAAATACTTGAAATGAATTATAAGGTTTTATCCCGCTGGTACCTAACCCCGACTAGGATGAGCACTATATACCCTGACTCTTCACGCATGTGTTGGAGGGGATGTGGCGAACAAGGTAGTTTACTACATATGTGGTGGGGTTGCCCCATAATAGCAGGACTATGGAAGGAAGTGGAGGCAGACTTTCAGAGAATTACAGGAGATATGTTTAGGCTGACCCCTAGAATAGCATTACTAAATGATACCACTTCTACCACATGTAAATTGAAATCCCTTATAATCCAAATAGGGTTAAATGGAGCCCGATCAGTAATTGCCAGAGCATGGAAGACATCACTCTCCCCAACTAAAGAGATGTGGTTAGAAAGAACATCTGAACTCATATGTCTAGAGGAATATGGGTTCTTAAAGCAGGGTAGGCTCCCCTTTTTCTTAGATGCCAAATTCCTATGGGAAAATATACATTCACCATCTCACCACATAGTCAAATAACAAGACCCACACAGGGAAAGACATCACTGAGGGGGGGGGGGGTTGGCCTGTCTTCTCCCCCCCCCCTCGGCTCGGGGACCGGGATTGACCCAGAAGAGATACACCGACAATGGGTAAGTTAGTTTAGCGAGAGATAATAGATAGGACAGATGGCTTTTAAGGTTTTGAGTAATGTACCATTGACATGTAACATTCTTTACTTATGGAACACAGAGTTAGTTAAGAGAGTTGTAATTAAGTTGGTCCAGTATTGTTGTTAAACAGTCAAACTGGATATAACTACCAAATATTATGATGTACAATGACTGTATGTTTTCTTTGTTTTTTGGAAAATGAAAATAAAATAAATATATAAAAAAGAAAAAAAAAAAGAAAAAAAAAAAGACTATTAACCAAACAATATAATTCCTTTCACCCATTCTTACACCTTTTTTGGCACCAAACGGCATGGACGAATGAACAAATCAATTTTGTCATACATTTTGTCCAATAATATATTTGTGTATCAAACGACTTGACGATTCTGCAAAATTCAGACAAATTTCCACCCGTCCTGAATGCACATCTCTAATGGAAACTATACAATACACATAAAAAACGTTATAAAGAAATTGTTATCCTCTTTTCAGAACAGATGTCAATCATGTAAATCATAAAGAGAATACAAATTTATATTTTATTTGTTTATAAAGGTTTTTGTGCAGTTTAAGATTAAGTAAATGTGCCAGCCCTAGCTATAGTGTTTAATAATCTCATCCAATATCCAAAATGGCAGACATGTAACGTAATTGTCATCTGATGTAATCAATCGACATGGATGTTTGAATGTTTTTTTTTTCAAATATATCTTTTTATTATTTTCAAACAAAATTATGAAAAAGAAACAGAAACAGAAATATATCTTATACAGTGTACATATGCACCTACAGGTAGGTGTTAACAGCAAATACATTTAAATTAGGAATAACACTTAAAATCACAGTACTTGCTAACATTGCAGATTGTTACCAGTTATATCAGTCTTCCAAACTGGATCAACAACAAACGTTACAGAAACAATAAAATAATAGGCAGTTGACCTTTTAATTTTAATTTTAATTTTGAGTCAGAACATTTATGTTGGGTTCATGCGCCTTGCTCCCAGAGGAATATCACATCAGCAATAAAGTTAAGTTTACCTACATTCGTATAATATATTTTTTCAAGTTCAAGTACATGTTTCACCTCTCTAACCCACATTCCATATGTTGGTATTTCTGCTTTTTTCCAAAATCTTGGTATAAGGCGCCTAGCGCAGTTAAGCATAACATGTAGCAGTTTTTTCCGATACAAACAGGCCACAACTGGAAAGTTATTTAATAGAATCAGGCTAGGAGAAAGATCCAAGGACTCACCTAATATCTTGCTAACTTGTGTGTTTATACTGTGCCAATATGGTTTAATATGGGGGCACTTCCACCATATGTGAGAAAGCGTACCTACTTCTCCACAGTGTCTCCAACACAGGGGAGAAGAGTTGGGGAAAATACTGTGTATCCTGTGCGGAGTAAGGTACCACCTGGAAAGTAGCTTAAAATTTGTTTCTACCAGAGTTAATGATAGGGACGACTTTTTGGTTTCAGTGAAAATACGATCCCATTGTTCGTCTGTCAATGTTATATCTAACTCCCTCTCCCACTTGGTGATATATGCAGGTCTCTTAATGGGAAAGGATCCTCTTAGTAGCTTATAAATTATAGAGATATGTGCTTTAGCCGTGGAGGGGGTTACGCATAATGTTTCAAATGGGGTTAGTGCTCTTATCAAGTTTGGTCTGTGTGGACTAGAAAAAATGGCATGTCTAGCCTGCAGGTATGGAAACCATGATTGGAACGGGGAACCTATTAATTGGGCTACCTCAGCTTGCGGGCGCATCAAGCCGTTATGTATCAGCATGTGTGTTGGTACATTGGAGGGGGCTCCTTCAATACACGGTGTCTGAATGGTATGGTTTTGTAGCAGCAGGGGGTTGTTGAGCAATGGGGTAAGAGGAGAGACTGGTGTTGATATCAGTCTATCTTCTACCAGGGATTTGTCCCATGTACGCAACGTGGCAATTGTATAGAAATTACTCCCTATATCGGGGGACCTCATTTTATGTGGGATCCAGCACTGTTCTCCCAAATCCATCCCCCCCGCTAAAAAGGATTCTATCTGCACCCAGGGTTTGCTCGTCAGTGAGTGTTTCCAGGCAACTATGCGTGCCAGGTGGGTCGCCTTATAGTAGTTAACCAGATTGGGGGACCCAAGACCCCCATCTACTCTATTAAGAAACAAAGTGTTTCTGTTTACTCTGGGCCTTTTATGTGACCAAATAAATCAGTCAAACTTCCTCTGTTGTTTCAGCAGGTAGTGTATGGGAAGATCTAGGGGAAGGACTTGAAATAGATAAAGGAATTTGGGAAGGATGTTCATTTTTAATGCATTAATGCGTCCCAGCCATGAAAGATGGCCTTGTTTGTGCCAGGACTCCAGTGACTTATCGGTTTCTATTTGAAGTGGGACATAATTAAGATTAAATAATTCTGTATGAGTAGGAGAGATATCAATTCCTAAATACTTAATTTTTGAGGTTAGTTGAAAAGAGGTGTGGGTTTTAATGTAGTATGTGTCTTCTGCATTTAAATGTACTGGGAGTATCATTGACTTTTCCATATTTATTGAAAAGTTGGAGACGTTTCTATACTCCTCCAGCTCTTCCAAGAGGGCTGTAAGGGACGTACAAGGGGAGCTCAGTGTGAATATGATATCGTCCGCATATAACAGACATTTCTGATGGATCTCTCCAAAAGAGACACCCCGTATAAGAGGGTTATTCCTTATCCTGGTGGCCAGCGCCTCCACCACTAGGGCAAATAACAAGGGCGAAAGGGGGCATCCCTGCCGCGTGCCATTATTTATCATAATCTTTTGTGAAAGGGTGTTGTTCGCGTTAACATATGCTGAGGGGTTACTATATAGGGCTTTAATACGTGAGATCATTACTTGGGAGAATCCAAACCCTGACAGAGCAGACCAGAGAAAGTCCCAGTCCACCCTGTCAAAGGCCTTCTCGGCATCCGTGGAGAGTAAGACTAGGGGCGAGTTAGAGTTTGTAGCAGAGTATAGGGTATGTAAGACTCGGATAGTGTTCTCCTTAGCTTCTCTACCCGGGATAAAGCCCACTTGATCAGCATGTACTAGGGACGGTAGATATTTACTGATTCTCACTGCCAATAGCTTTGCATATAGCTTGATATCTACATTTATTAGGGATATAGGGCGGTAGTTAGTGACCTTATCTGGGGGTTTACCTGGTTTGGGGATTACGGAGATTACAGAGATTGTAGCTTCCAGGAGCGTGGGTGGTAGGTGTGTACATTGGTCAAAGGAGTTATACATTTCTAGCAAATGGGGGCCCAGAAGGGATTTGAAAAGATGGTAATATTTGGGAGTGAAGCCATCTGGGCCGGGGGCTTTGCCCTGTGGGAGATCTTTTATAGCTAACAGTACCTCCTGTATTGAAAATTGTGCGTCTAGTGCTGCTCTATATGAGTCTGATAGTGTTGGAAGCAGAGTCTTTTCTAAGTATGTATTTATACTATTGTGCTTATTTTCCAAGTGTGTGTTCGGGAGGTTATATAATGAGGTATAGTATGCTGCAAATTGATCAACAATTGCTGCGTTATCGGTGTGGGCGACACCCTTGGAGTCTATAATTTTAGGTATGTAGGTTTTGTATCTTTTCTTCTTCAAAGATCTCGCCAATAAACGCCCCGCTTTATTGTTTTCGACAAAAAAATTGGATTTGGATGTAAGCGCCCTCATATGCGCATTCTTAATTAAGTAATGATTTAAATCTTCCCTAGCCTGTTGTGATTTCTGCAGCAATAGCGTTGATCTAGGGTTACTCTTTAGTGCATCTTCGCAGGCTTTAAACTCAGTTGATAGAGATTCAAACAAAGCTGAGCGTTGCTTGCGTTGTCTGTGTGTGTGACCCATTATCACCCCCCTTATGTAACATTTATATGCCTCCCAGTTATTAATAGCTGAGGTAGCAGTGGGATTATTAAATGTTGGGAGCATATACGTTCACTAGAATGGGCCTACCGAAGTACAATCCCACTATAATTAAGAAGCGACCCTCCCTATCAGAGTGTTTGTGTAATAATTCAAAGGAGGAACCTTTTCTGAATGATATACAGACTCCATTATGCCTTGTCGGGCCTGAACCTAAAAAGTGCTGGTCATAATAGAGCTTTGATAGGGTGGGTTCATTGGTTTTTTTGAAATGGGTCTCTTGTATCATTATAAAAATCCTGGAAGGCAATTGAGCGTTTCTGTGGGGAGAGAAAACCTTTAACATTTTGTGTAGAGAGTTTAAACTGGCTAGGCTGGGGATGTTCTGACATAGTGTAGTGGCTTTTAATCTGCTAACAGCAAGTAACCTTAGCGGTCTATTACAATGCGTTATATCCTGAAAACTGAGAAAGAAAAAAAAAAAAGGGGAAGAACAACAACAATTCAACAAGTAAATTGCAACAAGCAAAAATGAGATACCTTTAAACAGTATTTTTGACCAAATAACAACAATAATTGTTTAGTTCCTAATGTGCAGGATAGGACAGAAGAAAAAGCCAGAGGGGGAAGGTGAAGGGGGGGGGGGGTGGGAGAATCTGTACAGGTAGGTTGTGTAGGAGAAGGTAAAGGCTAGAGTGAGGTAAGAACTAGAGAGAAAGGAAAAAAGGAGGAAATATGTGGCCCGACGGGGCCCCCTCGGGTAACTAGAGGCAGTTGTACCGAGACCTGTTGATACTTTAAACAGTACATAATATCATTTTTAGAGAGTGTCTATCTTTCGTGGCTGAGGGTGGTCTGTAGCATTCAGAGACTGTGTGGTCGGGCAATAAATACCACCAGTTAGGAGATGTATAAAGTCATATACTCACGACCTCCAATGATCAGGTTCAGCTGGTCACCTTTTCTGCAAGAGTTCCTGTATTGTCAATACAGGGCTTTTTAATGCGCTGCTTGCTGATGACTTCAGACCAAAGTCTTCTCTGAGGTCTTGGCGGGAGTGTAGTAAGTTTAGATGATGGAGGCAGCGTTGTCTCAGGAGCCGGTATGTCCAAAAGTTGGCAAAAGTCAGCAATATCCCCAGGGGAAGAACATTCATAACGCCTTCCATTCTTTATGATTTGTATCGATACAGGGAATCCCCATCTATAAGGAATTTTGAGAGATCGTAGATGGGAGGTGAAGTGAGCAAATTCCTTCCTGAAGAGAAGTGTTCTAGTAGAGAGATCTTGATAGATTTGAATTTTCGCGCCCATAAATGAGAAAGTGGGCTGAGTGCGTGCCATCTGAAATATTTTTTCTCTGTCTCTGTAACTTGAAAAGCACACAATTATATCCCTTGGAGGCTGGTTATCACTGGGTTTGGGCCGTAGGGACCTGTGGGCTCTCTCAATTGGGATTAAATTGATTACTCTTTGATCTGAAATAGCCAATGATTGGAATAAATTTTGTAAGTGTTCCGTTATGTCTTCACTCTTTATTGACTCTGGGACTCCTCGTATGCGGAGATTATTTCTCCGTGTCCTATTTTCTATATCGTCTATCTTATTTTCTAAATCCGCTATCTGAGATTGTTGGTCTCCCATGGTGTGTGACATGTCCGATATTTCTTTGATAATTTCATCTCTGTTTCCTTCTAAAGTTTCAACCCTATGGCCCAGCTCATTAATATCTTTTTTCAGCTCAGCACACTCAGTTTTGATGCAGGATTTAACCTGGTTAATAAGAGCCTCCATTGCCTTTAGTGTGACTGGGCCATCTTCGGAATGCTGATGAGAGCCACAGGGAGATACTGTGGTATGCATAGTGTCAGGGTTATCTGATATTTCATCATCTTCGCTATCTATCTGAGGTTGGTCTGTCTTCCTCTTTCTGTTCTCTGTGCTTTTAAAAAAGGCATTGACAGAGCCAGACCCCATGCTGGATTTTAAGTTCTTTTCAGTTTTAGTGACTCTGCGTTGTGCCATGTCAGCTAACATGCAGGGAATTCTAAGCGTGTATAGTTGCCTAACGAAGCAGTTTGTCCACGCAGCAGAAATTGTGAAAAACAATGGGGGATGTGTAGTCGGTGATAATCCCCGTGTAAGAGGGGTTAACCAGTGCTCTGTAGGGTGTCTCACATCAATTTCAGTTGCCCCACTGATTCAGTGATATACTTGCTAGAGAAAATGCCTGGGGCCTCGTGTACTTAATCCCTGCTTATGGCATAGTATGTCAGATGTATGTCATTGTGACTTTTAAAAAGCATGCCCCAAACTTCATAATGATACAGTCTCTTACCGGACCATCCTGTATAATGTTCATAGGGCCTCCATTTTTAGACAAACAAGTACCCTTTACGGTTGTCAATTTTGGTGCGCCAGCACGCCCCAAACTTTAGGTCCCGGCTTTAGGCGCGGCCTACACCGCGAAAGTAATAACGGTCGCTTCTCTCTAAATGGAGTCTCCGGGGTTATAGTGTGGGGACCTCCTGACCCTCCTCAGTTGTTTAGAGGTCTGATTCAGGCATCTCAGTCTGTCTTGTGTGGACTTGGAGAGAGCCCCGCCGTCGCCACTTCAGGAGCTCTAGTTAGGTGCGGCCATTCAGCTTGAATGTTTTTTATCATCATGTGGGGAGTTAAAGACTCCTCAAAATTAACCCACACGTGTATTTGGAGTTTAATCAGATGGCACCTTTGCATAATTAGATTGATGTTGATGATGTGTTATGGTAAGACTAATTTTTTTTTTGTAATCATTGGGTAATGAATGAATGAATGATGCCCCCTGTCCCCTGTGTGCTTTATGATTGCAGATTGGCATTTGGATGAACTGAGACTAAATTCATAGAAGGAAGAGATGCCTATCAGCTATTTCTTTTTGGCAAATGAGACTGTTTAATTTGATGATCACTCTTATGGACACTTAAGTTGGGAGGTATTTCAATTATATATTTTTGCATATAGAATATTTTTTTATTAATCTTTCTTATTTTTTTTCGAAATTACATTGTTAAATTTTGAATTTGCACTATCACTTTATGTTTATTTATGTGTTCTTTTTAAATTTATTTATGAGTATCCTCTAGTGATAATCTTTTGTTAGATTTTATGACAAGGCAGGAGGCTTTATATTTTGCATCAAATCTTTACTGATTCCAAACAGCAGCAAAGAAAACATACAGAGAAAAAATAAATAACATAGTAACAAGACTGCACCAATCAGCACTCAGCAGCCTAATAAACTGTAATGAACAAGACCAGCACTTCCTCTTTTCTTTGCTGCTTCCAGACAGCAGGTCATGTATTATTTTTCTCCTTGTATTTCTCAAAATCTAGAACTTAGTCTTTGATAATAATGTTTTATTTTCTCTCTAGCTTATAGTACTATGTACTTAGTTTAGCTCTTAGTCTATGTACTTAGTTTTTCCCCTAAACTTTACAAGTAGATCTGTAATATTTATTTTAACTTTATTTTTTGTTATTAATTTTACTTTCTAGATTGGTGTCATTTGATATTTTGTCTCTGAAATTAAATCCTTTTGTCCGCCGCTCTCATCTTTTTTCCCTCTATGGACCGGATCCCAGCCTCCACGTGACCGCATCACAGCCTTCTTCTTCCAAACCGGTGCTGTTTGGAGCAGCCATTTACACTCCGGTCAGGTGTGTGAACCGCTGTTCGGAACGGTCCCATATTGCAGTGTGGCAGTAGATTTTTTCCAGATGCATGCACCCCTCTGTTAGGCCATGAGTTGCATACTTTTTTTTTCTCCAGATTTTCAGTTAGGTCTTATTTGAACCTCTATTATACGCGCAGTCATTAGGCTGCAGTGTATTTTACCCCTCTGCCAGTTTTTAAAAAAGATAACAATATGTAGAAATTTTAGTCATTCCTAAATAATATCAATGTATATGCAATTGTGAATTTTATTTTATTAATAATTTTGTGACAGATGTCATTTTCCCGGTTTTATAATTATTTTTAGCCCTCGTCTTTTTTACTATATTTTTTTCTGTCAATGCCTTTCTTTAGCATAAGGTTATAGTTTTTTTATCATTAGACCATTTATATGTTTTCAGAACGATATAGCATAACTTTATGTGATTAAATGATACAAAAGATTAAAAAGTAGGGGTAAACATGACGTTTCGATGCCTAACTGGCATCTTTATCAAATGTCCCAAAGATAAGTAAGATGGTTCCTAAGAGGTTGCATCAGCTATGTGATGTTCCAATGTGAGCATAACGATTCTGGCTTTCTTTTCTCTATTTATAGTGATTACCTACTTGACAAAGAGGCTGCTATCAGCTGTTCCTGATCCTCTTCGCGCCGCAGTGAGAGCGATACGTCACACCCACACATATGTTAATTGTTGTAAGTGTCATGTGTCAGTCCCAGCAATGTTTCACTCTAACGGCATGGCTAATTACCATATCAGTGCGTAGTTCCATATCCTCCGCCCTCCATTGATGCGACTAGCCAATCTCGTGGCTCTGTAGAACTCGAACGTCATCGTGCACGCCCACCGGTTACGCCTTGCATGTGATCGGGGCCAATAAGAGTAAGGACCTTGTGAAGAATGAGCGTTCTTCTTTCTATGCTTCTTTCATTCTGGCTTTCATACTATCGGATGCTGAGTGGATCTACAAAGCAGTATAAGAGGGTCCACCACCCCACATGATATCACTATACCAGATATGAGCTTGTTACTCCTTCACTAAGGTGCAGTACAAAGAATGTGGAGGGCTATACCCGCGATGTGTGGGACATATATTGTATGGTCGCAATAAATATATGTTTGATATACCCCGTAATCTACTTTACCACATAATGCTGATACATACTCCGCCCATGACAAGGAACGTGAGGATCGAACATGCACAAAAATCATCTGAGACCTAATGAGGCTTATGTTCGCCGAATACGACATTGTTATGCCAAAATCATATGGAACGCTCATTCTTCACAAGGTCCTTACTCTTATTGGCCCCGATCGCATGCAAGGCATAACCGGTGGACGTGCACGATGACGTTCGAGTTCTACAGAGCCATGAGATTGGCTAGTCGCATCAATGGAGGGCGGATGATATGGAACTACGCACTGATATGGTAAGTAGCCATGCGGTTAGAGTGAAACATTGCTGGGACTGACGCATGACACTTCAACCAATTAACATATGTGTGGGTGTGACGGACCGCTCTCACTGCGGCGCGAAGAGGATCAGGAACAGCTGATAGCAGCCTCTTTGTCAAGTCGGTAATCACTATAAATAGAGAAAAGAAAACCAGAATCTTTATGCTCACATTGGAACATAATGTAGGGAGTGGTAGACACAACTGCACACCACACCCTTTAGGGTGCGCCTCCCAATTACCAAAAATAGTATAAGGTAAATAATATAAAACCTAGACAGACAACAATATACTAGAATATTATAGCACTGAATACAAACAGTTGCACAGGATAGAACACCAAAACAGTGAACTATACAGTAGGTATAGGTATGTTAATGTCCATTCATCAAACAAGTCCCACTATCTGGCGGCAGCACTCTGTCAAAGGATGATCGTCCTGGTGGTTAGAAACTGCAAATAGAAGAACACAGAGGCGCCACAATGGCCCAGTACCACCAAAACAGAGAGATAAGTATATAGAAGGCACTATATATACTCACAAACATAGAGCACCCAGATGGTGCTAATGGGGCAGGCTGAAACTTCACAGTAGTCCAGCTCACTGATAGACCTCCAAATAGATCCAGTCGGTGTTCCTTGAGGGCCTAGGCCTTAGATCCTATGCTTTAAACCTGGGAAGCAGCAGACGAGTCCGCATATCCAGAGTGAAATTATGTATATCCTTGCAAACACAAATCCAGTATAATTACAGTGAAAATTCCCCAAAGTTTTAGTCCCAGTATGACAAGCCCCGTCTGCTTCTCAAATCTGTCAGCCGTCCTTGCCTTTAGCCTCCGACTGGATCTATTTGGAGGTCTATCAGTGAGCTGGACTACTGTGAAGTTTCAGCCTGCCCCATTAGCACCATCTGGGTGCTCTATGTTTGTGAGTATATATAGTGCCTTCTATATACTTATCCCTCTGTTTTGGTGGTACTGGGCCATTGTGGCACCTCTGTGTTCTTCTATTCACATTGGAACATCACATAGCTGATGTAACCTCTTAGGAACCATCTTACTTATCTTTGGGACATTTGATAAAGATGCCAGTTAGGCATCGAAACATCATGTTTACCCCTACTTTTTAATCTTTTGTATCATTAAAAGTTAAATTTTATTTATATAGAAGACCAGTGAGTGCTGTCTTTTTTTGCACAATGGGTATTCTTTTTTGACAATTGCACCCTGGCAGATACTTTAAAGTACATGCTGTGCAGTTCTAATCTGGACTTTATATATATATATACACAGACACTCTTATATTTTAAGTGCAATATCATGTACATGTAAAAATATTATTTACAATGATATTCTCTTTTAAACTAAAAAATACAAGTAAGAGCAGACTCACTCCTACAAGAGATATGCTTCAATGATTAATGGGCCATTAACAAGTGAAAGACAGAGCTACAGCCCCTCCCACATAACCTACTGCCCTCAGCTAACATTTTGGGACTAGTTAACCCTATGATTGCCAGAAAGGGCTGCAATGCTATTGCAGTTCTCTCTGCTAGCCAGCATTAAAAGTACCTCTGAATTTTTTTTTGTTGCTCTAGTGGACTGAGCCTGACGATAAGCAGCAAATAGAAGAGGGGGAGGAATTGTCCTGCCGTACATGCTGCTAGAGAAGAGCAGTTTTTCTAAAGTCTCAATGTACTCTGACAGGCAGACACCACAATAGAACAGCACTGACACATGGTTCAATAATAAAAAAAAAATACAGAGCACAGGCTACGGGTCTCCACTCTCCAGGCAAATGGATTCAATATTTTAAAATCAAAACATTCTCCTCTCTAGCTGCACTGTGTTAACGGAATCTTAACACAGTGCAGATCTGTATGAAGAGTCCTGCCCATCCTGCAGGCATGCTGCACTTTCTCTGATAACCTTGCAGATCACAGCATGTTCTGCCTTGGGACATTACAGTGTTCTTTTTGTTCTTTTTAGTCCCCAAACTTACAGTTTAGAAGCTCCTCCTGACACCTCCGGAATCATCTGTGCATATTCCCATCTACAGCTGCTGCCACCGTCACTACTACTTACACAGTTGAGCTCTGCTGAGAGGCTTTTGGCGTGCTAAAAGCTCAAACTTCTGCAAGATTACAAGTGCCTGCCTGTGATGCGCGGGCTTCAGTGACATGTGCGCGGGGCATACAAAAGAACTGTGCTGCCGCGCTCATTAGAGGGAACATTGGTTATCACAGGACAGTCACTGAAGTGCCTGTAAAGTGCCATCTGGGCTGTTGGACCCACTTGGTCACATGGATGAGCCTGCCCTGACTGCGGGCAGTTGAGCGGTATGCGTCATCACGCACATGTGGGAGGAAGAGCCTCGTCAGCATGACGGTGAAGGCTGGTTCTTCTCACTTGCACATCAAAAGATGTGCGATTAAGAAGGTATAGGGCTGGGTTGGGGGTGGTGCTGCAGGCACTTAGAAATAAGTGCAGAGGGCTTGAAGCCTATACTTCTATCTATCGCACGTGTGGTGTGAAAGATAGAAGTAAAAATGGCATTTTGTTTTATTTTATTTTTTTGCTGAATAAATATAATTTCAGCAATAGGGAGGCTTTTGGAAATTTTTTATTTTTCAGCCAAAAAGGTTTTTTTCTTCTTTTTTTTCTCACAGTGAGTTCACGTGTGCCTATGCTCCTATGGAGGAGCCTCCACTGGCTGACTCTTAAATATCTTCTTGTGCAGGTGCACAATGCTATCTATATGTAATTTATGATCTAACCCCATCTAGAAAAAAAAATAATAATCTGTCAAATACATTCAACTAGAGGTCTTAGAATTAGCATATAAACCTTCCTAGGTTTAACTTTCATCTATTTTAACTAGAGAACAAAGCATATTTGATGGTAAAGTAAATTTGAAGTTGTTTAAATCACATGCCTCATCTGAATGTATTTTGTCTATCTCCTCCGGTGCTGTGCTGAGGGTCCACACGGACGTGTGCTTGACCAGTGACTAGCTCTGGTCGGTCAAGCAAGCCACGTTATTATTTAACTTTAGCAGTTTCATTTTTTATGGATCATGGTGTCCTATAAGGAATTAAGTCATGTGACCCTCCCTTCCTTTCTGTGCTATTTTTTCCCTATGGATTTACTTTTAGGCCGTCTGTTAGGCGCTCCTAGATTTTGACATCTCCAATTTTATAGCTTTATTTAATATTCTGTGATTTTATTTCCCTTTACTTTCTTATTTATGCTTTCTTTCTTAATGGATCGGAAAGATTCAGCTACTTTTGAAATTTCTATTTCCTATTGTTTTCTCTCTATTCTTAACACTTATAGGACCTGTCTTCTTCAAATTGTTATTGTTATTGTATTTTTCCCTCGTCCAGTTTTGCATTTCCAACGCTGTTATTATTTCACTTTTTCTCTTTTCTCTGTGATTTTCTTGTATCTCATTCTCTGCAGGTTACCCCTTGTCTCAGTGCTTTTGACAGAAGGAGGAAATTATAGCATGTAAATTTAAGTAGGGCTCCTTTACCCTAGGTCCTGAGTTTGTTCCAGGATTCGATCTTAATCTGTCAGAATGCACTGAGATAAGAGTAAGTTCAATGGCTTAGAATTTAGCTTTTTATCCTTCAGGGTTTAGCCTTCCTCTAGATTCCTAGAGAGTAAGCTAATTTGATCATTCTTGTAAATTAGTTGTTAAAATTTCATTCCTGTATGAATTTTGAGGGTTTAGTTTTGACTAGTTGTCCCTTTGACATGGCATTTCAGGATGAATCCTTGTGTCTCTCACTTTTCTATCCTCTTCCTACTTCTAGTAGATATTTTGCCTTCTCTGAATCAGCCATTGCTGATGTATTAAATCAATCCTTAAGCCCCTCTTCAGAGGTATCCCTCAATACCAAAGAGACTCGCTCTAACTCTGCAACTCAAACTTCTGAACCCTCTAGCTCTGTATCATAGTCTCTTTTATCCTCGTATTTGGCTTGGGAAGGCCCTTTCTCACCCAGTACCACATAGAGGCATAACTCCAGCCCGATGGCCGCTAGCCCCTCCCCAAGCTTTTCACATAGGGGTGATTAAACCTCCTCCAAGAGGGAAACCGGGATAAAGAACCCTCCTCCCCCAGGGTTTTCCAGAGGGGTATCAGAGCTCCGACTCTTTTTGAACTTTATTAATTTTGTTTTTGAAGTTCCTCTGTAGGTGCGTTAAAAATGCAAAATATGAAGCCTACTGTCGTCATAAAATTCGGATTATTATAGCCTATGGTGACTAAATAATCTTGATTTTATTAAAGACAGGAGGCGAATATTCCCCCCCCCCTTCTGTCCCTCCCATGATGTGTTAATAAAGATTTTGTTTTCTTGAAATTTCATCTAAATGATGTTATGGCTGTTGATTTTCTTTTTTGGGGGGTTAGTTGTTATTTTTTTCATTTTTTTTCTTTCAGTGACTCTGTGGATTTTGTTTCCTTATTTATCTACGGACCATGTCATCTGTTGTTTTCCTGGGAGTCACTGTTCCATTTTGTTCTATGATGGATATTCATTGGAGTTCGATTTCTTCCTGATTGGCTGCTCTGTCTTATGGTCAAAGAAAAGAAGAAGTGCTGGACTTGTTCAGTACAGTTTATTTGATGCAAAATATTCGCCTCCTGTCTTTAATAAAATCAAGATTATTTAGTCACCATAGGCTATAATAATCCGAATTATATTCTGTTTATTATTTTATAAAGGTGGCCTAATCTTTTAGGTTACATACTAACTGGAATTATAAAAGTAAAACAGACTTCTTGTAGGATAGCTCTTCATCTTCAGGGTGGACTGATAATCATTTTAATCTCAATTTAAATGTGTTCAAGTAAACTTGCCAAAAAAATACATTTTATTTGGTTACTTAGAAATTATAAAGGGGTATATTTTTAATTATACACAAAGTGATTTTAGTATGGCTACAGACATAGGGTTAGATTACAAGTGGCACTCATGAGCGCTAACTGCGCTCAAGGTAAAAATTGAGTCCTGTCCCATTAGCATTGATATTACAAGTTGAAATAAAAAAGTGCATGAGCAAAAGATTCAGTTACGCTAACTTCAGGACTTCGGATATTGTGACCACGCTAACTCCCTCACTCCATATACTTCTCTGGGGTGCACTAAGGAAAGCCTTTTCTATTTATTGCTCACACGCAAACCCAAAGCTGTGCTAGATCAACTTTGTTTAAGCCAAAGGTGAGATAGGAATAATTAGAAAAAATTAATTTTATTTTATATAAATTTCCCTATACTTTTGTTCACAATGATTCACTTGTTTCTTTAGTCTGCTTTTAAACATAATCGCCTAGATTTAGAGTTTTGTCGGTAAAAAGCCGCGTAGCTAACGCTGCTTTTTTTCCCAATGCACCCTTCCAACAACGTTGGTATTTAGAGTTGTCTGAGGGGCTGCGTTAGGCTCAAAAAAGGGTGCGTTGAGCCTAACTTAGCTCCACTTCAACTCTCAATATCAGCGTTGCTTATGGTAGCGGTAAGCTGGGAAAACGTGCTCGTGCACGATATCCCCATAGGAAATGGGGCTGAGCTGGCTGAAAAAAACCCTAACACCTGCAAAAAAGCAGCGTTCAGCTCCTAACGCAGCCCCATTGTTTCCTATGGGGAAACACTTTCTAAGTCTGCACCTAACACCCTAACATGAACCCCGAGTCTAAACACCCCTAGCCTTTCACTTATTAACCCCTAATCTGCCGCCCCCGCTATCGCTGACCCCTGCATATTATTATTAACCCCTAATCTGCCGCAACCTACATTATCCCTATGAACCCCTAATCTGCTGCCCCTAACATCGCCGACCCCTATACTATATTTATTAACCCCTAATCTGCCCCCCCCAACGTCGCCACTACCTAACTACACTTATTAACCCCTAATCTGCCGACCGGACCTTGCCGCCACTATAATAAATGTATTAACCCCTAAACCGCCGCACTCCCGCCTCGCAAACACTAGAATAAATTGTATTAACCCCTAATCTGCCCTTCCTAACATCGCCGCCACCTACCTACAATTATTAACCCCTAATCTCCCCCCCGCACCGTCGCCGCTATTATAATACTAATACTAATACTAATCTCCCGCCCGTACCATCAGCCAATCGTATTGAACTCGTATTCTATTGGCTGATCGGAACAGCCAATAGAATGCGATTTCAATACGATTGGCTTATTGGATCAGCCAATCGGATTGAACTTCAATCTGATTGGCTGATTGCATCAGCCAATCAGATTTTTTCTACCTTAATTCCGACTGGCTGATAGAATTCTATCAGCCAATCGGAATTCGAGGGACGCCATCTTGGATGACTGGCTGATTGGATCAGCCTATAGAATTGACCTTGCATTCTATTGGCTCATCTAATCAGCCAATCGGATTGAACTTCAATCCGATTGGCTGATTAAATCAACCAGAATGCGATTTCAATACGATTGGCTGATTGGATCAGCCAATCGGATTGAACTGCAATTCTTTTTTATTTTTTGTAATTTAGTGTTTGTTTTTTTGTATTATAGAATAGTTTATTTTATTGTATTTTATTTTAGGTTTTTGTAGTTAATTTATTTAATTAATTTAATGATAGTGTAGTGTTATGTTTAATTGTAACAGGTTAGGATTTATTTTACAGGTAATGTTGTATTTATTTTAACTAGGTAGCTATTAAATAGTTCTTAACTCATAGGACTTTGTTGTATTAAACTATTAAAAAGTGGTATCACACAAATCTTAGTCGACGTTTCGGCTCATACAGTGAGCCTTTCTCAAGACTCTCAATCTTTTGTATCTTTCAGCATTTCAAACCACCATTCTTAAACAGTGAATACAAATATCACTTTAATACAGCAAATTCCTATGAGTGCCCTCCATGCTACATTCTGAATATATGAATATCACTAGAGGAGACTCCTGGGCCAAAGAGGATATATTCAAATGAGGGAGTGCATGAAACAAGAAGTATATATATATATATATATATATATTCTGTATATATATATATATATATATATATATATATATATTCTGTATATATATATATAGTATTAGAAGAAAGAAAGACGAGGAACTGCAAACTCTATTCCAAAGTGGTTAGTTTAATGAACAGGCAAGTAAAAGACACAGTCACAGTGTGCAGGGCTGGATCTGACGCGTTTCCCGCATGCTCACATGCGCTTCATCAGAGATATATATATATATACTTTGGATCCCTTCCCAGTCAAATACCTTGCCATGTACTATATCCCTTTTTTAAATCTTTTTATATATATAAATGTTATATTTTTTATATTATATATAAATTGGCTATTCTATTGGCTGATCGGAACAGCCAATAGAATGCGAGCTCAATCTGATTGGCTGATCGGATCAGCCAATCGGATTGAACTTGATTCTGATTGGCTGATTCCATTAGCCAATCAGAATATTCCTACCTTAATTCCGATTGGCTGATAGAATCCTATCAGCCAATCGGAATTCGAGGGACGCCATCTTGGATGACGTCATTTAAAGGAACCGTCATTCGTCGTTCAGTCGTCGGCCAGGATGGATGTTCCGCGGTGGAGGTCTTCAGGATGCTGCCGCTTCGCTCCGGATGCCGCTTGGATGAAGACTTCAATCGGATGGAAGACCTCTTCTGCCCCGCTTGGATGAAGACTTCAGCCAGATCATGGACCTCTTCAGCCCCCCGCTTGGGCTTGGATCAGGACATCGGAGGAGCTCTTCTGGACCGATCGGTGAACCTGGTATGGTGAAGACAAGGTAGGATGATCTTCAGGGGCTTAGTGTTAGGTTTATTTAAGGGGGGTTTGGGTTAGATTAGGGGTATGTGGGTGGTGGGTTGTAATGTTGGGGGGCTTGGGTATTGTATGTTTTTTTTTTACAGGCAAAAGAGCTGTATTTCTTGGGGCATGCCCCGCAAAGGGCCCTGTTCAGGGCTGGTAAGGTAAAAGAGCTTTGAACTTTAGTAATTTAGAATAGGGTAGGGCATTTTTTTATTTTGGGGGGCTTTGTTATTTTATTAGGGGGCTTAGAGTAGGTGTAATTAGTTTAAAATTGTTGTAATATTTTTCTTATGTTTGTAAATATTTTTTTATTTTTTGTAACTTAGTTCTTTTTTATTTTTTGTACTTTAGCTAGTTTATTTAATTGTATTTATTTGTAGCAATTGTATTTAAATAATTTATTGATAGTGTAGTGTTAGGTTAATTGTAGGTAATTGTAGGTAGTTTATTTAATTAATTTATTGATAGTCTAGTGTTAGGTTTATTTGTAACTTAGGTTAGGATTTCTTTTACAGGTAAATTTGTAATTATTTTAACTATTTTAGCTATTAAATAGTTCTTAACTATTTAATAGCTATTGTACCTGGTTAAAATAAATACAAAGTTACCTGTAAAATAAATATAAATCCTAAAATAGCTATAATATAATTATAATTTATATTGTAGCTATATTAGGATTTATTTTACAGGTAAGTATTTAGCTTTAAATAGGAATAATTTATTTAATAAGAGTTAATTAATTTCATTAGATTTAAATTATATTTAATTTAGGGGGGTGTTAGTGTTAGGGTTAGACTTAGCTTTAGGGGTTAATACATTTATTAGAATAGAGGTGAGCTCCAGTCGGCAGATTAGGGGTTAATGTTTGAAGTTAGGTGTCGGCGATGTTAGGGAGGGCAGATTAGGGGTTAATACTATTTATGATAGGGTTAGTGAGGCGGATTAGGGGTTAATAACTTTATTATAGTAGCGCTCAGGTCCGCTTGGCAGATTAGGGGTTAATAAGTGTAGGCAGGTGGAGGCGACGTTGTGGGGGGCAGATTAGGGGTTAATAAATATAATATAGGGGTCGGCGATGTTAGGGCAGCAGATTAGGGGTACATAGGGATAATGTAAGTAGCGGCGGTTTACGGAGCGGCAGATTAGGGGTTAATAATAATATGCAGGGGTCAGCGATAGCGGGGGCGGCAGATTAGGGGTAATAAGTGTAAGGTTAGGGGTGTTTAGACTCAGGGTACATGTTAGAGTGTTAAGTGCAGACGTAGGAAGGGTTACCGCATAGCAAACAATGGGGCTGCGTTAGGAGCTGAACGCGGCTTTTTTGCAGGTGTTTGGGTTTTTTTCAGCTCAAACAGCCCCATTGTTTCCTATGGGGGAATCGTTCACGAGCACGTTTTTGAGGCTGGCCGCGTCCGTAAGCAACTCTGGTATCGAGAGTTGAAGCTGCGTTAAAAATGCTCTACGCTCCTTTTTTGGAGCCTAACGCAGCCTTTATGTGGACTCTCAATACCAGAGTTATTTTTATGGTGCGGCCAGAAAAAAGCCGGCGTTAGTTTTTCGGGTCGTTACAGACAAAACTCCAAATCTAGGCCAGTGAAAACACACTGAGGTAGGCTCAGGAGTGTGCAAGTGTCTTGAGCATTACATAGCGAAGACTCTCTAGAACCTACAAGGAATACCAAGGGCATCGTACATTTGATACTAGATGTACATTAGAAAGTTTATTTTTTAATCTTTATGTTCTTTCTGAATCATTAAAGTTTAATTTTGCTTTCATTCCTCTTTAAAGGTATTTTCTAAGGTTAGAAATAAATGACTGAGAGCACCATATCAACGTATATATTTGTTTCACATTTTAGAATAGATTATTTGAATATTTAAAATATAATTATGATCAGGAGTACCAACCAAACTATTTATAGACAAATAAACTGACCACACAAGCACTTATCTCTGGAATTTTTTATGCTTGAAACTGTTTATTTTTTTAGAATAAATAAATACCCACATTTGTGACATCTTCATATTTAAAAAAAAAAATACTACCTTGTCAATGTTTTGTAAAATAAAAAACACATACATTTGACTATTGTATAAAGTAAGTTGTTTCCATCTGAGGCATTAAAGGGAGTAGCAAATATTACAAAATTCTTGTTTTGCTTATTAACCCCACAGTCATAATTAAAAACTCAATATCTTGCTATTAGGCTTTGTGTATTTATAGAGAGATAACATGAGCCGGTCTACTCTTCCTACTGGTGCTTGAGAACAATGGGTGATGGTTAAAGTGAGCAACACCTGATATTTCAACTACAAAAAAAAACCATGAATGAATACTTTTCCATACATGTAATATTCTGTGGAAGGCATAACATCTTATTTGGAACATTTAAGGGACATGAAACCCCAATTTTTTCCTTCAAGATTCAGACAGAGCATGTGATTTTTTAACAACTTTCCAATTTATTTCTATCATCTAATTTGTTGTATTCTCTTGATATCCTTTGTTGAAAAGGATACCTAGGTAGACTCTGGAGCTGCTGATTGGTAGCTGCTCATATATACCTCATGTTATTGGCTTACCCAATGCATTTAGCAAACTCTCAGTACTGCATTGCTGCTTTTTCAACAAAGGAAACCAATAGAATGATGCAAATTATATAATAGAAGTAAAGGGAAAAGTTGTTTAAAATTATATTCTCAATCTGAATCATGAAAGAGAATTTTTTTGTTTGTTTCCCTTTAAGGGAATCAGATTTTACAGTACAACATCCCTTTAATGCTCTCAAAGCTGATCTATGTCCTTGAAAACATCACCTTAGTAGCCCTAGTCATTTTACTGATTAGTCCTTGAACAGCAATATTACCCAGCCATGCTAAAAGGGACAGTCTAATCAACATTACACGTTCATGATTCAGATAGGGCATGCCATTTTAAACAACTCTCCAATTTACTTGTATCATCAAATTTGCTTTGTTCGCTTAATATTCTTTGTTGAATGCTAAACCTATGTAGGCTAATATGCTGAGTTCTAAGTCTGCCTCTTATCTCAGTGCATTTTGACAGGTTTTTACAGCTAGGCAGTGCTAGTTCATGTGTACCATATAGATAACATTGTGCTCACTCAAAAGGAGTTATTTATGAGTCAGCACAGATTGGCTAAAATGCAAATCTGTCAAAAGAACTGAATAAGGGGGCAGCCTGCAGAGGTTTAGATAAAGGTAATCACAGAGGTAAAAAGTATATTAATATAACCGTGTTGGTTATGCAAAATTAGAGAATGGATAATAAAGGGATTATCTATCTTTAAATAATAAAACTTCTGGAGAAGACTGTCCCTTTAAGCACAGTCATTTCAGTAATGTTATGATATCGGTTCAGTACAGAAGATTTTACAATCTGCTTATGACTTGCACCTGCAAGCATATAATAAACCAGGTCCCAGACCTGTACCGTTAGCCTAATGTTTATTCATTGCAGGCTCAGGCAAGGATAAGTTAAGTGATTTAAAATTATTCATGATCACAGCTCATAGGAAAATCTCTGCAGTCAAAATCCCATTACCACAACTTTAAATACTTGTGAAAAAGCATCTTAAAGAAATAGAAATCCTAAAATAATTTATTAATAAAGGTAGACAGGGCACACTATAACTCCTATGGGAATGTCTTACAGAGCTTGGGTCATGAAACTCCCTAGCACACCTTTTACACTGTCAAAGCAGCTCAGCATGAGTTAAATGTTTGATATTTGATCTTTATAATTACGGGGCCTATTGTTGCAAGACCAGCTGCAAGAGTGAACGTCTTATAGGAACAGACAGTTGTGTTTTGATTTAAGAACAAGGAGGACATTCTATATCATGGTATTACAGTTCTGGAATATGATGACATCATTTTAAAGTGTGTCTCACATTGCTATTCATGAAGGTTAAATATAATCTACGCAGATTTGTTAGTCCAGATGTGTTTTGAAAGGAACTCTGGTTTTTGACTTTGAACTATATATTTTTATCAGTGTAGTTTGGGAAATAGTGTAACCTAACTTCCAAAAGTTATGTTTCTTAAAAAAAACAAAAAAACAATAACTTTTTATATATATATATATATATATATATATATATATATATATATATATATATATATATATATATATATACCTGCAAACAGAAGAGGATCAGTAATTGATACATTATGCTGCTATTATATATATATTGCATATTGCTTTGCATTTTGCACAAAAGAATATAAACTGGAGTAAATATGTAAGTTTTAATTTTAAAATGATGTATTATATTTGTTCATATTTTTAAATAAATAAAAATATTCTTTAATTTAAAAACCCACTTTTCACAGAGCATATTATATATAGGGGCCTAGTTATCAAGCCGTCAACCTCAAATACGCTGGAGTTATCAAAGGCTAGAGACCGGCAAAAGTAGAATTTTGTGACGTAAACTTCGATCTGATGGACTCAGTTGGACACAGATCGATTCTTATGTCACTCCAGATGTTCCGCACACAAGTACGGCACATTCTGACTACTTTTGCTAGTTATCAAAAAACTAGCAGGTACGATCGGCACTTTTCCGGCCCAGCGTACCTGGTTTTCAAACCGCCACCCTGGAGGCGGCGGATCCCATAGGAATCAATGGGAGTCTGACCATAGCGAAAGTACAAGTTCGCTGCTGCCAGACATCCCATTGATTCCTATGGGAGATGTCTGCACCTAACACCCTAACACCCCTAATCTATCCCCCTACACCGCCACAACTAAATAAAGTTATTACCCCCTAAACCGCCGCTCCCGGAGCCCACCGCAAGCTATTCTATACATATTAACCCCTAAACCGCCGCTCCCGGAGCCCACCGCAACTATAATATATGTATTAACCCCTAAACCGCCGCTCCCGGAGCCCACCGCAACTATAATATATGTATTAACCCCTAAACCGCCGCTCCCGGAGCCCACCGCAAGCTACTCTATACATATTAACCCCTAAACCGCCGCTCCCTGACCCCGCCGCGACTATAATAAATGTATTAACCCCTAAACCGCCGCTCCCGGAGCCCACCGCCACCTTCATTATACCTAGTAACCCCTATCCTGCCCCCCCTATACCGCCGCCCTCTATAATAAAGTTATTAACCCCTATCCTGCCGATCCCGCACCTCGCCGCAACTAAATAAATAGTTTAACCCCTAAACCGCCGCTCCCGGAGCCCACCGCAACTATAATATATGTATTAACCCCTAAACCGCCGCTCCCAGAGCCCACCGCAAGCTACTCTATACATATTAACCCCTAAACCGCCGCTCCCTGACCCCGCCGCGACTATAATAAATGTATTAACCCCTAAACCGCCACTCCCGGAGCCCACCGCCACCTTCATTATACCTAGTAACCCCTATCCTTCCCCCCCTATACCGCCGCCCTCTAATAATAAAGTTATTAACCCCTATCCTGCCGATCCCGCACCTCGCCGCAACTAAATAAATAGTTTAACCCCTAAACCGCCGCTCCCGGACCCTGCCGCAACCAATATTAAATTTATTAACCCCTAATCTGCCCCCCCTACACCGTCGCCACCTATAATACATTTATTAATCCCTATCCTGCCCCCCACTACGCCGCCGCCACTGTAATAAATTTATTATCCCCTAAACCTAAGTCTAACACTAACCCTAACACCCCCCTAATTTAAATATTAATTAAATAAATCTAAATAATATTTCTATTATGAACTAAATTAATCCTATTTAAAACTAAATACTTACCTTTAAAATAAACCCTAATATAGCTACAATATAAATAATAATTATATTGTAGCTATCTTAGGATTTATTTTTATTTTACAGGCAACTTTGTATTTATTTTAACTAGGTACAATAGCTATTAAATAGTTATTAACTATTTAATAGCTACCTAGCTAAAATAAAGAGAAATTTACCTGTAAAATAAAAACTAACCTAAGTTACAATTACACCTAACACTACACTATACTTTAATAAATTATTCCTATTTAAAACTAAATACTTACCTGTAAAATAAACCCTAAGATAGCTACAATGTAATTAATAATTACATTGTAGCTATTTTAGGAATTATATTTATTTTACAGGTAACTTTGTATTTATTTTAGCTAGTTAGAATAGTTATTAAATAGTTATTAACTATTTAATAACTACCTAGCTAAAAGAAATACAAAATTACCTGTAAAATAAATCCTAACCTAAGTTGCAAGTAAACCTAACACTACACTATCATTAAATAAATTAACTACAAATAACTACAATTAAATAAAAAAAAAGCTAAGTTACAAAAAATAAAAAAAATAGGTTACAAACATTTAAAAAATATTACAATTTTAAGCTACTTACACCCCCCAAAATAAAAAAATGCCCTACCCTATTCTAAATTAAAAATGTTCAAAGCTCTTTTACCTTACCAACCCTTAAAAGGGCCTTTTGTGGGGCATGCCCCAAAGAATTCAGCTCTTTTGCCTGTAAAAGAAAAATACAACCCCCCCAACATTAAAACCCACCACCCACATACCCCTAATCTAACCCAAACCCCCCTTAAAATAACCTAACACTAATCACCTGAAGATCATCCTACCTTGAGTCGTCTTCACTCAGCCGAGCAGCGATGGAACCGAAGAGGAGACCCGGAGCGGCAGAAGTTATCCTCAAAGCGGCGCTGAAGAAATCTTCTATCCGATGAAGTGATCCTCCAGTCGGCGCTGAAGAAGTCTTCCATCTGGGCGATGTCATCTTCCAAGAGGCGCTGAAGAAGTCTTCTATCCGGGCGATGTCATCTTTCAAGCGGGGTCTTCAATCTTCATCCCGCCGACGCGGAACATCCTTCTTTACCGACGGACTACCGACGAATGAAGGCTCCTTTAAGGGAAGTCATCCAAGATGGCGTCCCTTCAATTCTGATTGGCTGATAGGATTCTATCAGCCAATCGGAATTAAGGTAGGAAAAATCTGATCAGAACAGCCAATAGAATGCGAGCTCAATCTGATTGGCTGATTGGATCAGCCAATCGGATTGAAATTGAATCTGATTGGCTGATTCAATCAGCCAATCAGATTTTTCCTACCTTAATTCCGATTGGCTGATAGAATCCTATCAGCCAATCGGATTTGAAGGGACGCCATCTTGGATGACGTCCCTTAAAGGAGCCTTCATTCGTCGGTAGTCCATCGGTAAAGAAGGATATTCCACGTCGGCGGGATGAAGATTGAAGATTGAAGACCCCGCTTGGAAGATGACATCGCCCGGATAGAAGACTTCTTCAGCGCCTCTTGGAAGATGACATCGCCCGGATGGAAGACTTCTTCAGCGCCGCTTGGAGGATCACTTCATCGGATGGAAGATTTCTTCAGCGCTGCTTGGAGGATAACTTCTGCCGCTCCGGGTCTCCTCTTCGGTTCCATCGCTGCTTGGCTGAGTGAAGACGACTCAAGGTAGGATGATCTTCAGGGGATTAGTGTTAGGTTATTTTAAGGGGGGTTTGGGTTAGATTAGGGGTATGTGGGTGGTGGGTTTTAATGTTGGGGGGTTGTATTTTTCTTTTACAGGCAAAAGAGCTGAATTCTTTGGGGCATGCCCCACAAAAGGCCCTTTTAAGGGCTGGTAAGGTAAAAGAGCTTTGAACTTTTTAAATTTAGAATAGGGTAGGGCATTTTTTTATTTTGGGGGGGCTTGTTATTTTATTAGGGGGCTTAGATTAGGTGTAAGTAGCTTAAAATTGTTGTAATATTTTTTAAATGTTTGTAACCTATTTTTTTATTTGTTGTAACTTAGCTTTTTTTTTGTACTTTAGTTAGTTTATGTAATTGTATTTAATTGTAGTTATTTGTAGTTAATTTATTTAATGTATTTAATGATAGTGTAGTGTTAGGTTTAATTGTAACTTAGGTTAGGATTTATTTTACAGGTAATTTTGTATTTCTTTTAGCTAGGTAGTTATTAAATAGTTAATAACTATTTAATAACTATTCTAAGTAGCTAAAATAAATACAAAGTTACCGGTAAAATAAATATAAATCCTAAGATAGCTACGATGTAATTATTAATTATATTGTAGCTATCTTAGGGTTTATTTTACAGGTAAGTATTTAGTTTTAAATAGGAATAATTTATTTAAGTATAGTGTAGTGTTAGGTGTAATTGTAACTTAGGTTAGTTTTTATTTTACAGGTTAATTTCTCTTTATTTTAGCTAGGTAAGCTATTAAATAGTTAATAACTATTTAATAGCTATTGTACCTAGTTAAAAATTGAAATTTGCCTGTAAAATAAAAATAAATCCTAAGATAGCTACAATATAATTATTATATTAGGGTTTATTTTAAGGGTAAGTATTTTTGTATTAAATAGGATTAATTTAGTTCATAATAGAAATATTATTTAGATTTATGTAGTGGGGGGCAGGATAGGGGTTAATAAATTTATTATAGGTGGCGACGGTGTAGGGGGGGCAGGATAGGGGTTAATAAATTTAATATAGGTTGCGGCGGGGTCAGGGAGCGGCGGTTTAGGGGTTAAACTATTTATTTAATTTAGGGGTTAATAACTTTATTATAGAGGGCGACGGTATAGGGGGGGCAGGATAGGGGTTACTAGGTATAATGTAGGTGGCAGCGGTGTCCGGGAGCGGCGGTTTAGGGGTTAATACATTTATAAGAGTTGCGGCAGGGTCTAGGAGCGGCGGTTTAGGGGTTAATACATTTATAAGAGTTGCGGCGGGGTCTAGGAGTGGCGGTTTAGGGGTTAGTAACTTTATTTAGTTGCGGGGGGCTCCGGGGGCGCCGGTATAGGGGTAGAACAGTGTAGTTTAATTTGGGTGCTTAGTGACAGGCTAGTAAGAAAGCTGTAAAAAAGCCGAAGAGCAGCGAGATCGGATGAGTGATAACTATCACAGTCCGCTGCTCATCGCCCCGTACTTGGTGCGCAGCTTTTTGACAGCTTTTTTTAAAACTTAGGCAAATTTTTGCAGGTCCGCGGCAGCGATGTGAGACGAGCTTAGGCGGGCGTATTGGGCCGGCGAAGGCAGGAAAAGTAGACACGTTGATAACTACCCCCCATAGACTACAGTATATATAGTCTAATTGGAGGACAACTAGGGAACTTTGCATAATTATGTGTTTTAATTTATATGTGGAAAAATCTAACCATTTTTGATTGAACAACAGTTACTTTCATATCTAATAGAGATACACAATCAGCAGTTTTGTTCACTTTCAAATGTGGAATTACGGGGCTATTTTCGGTATTCCTCAATTTTTGGAGCTGAATAACCTCTTGTGCAAGTGAAACACACTAACATCTGGTTTTACACAGACACTAGTGTGTTCCAAGAGGGTATCCGGGTTCCGAAAAGAGCCAAATACAGAATATAGCTTCCTACTTCTGCATTCGGCATTGAACTAAAAAGTTGAATGCAGACATGTAATATCTATGTGGTATATAAAATAATCTGTTTCATTATTGTAATAAAAAAACACACACACTAAAGAATGGGTTATATCATTGCACTATGTATTATTCATCATTTTAAAAGGATTTTACCACTTATTTCATTTTTTAAAAACTTTTATCTTTGCAGGGTCCATTACCTCCTGTCACCACGGTGCTGCGGTCTCTACAGGGAGGCAAAGGAGGAGATTTACCCAAGTTCAGTAGAGAACTTATGTTGTAAAATCATGTGACAGTAGAACTTTTTATAATGGTAATAGTTTTATAATGGTAGCTCCCTTGTCTTACTAAAGGCAGTGGTTACACTCATTTTGCAAGAAAACAATTAAGTTTGCTGTTTTAGAACAATCTGTATATTTTTCTGTTAACTTTAATTTGAAATATTTGTTTCACTAAATGAGCATGGTTTAATATCCATTTAACAGCAGATGGGTGCTATACAATGAAGTTCCCTCTCAATATCTTCTTCCCAAAATGTGCCACTGTTGTACCCATTTAAGGTAATCACTGACAATTATCATCTAAGATTTAAAAAAAAAAAAATGGAAGAAGCATTTTTGTATCTTAATGATAATGTCTGTAGTCAATGGCACTAGTCTAATTCGTCAGGGAGCACATCAGTCCTAGGTGACAAGATAATAATATATTTCTGCATTTTTTTGGAAGGGATTGGAAACTTTTCCTGATAACATGCACAAATAATTACTCAAGCAGTTCATATATTTGCAGATATTAAAGCAACATAAAACCATATTCTTTTCTTTCATAGAAACATAGAAACATAGATATTGACGGCAGATAAGAGCCATAGGCCCAGCAAGTCTGCGCGACCTTACCTAACAGTATAAACTTATCTAGTTCGTAGGATAGCCCTATGCTTGTCCCATGCATTTTTAAAGTCCCCAAAAATTTCATGATTCAGATAGGGCATGAAATCCTAAATAATTCTCATATCTTTGAGCCCTTATAACTTTGGCAATAACTTTTTTGAATAATCCTAATAAGATTGTGTTATTATGAGTGTAACTGTACTTTGAAATTTATTTTTGATGTGTTTTGTGACACTTTTTTGTTTCGGAAACCAGTTAACCAGAACTGTGGGGTTGAGATAACCCGACACGAGTTAACTTCAATTGCGCTCAAGCGATCGCGTTTACTTTCAATTTGTAATGCGAGCTAAAAACCTGATGTGTGTAAACACCCACAATAAGCCCCTTTTCAAACTCTTTGACCTCCAATCGTAATATAGACCATAATTGGAAACATGAAGTAACATTTAAATAATCAAATCTCCTGTTTGTTCCACATTGAGCTTATTAACAGAACGTATCACTTTTAAAAAATGCCAAGCTAAGTATGTTTTTGTTTAAAAAAAAAAAAAAGATTAATAAATAAACAAAAAACAGGTTGATTTACAGTGTATAAATATCAAGATACCAAAGTTCTCAAACAGTGATAAATGGGTGATGTTGCGGCGAAAGAGGCCACCGTAGTCTGCCTCTGCTGCCACAAAGATAGGCCCCCAAGCGCCTGGACCTGGGATGTAGAGGACCCAACATTGGATCAAGAGGAGCTGGATTTTCACACAGTGAATATAAACTTTGGGTTTAGTTACGACTTTTTTTGGGGTGTTTTTTTAATTAACATTTTATTTTTTTAAGATTTATTTTTACGTAGACATTATTTTGGGGGGTGGGGGTTATATGTATTGTAATTTTTTTATTTGTAAAATAGCTGTATTATCTTTAGAGTAATGCCCTACAAAAGACCCTTTTAAGGGCCATTGTAGTTTATTTTAGTGTTAGGGTTTAGAGTTCTTTGCTTTTGGTGATTTTTTTATGTGACATGTAGAAGGTATAATGGTGTTTTTTTATTTTGGATACAGTCTTTTTTATTTGCTGTAACTCAATAGATTTTTTTTTAAGTAACTTAGGGGGTTTAGTTTAAATGGGGGCTAGGTGTTAGGTAGAGTAGGGTTAGTTTGCTTTGGGGTTTTTGGCAGTTTAGGGTTAATTGTGTAGGGTACTTGCCATTAGCTTGTGGCGTTTATGGGGTTAATGCTGTAGGGTACTTGCGGTGGGTTTGTGGAGGTATAGGAACCAACAGTTTAGATACGTACTTGTGGTGGGCTAGTGGGGGTATAGGGGTTGGGCTAGTAGTGGTTTAGGGGTTAATAGTGTAGGGTACGTGCAGTTGGTGTGTGATGGTATAGGGGTTAACAGTTTAGATTTTTCTGGTGGCTATGTGGCGGTTTAGATATTTATTAGTGTAGTGTTAGATTGCAGTTGTGGGTACTTCAGTTTAGGGATATTAGGATTAGTGGTTAGGACTGGCAGTTATATTCCATGGGATCCTTTACTATACATCTCCAATATGGGCCAATGGCATGTAAAGGAAACCCCTCTCAGCGATGCCGCCTGTTAGTATCTATGTCGGGAGCTTGGAATAGTTCTCTCAACATGTAGGCGGATCCATTGAATATTTCACTGCCTCTTAGCACTTTCGATCATTGGGGCCTCAATCACAGTTCACATTTAAAAGAAAAAAATATATATATAATTTCATGGTTTCAAAAAAATGTTAAACAAATCATGCAAGAGTTCATTTCAAAATGATTTTAATCTTATTTCATAAAAAAAATATTGTGTAAAAGCTGCGTATTTATATATATTAAGGAACTTTTTTTTAAAAAAAATGCCCCTTTAAGGGCTAGATTGCAACTGGTGCACTAATGATAATGTGGGATGTGATAAGCAGTATTGCTTGAAAAAGCTAACATTAGCATGCAACATGATATTACAAGTCCATACTGGCTAAAATTAATCAGCCTCTCCTTTGTTATATTCTCTGCTCCGCAGCGGAGCAGAGAATATAACAAAGGAGAGGCTGATTAATATACCTAAAACCGGTAAGGCATAAAAAGAAAAAACTGTGCATTAGACACTGAATGTGTCAGAAGATCCGATAAGCCTATTCTTTCATTCCGTTAATAACAATTCTTATCGTTAACACAGTGATACATTTTAACGGTTTGTCATCCATCTTTAATACTCTGAACTTTGGGCATATTTGGATGTTTTTGTTTTAATTAATTAAGGTGGAATTAGCTATCAGTTGAATTTAGTTTTGGCATACAATATTTGAATTTTTGATCCGACACTATTTTAACCAATCTGTTGAATATATACCTGATCTGTGATTGCAAAAGGGAGATGTCCCTGTTATTTCTGTTTTAATTTTGTACATTAAATAACATCCTTTAATTAAGATGTGTAGAGTGTTATATTGATCTCCAGACCATTCCTATAGCTTTTGTTAGCGCTCCTGAACTATTTTAGTTGGTTTTATTTTATTGTTTAGTTGGTTAATCCTAGGGAAGATTACCTGTAAAGGAGCTTATGGGTAATATACTGAGCACTGTACTTATTACCTTTTAACTATTATTTATTTTTTATAAACATGAAACATGCTTTCCTTTCTGCAAAACACAGCTAATATTAAAGGACAGTTAAGACAAAATTAAACTTTCATGATTCAGATAAGGCATGCAATTTTAAACAACTTTCCAATTTACTTTTATCATCAAATTTGCTTTGTACTCTTGGTATTATTTTTTAAAAGCTAAACCTTGGTAGGCTCATGTCATGTAACCTCCTTCAAGTTTATTATTTTTAGCATGTCCCTTTAATTCTCAGCCTTTATAATTCTACCACACCTTCCCTCAGGTGCTTAGTAATTTGCTGAGATTCTCCTGAATCACTCAGGTTTGCTGTTCTCAGCATTTACAAGGTACTTCTTCTGTTGCAGTATGGAAATGTTTCTCCTCCATAGACTATTTGCCTCCTGTGATAGAGGGGCCACAGCGAGCACCCCAACCTATGCGACTGGCCTTGGTAGGCTCATGTCATGTAACCTCCTTCAAGTTTATTATTTTTAGCATGTCACTTTAATTCTCAGCCTTTATAATTCTACCACACCTTCCCTCAGGTGCTTAGTAATTTGTTGAGATCCTCCTGAATCACTCAGGTTTGCTGTTCTCAGCATGTACAAGGTACTTCTTCTGTTGCAGTATGGAAATGTTTCTCCACCATAGACTATTTGTCTCCTGTGATAGAGGGGCCACAGTGAGCACCCCAACCTATGCGACTGGCATCTGAGTGGATGACTAAATCCGGAGTTTTTCCAAAAATTACTCTCCCGTTCCAAGCCTCTATATGAGAAAGCCACCAAGAGAGTTCCTCCCAAGCTTCCGAGGATAAAGGTATAAGATCAGAGTAAGAAAGCCCTTTCCTTAAATGTAAAAATTTCAGTCTCTGTAATTCTCGATAGAGTAGAGGAGCAGGGAAAATAATGTAATTTTTCATGATTTCCGTATGTATAGATTCTTTGTGACTATAAAATATATCTAATCTGTTCACTGTTAGAATATAGATACATTGAATCTGTTTATTGCTACTATGTTATGCTATTCAATAGATTTCCAACTTACTCATTTGTTATATATAGCCCAATAGGCATAAACCCTATTGGAAGGTGTGTCTATTTTGACCACCTTTGATTGGACCAGGGGAATTTAAAGAGAGCAAGGGTTTTAGTTCACATTACAGCCTGATGAAATGGCAGCTTGTGCCGAGAAATGCGTTGCTGTGTTTACTAATGTGTTTTTAAACTTTTTAATAAATTATTTTATTTTATGACCTCGCTCCGCAACCCTGACCTTTTCTTTTGGGAATTGCTTGCCCATCCATTAAGTACCATTGTGTGACTATTACTCAGCAAGAGGCTATCTACCTCACATCTGATCAGAAGCCAGTGGCACAAATCATGATGTCAGTGGTGGGCATGTTGGTGTATCCCTGAATCTTTGGTGTGGGGCATGAGTCAGCTGAGCAGCTCAGAAGTATTGGCCTGCCTATATTGCACTGAATGTGCATTACTTTTGTGAGTACCATACTTACCACTTTCTCTTGAATCCTATATCCAGATGATATTGCACCATTGGGTGCCCCTTTGCTTTTTTGTCTTCTAGGCCATTGCTCTCATTATTTCACCCAATTGAAGAGTGCAGCCTGATTTACACGCATGCATATTAGTCCTTCACTGTATTAGTACTTATTTATCTGTGTGCCCACCTCTGTCAAAATATCGCCAATCGATATTGTGAGTTTTTTCAAGTTACAATTGGTTTAATTATATTTTTTTTAAATCCAAGGGGCAGAGGAGAGACCAAAAGGGAGACAAGTAAAACTCCATGTCTGACCCTCCCACATGAAAGAAAGAAATTTGTGGTGTTATAAAGCTATGGGAACTGTCAAATAAGCATCTGTCCTAACCTGACTAACCAATCGTTGTCTCTAAGACATTCTCTTAAAAAATGAATGCCCTCCATTTTGAAATGATGATAAGCAACATAAGCATTTAGGCATCTTAAGTATATTACTGGACAAAATTGGTCGTTTTTCTTTTTGACTAGAAAAATATTGCTTAAAAAGATATCTCTTAGATTTGTGGAGTTTTGAATGTCCTGTTTTAGAATTAAATTGAAAGTTTTGTTTTAAACCAGGATCTTGTCTTCTTTTGAAAATTTTATTGGATTGGGACTTAAAATTTGAATGGGAGGGGAAGAGAATTCTATGAATAGGCCTTTTACAGATTGTAAAATCCATGGGTCAGATGTGATCATATTCAAATTGTGAGCGAACAGAGCAAGTCTGCCACCAATTTTGTGTGAGGAACACATTAGAAAAAGAGGAAATTGAGGAGTTACCTGCTAGAGTATGAGGTTGTTGTCTTGGTCTGAAGCCTTGTTGGAACGACGGTCTCTGGAACGGGTAGGAAAGTACGTTGAGGAAGATGGATCCTGGTTGATAGAAATGAATGGTATGATCTCATCTACTCAACATCTCTCTCCAAAATTAAACATGACCTAGACCAGTGATTTTCAACCTTTTTTTTGCAGTGGCACACTTTCTTACATTTAAAAATCCTGCAGCACACCACCATCCCAAAATTTTACAAAATCACACATTGTAGCCTAATACAGCATATATATATATATATATATATATATATATATATATACACATATACACACACACACAAACACATATATATATACTGTACTGTGCTGTCATGCCATGCCTCCTACAAACTATACGTGACATACTGACATTCATTCACAAACAATCATAATGATTGTCTGTGACTGAATGTCAATATGTCATGGTTGTAAATTATGCCTGCCTGCCTGCCTGATGAGCCTGTCACATACCTCCCAATATTTCAAAATTTGAAAGAGGGACATCCCCGCACTGGGAAAAGTTGTCCCCCCCTCCCCCCGCAAACTGGGAAAAGTGGAGCACAAGCTTATATGTGGAGCATGGTATACTGTTCTGGAGGAGGAGGAGGAGGAGCAAAACTGCGCCAGCATGCATGGGGGATTGAAGTGTCGAGTGGTGCTGCGTGTAGAGCGGGCACTAGGTATGTGTTGTGGGGGTTCCTTCCAAGTGTGAACATGGGTCAGGGAGGCGAGCTGCCGCTGCACAGTTACCCTCAATCATCATCTCACTCAAAATAAAAAAAACGGCCCAGAGTAAAAAACAAGCAATATTTAAAAAATATGTGACACTTTTGTCAGTCTGCCGTGGCACACCTGAGGATCTCTCACGGCACACTAGTGTGCCGCGGCACACTGGTTGAAAAACACTGACCTAGACACTTGGTCTAAATTTTATTTAACACTGTCTGGCAAAATTAACTTGGTCAAGATGGTGATCTTCCCCAAACTTCTTTACTTGATGAAAAACCTGCAAATCATAATATAACAGAAGGAGTTAAAATCACTCAATCAATTATTTTTACACTTTATCTGGGGGGGAAAAAGGAACGCTATTGCGTTCAACAAACTTTCGCTTTTCAGGCAACACGGTGGACTGGCATTTCCAGACATTGAGACTTATAATTTAGTAAGCTTTTCAAAAATTGCAATTGACTGGCTAATGGGAGCAGACAATTTTGCAGACCTTAGCTAGGCCATATTCTTTGAAAGTGTTGCTACATTGTAACTTAGACAAATGCCCAACTAAAATTAAACAATTTCCAGGTATATACAATATAATCAGGGCCTGGCATAAACTATTAAAAAAATTACACATCATTCATACATTTTCAAAATACTTGACGATAGTAGGTAACGCCAGCTGTGAACTCCCCAATCTTTAATATTTGGGCACAGAAGGGATTAATATAATTGGACCAGTTAAGAGAAAGGGGATATGGGGTTGGTAGATCACTGCAGGATTTATCTCAAGAGTTTGAGATTTCCAACAAGGCATTTCTTCCTTATTTCCAGGTTCGCCACTTTCTGAAGGAATTTTTATATGACCCTGCAGAAGAGCATGCATGGAGTATTCTCCAGCCTTCTTTAAAAAGAAATTAAAGCCGGGAAATATGATATAACTACATTATATAAAACAATTATGAGCCTAAAAGGGAGGGAGAATGTGGGAAAAATAACTGAAAATTGGCAGGTTATGCCAGAAACCATATATAAAAGCTTTACATTGGTAGATGCAACAACACTTTCCACATCATGGCGCGAATCCCTTACCAAATTTATAAATAGATTGTATATAACACCAAGTATGAAAGCGAAATGGGATAACTCAGGTGACATATGTCATAAATGTAAAGCACCAAATGCAGATCTGAAACATTGCTTTTGGGGTTGCCCTAAGGTCAGGAAATTCTGGTACAAGATTAATGAATGGATAAATAAATTAACCATATTCAATTCCAACTCTTGGATGAACATGTCTTTTTTTTTTATAGACGGGCAAAAAGTAGGTACATATTCAAATATACGTCAAATAAATGCGGTAATAATGGTAGGTAGGTTACTGATTCTGAAATATTGGAAATCTAACTAATCCCCTGACTTGGTAGAGTTCAGACACAAACTTAAAAACCAATTGATTATGGAACAAATGGACACATCAATAAACACAGAGACACAAGTCAAGTGTTTCTTGCTTAAATGGCTGAACATTATTATCAGCTTCCCTAAGGAAACACAACTGCAGTTAATTGCACCTCTTAGGGGTACAGAGACGATAGAGCTGACTATCGCTAATAATGAATTCCCAGACTTATAGACGGAATGGGTCAAGTACTGGGTGCCTGGTGGGGTGGATGTGGAGGTTTTTTTTTTTCTGTTTTGTTTCTTCTTTTTCTAGTTTATGTTCAAGCTAGAGCATATTTCACCAACTGTTAAAAACTCCCCAATTCAGGTATGAATTCTCTAAGTTTGTTGACTAGAAGACTGTTAATGAGTAAACAGAATCTGTTTTATGTTTGAATCCTTCAAGGTTGCTGTCTAGAAGACTGTTAATAAGCTTAAACATAACTAAACTCTGTGTTATGTTCTATTTTTCTTTTGCTGCCAGAATGTACCATGAATTGGACTGTAAATAAATATAATACAAAAAAAAAAGTTTGTTGGACTGTTTATGGACACTATACCTCTGATGATTGGTCCATCTCTTTATTAGAATATCTTTGTTATTGGCTGATTATTTTTGGTCTTTACTGTCTTTTTTATTTTAAAAAATGTCAGTTTTGTGAGTTTTACTTGTACTTTGAAAAGCTGCATTTATGAGTAGTACAAGAGAGGTAGCAAAATGTTCGTCTCTGGTTTTGTAATAAAATTCCAGTTCCTGTTATAGTAAAATATGTCAGTAGTAAAACACATTTTATGTTTGCTGCATACATTTCAAAGGCATTATTTAAGTCGGTTTCTACAAATGTTTTCCCTATTGTCTGCTTATCCTTGTGTTTTATGTCAAATCAAATTTAAACAAATTAAAATAGACACACAAAAGCTAATATAGTACACCACAAAACCTTTGTAAAGCATGAATGGTTTTAGGGATAATTATTTCAAAGCTCTCTGCAAAGGCATTCTACTTTTTTATGCCTGTAGCTATAAGTATAATGCATATGCAAATGAGAACTGAAAGCACATATAGTTCACTGGAGGTATTTGAGTTTCAAGAATATAAAACTGACTACACTTTTTTACTGACTTATCTTTGCAAGAAAAATATTTAGTGGTAAAAGCTGATAAAGCAATATAAATACATAAAATACATTTTCCAAATTACATTATATCACTATAATATTTTACTTACTGGGGCTTCAAATTTCCACCATAGAGCAGTAACCACTACTACAACCCAAAAAATCATATGCACAACTAGAGTTTTTTTTAGAAATGTTTTAAGAAACAATGCTATTTGTCCTTATGGTTCAAACCTTAAGCCGTTACGCTCCATTTACTCAGCAGCTGAAGCTGCTTTTTAGCCCTTGCTTTCCGCAAGTTAAGGATCATTGGTCATCTGATTGCCGCTTCATAATCTTTGGCATGTCTGAGGTGGAATTGAGGGGATTGACAGTACCTGCTTGCAACTGGTAGCAAGTGAGCAGGGGGTGGCACTGCACAAGGAAATACAATGTTAAATGCATGCATTGGACATACAGAGTAGGGAACCCTGTTCATCCGTGATATGATAAATTGTATCCTCTATTTCCTTTTTATATGGAGTATGTTGGACATGGCCCCCATGAATTCAACACTGAATGAAACAGGGGACAAGAGAGTACCTGGGGAGTAAATGCCCTGTATATTTTATGGATATAGACCCATGTGGAAAAAATTTTATGATATAGAGCAAAAAATGAATTACTTGGAGTATAATTTCTTGCAGAGTGTTCCCGCAGTAGGGATCTGCAAAAAATGTGTATCCATAGATACCAATGCTTTAAAGTCGAATGCATTGTGCCAAGCTAGGATCTTTTCTAGTATATCCACTCTATAATATGCTTCAATGTTTTGAACACCTAATCCACCTTTATCCACTTCTCTATATAATACTATTCTAGGTTTTGTTGGCCTCCAAATAAAAGTATTAATACTGGCCTGCAGCTTAACTAAATATCCTTTAGGGAGTTGGATAGGTACAGCGTGAAGAATATATAATATATTGGGAAGAATTGTTATTCTAATCAAGGGGATTTTCCCTAACTTGGATATCGGTTTGGGTTTTCAAAAAAGATACTACTGATTGTATATTTGTAAACAGGACATTATAGTTTAGATCAAAAAGTGCGTTTGAGTTGTTTGTTAAGTATATTAGTTTTATTGCAATGTAAATTTTAAAATCTATATTGGAAAAGTTAATATTTATTAATTTCCAATTTTTGCTCATTAATAAAAAAAAACCTGGAGGCTAGCAAATACATTAAATACTACTATCAATGCGGGAAATTAAGCAGAGGTGTGAACTATATTAGGTTTAGGAATTACTGATATGCTGGAACCTAAAAAAACATTCTGAAATCGACCATTGTTGTCTATGGAATTATTGAAATGAGTTAGGTGTGGAGTTATTATTTCATTATTTACCTTATAATATTTATTAGAGAAACATCTGTACCTGGGCTCTTGCAAAAAGGTAGATCATTGATGGCTGCGTTACCTCTGATGATTTAATTGGTTCCTCTAATATTTTTTCTTTCTTTTGATCTGTTAAAACTAGAAAGTTTTATCTAGCTACATAAGATTTAAGATAGGAAGGGAGTTGGATGTGAAAACATATTGTAAAGAACCTCATAATATGACCTAATGGACCCATAAAGTGTTGATCTGGTGTAAAGTGTTTTCAGTTTTAATTTTGCTGTCAGTTTACATATTTCCTCTTTATGTTTTACAGGTGCATAATAATATCAGGTGTTAAGCATAACCCCAACTCCACCCTCCTTTCAATAAAAATGCAGTTGTAGTTGTTTTAGAAGAAAATTGGAATCTTAGAGTATGTTGCTTACCATCTCTAATGTCATGATATGAATGACTTGTATAGGGCTTGTGACCTTCATCTGTAATTGTCTAAGATGTAATAGACACAAAATATATTTATGTGTTTATTAAACTGTTTAATTTATATTTATTTCAGATTTATTTGTTTAGTTCATAAATTATTCTTCATGGTTTGAAACATTATCTTTTATATGTTATCATACATTTGTATTACTTAACCCTTTAAGTGCTAAGCCATTTCCCACCTGGGTGCTAAGCTGGATTTAAGCTTTTTTTTTTAGTATTTTTAAATATATATATTTTTTTACTTTTTTATTTTTTTTCCAGATCCCCAAGACTTAGGCGATTATCTTTCCAATGGTGGGTCTTGGGGGTCTGTAGCTGCTTAGATGCCTGAGATACAGGCTTCTAAGCAGGATGCCCCCTTTCCCTACATTGTGCATTGTAAATTTTAAATAAAGTTGCGCGTGACGTTACCGCACAAAACGGGAAGCCCCAGCGATGCCTGTCACTATACAGGCCTGATCGCCAGGGTGGGAGTTGATGGGAGCCCCCAGATTGCCCTCAACGTGGGAGAGTGCTAGCGACGGCTGTGAGCCGTCGTCAGCACCTAAATGGGAAAATTTGTGACGGCTCAGAGTTTAAATTATTTTATATTCCTTAAATATTTATATGATTTTATTGAATTGGTGTGTTTTTCATATTTTGAAAATGTTTCACATTTTGCAATGCTATTTGTAAAATGCATTTTGACCCTTATGCCTAATAGCGGTAAGCTGAAAGATGCTAATTGTCTCAGTGTAAATTAAATGCATTTTAGCTCCCATTGAATTGGGATAGGAATTATACAAGAATTGAACAAGGATTGGGCAAGGGGCAAGACACAATGCAAGAACTTTTGTAATATTATGTTTTATGTACCTCATTGTTTCCTTATGCCAATCACTGCTGTAATACTGTGTCTTATGTGTTTAATTGGTTCCCACTTTTGTAAAAATGCTCAATATATTCAAATTCCTTTTTGCTACCTCTTGTCTCTATAAAAACTACATTATTCAATTACTCCTTCTCCCCCTCCAGCTGCACTGTTCATTAGCCCATCTCTCTTAAACTCACCTTACTATTGTACTCATGAACTTTACCTATTCCTAAACATTCTCTCTCCCCCCTGCACCTTGTCTCAAAAACAATCTCTTTACTGCAAATCTGTATCTCATCTCATGTCACTCTCCCTCTTGCTTTTACTAACTGCTGGTGACATCTCCCCTAACTCCCAAAAACTTCCTAGCCGTGCACATCCATGTGTACCATTCCATAGACTCAGAACTTTGGCAACCTTACTCACATTCCTCTTGCATCTAAAGCCACTACCCCTTTCACTTGTGCACTCTGGAACTCTCGCTCTGTTTGCAACAAGCTCACTTCTTTACATGACCTCTTTATCTCCCACTCCCTCAACCTTCAGACCCTAACAGAAACCTGGCTCTCTCCCCTAGATACGGTATCCACTGCTGCTCTGAAACATGGGGGTCTCCACTTCAGCCACACTGTTAGGTCTGGTAATAAACAAGGAGGTGATGTAGGTATTTTACTTTCCTCTAAATGCACCTTTCAACAAATACAACCCATCTCTTCCCTCACATTTTCCTCATTCGAAACCCATATGATTCGCTTATTCTCTCCACTTTCTATACGTGTTGCAGTCATATTCCGAACCCCTGGCTCCTCAACTCAATTTCTAGATCACTCTGCTGCCTGGCTACCTTATTTCCTTTTCTCAGACACCCTTTCCCTCATTCTTGGCGACTTCAACATCCCTCTTGACAATCCTCTCAAGCAAAGACTCCCAGAAGCCAAGATGGTGGTCACCAAGGAGGCTATATTGTTTGGATGTCAGGAAAGGCACTATTCCACCTCTAGCAGTATGGTAGTTACTACAAACAAGAGTATCCAAAGAGAAGCAATGTAGCAAGATTGTATATAATAAAAGTGTTTATTAAACACATTAAAAACACAGCAACACGTTTCTCAGTATCATGTACTGTTTCCTCAGGCTGAATAAAACTATACAAAACTTGCTACTTAATATACTCTATACTAGCCAATGGTAATGTCTGTTTAACAGACACACCCTAGTTTCTCTTAATTGGTCACATGATTAACAGATGTTTACACACAGCATTCATGTTGAGTTTGATTTGATATGGCATATATCGTGCAACCACATCTATCCTACAAATAATATCATATGTAGCAACATCCTTTTTGCACATTTATCTATAATTAATATAAAGCATATCATGAAAAAGCTTTAAAATTATCCCGGCAATTAATAAACCAGTTAATAATCAACATCAATATTAACATTAACATGCTGTGTATAAACATCTGTTAATCATGTGACCAATTAAGAGAAACTAGGGTGTGTCTGTTAAACAGCCATTACCATTGGCTAGTATAGAGTATATTAAGTAGCAAGTTTTGTATAGTTTTATTCAGCCTGAGGAAACAGTACATGATACTGAGAAACGCATTGCTGTGTTTTTAATGTGTTTAATAAACACTTTTATTATATAGAATCTTGCTACATTGCTTCTCTTTGGATACTCTTGTTTGGAGTAACTCCCATACTGCTGGAGGTGGAATAGTGCCTTTCCTGACATCCAAACAATATAGCCTCCTTGGTGACCACCATCTTGGCTTCTGGGAGTCTTTGCTTGAGAGGAGAGTTTACCGGACAACTCTGAGGTTCCGGTTTGCCCAGTCAGCACCACATCTTGGTGCTTTTTTACACGTGAGTGCATATGAGCTACAATTATATATTTGATACACTTTACAGAATTATGCTATGTGGCGCCTTCTCTGCTTCTTTATAGATTAACTTGTTGTGGATGGCCTTATACATCGAGGAGAGCTGCCTTATATCCCTATAATGATTGAGGATACTTTTGGACCTTATTTGGACTTTATTTTTGCTTATTAGGACATTAATATCTATACAGGTTTATTCCTGATCACTCTTATATGCTTGTATGTATATGCCTAAGTGATATTACATTTTATAACTATACAATATATTAAGAACTGTGATTATCTACAATTTTGTAATTTTTGGTTACATTGCATATCTAGATAGCGCCAATATTTTATATTATTGTTTATCCCCTATATTTGGGTGCATACATATATATATATATATATATATTTATATCCTCTTAACAATCCCACTGCCTCCTCTGCAAAACAACTTCTGAAACTCACTTCCTCCTTTGGTTTGTCACAATGGACTGATTCTTCCACTCCAACAGACTGTCACTCCCTTGACCTGATCTTTAGATATCGATGCACTATTTCAAACTTCACAAACTCCCCTTTTCCTCTTTCTGACCACCATCTCCTGACTTGCAACATATAATCCCTCTCTATAACTCTCCCTCCTTCTACTCCTCACACCAATCTTCACAGAAGCATTATGTCATCAGATCAGAAATAGCTTGCTAATTCCCTCGGACCTCTCCTCTCATCCTTTTCCTGCCCTGACCAATCTATCTGCCACTATAATTCCACCCTTACATCTGTCTTTGACAATCTGGCCCCTCTTACCATAGCTCGTAAATCACACACTCCTCAGCCCTGGCATACTCCTCTGACACGGTGTAAGGTAAATCTCTAATTTACCTGTTTTGAATTATGCAATATCAGTTTTGTAGCTCTGATGAAAACTTAACCCAAACATAAATAATGGTATGAATAGGTTAACAGAACAGAGCGAGTTTAATTAGAGTATACATGGATCAACTACAAAATTGAGCTAGAAATATGCTTAAAGCTCAGTAAATAGCAAATATAACAGCTTAGTATGTGCCTGCTGTTTGATATGTAAAGAGTTAATCTTCCTGCATGTTCAAAATCAATACAGCTGAATAGTTGTTAAGTGCTAGTTATAGTATCCACAGTCAGCGTTTGCAATGAGTAATAGTTATTAAGTGCAAGTAATAGTATCCAAAGTCAGCAATTGTATTGTTTATAATACTGTTACTTAATATCAGGTATGAGTAAAAAGAGATACTTGTGCTCTGATGATTGCAGGTGAAGAGCTGTCCTTTAACTTGACACAATAAAAACAGGCACAATATGAATGCTCTTTTGCACAGGCAAACATGCAGTTTCTTGGGAGACTGGAAACACTGATAGAGGAATCAGCAAAGAGCAAGGAGACATCTACCTTGGTAAAACTGAAGTGAGTAGCTGAAGGTGATCCTGAGTAAAAAAAACAGAACTTGTAGGTAGTGAATGACAGGAACTTGAGACAAGCTGAGTTTTGCTTGCAAAAATAAGAAGTCAGAGTAATAATGCAGCAATAGTTACATTCCTGAAAACAAAAGTAAAGAGCTATCCTTTCACTGAAAAGTCTAACTTGAAGACAGGAAATGACTTCAATATTCAGGCAATGTGCTAGGGAAACCCCTGATGATTTATAGCAGAGAAAAGTTGGAGGAGGATAACTGGATAGTTCTTAAAGGTGTATTACATATCCCCCTCCTCAAGGAATCATCTCTGGGGATTGCGGTCAAGGTTTACCTGGGTATCTTCGATGAAAAGCAGTTATGAGATAAGGTGCATGAACATCAGAATTCAGATGCCATGAATTATCTTCAGGACCATGCCCCTTCTATTTTATAAAGTATTCTAGTTGACGATGTCTGATACGGGAGTCAAGAATCCTCTCCATTTCAAATTCATCTTGACCATCGATAACAACAGGAGGTGGTGACTGGGAATATAAGGTTTCAGCAAAGAAACATGGAATGAAGAATGGATTTTGTATGTAGTAGGTAGATCCAAAACGACCGCATTAGGATTAATTATCTTTTTGATAGAGAATGGGCCGATAAATTGATTGGCCAATTTTTTACTAGGTAATTGGAGTTTGAGATGTTTTGTAGATAACAAGACTTAGTCTCCTATGCTGTAGTTAGAGCTTGGTCTATGCCGTAAGTCGTACGTATGTTTTTGGCGTGATTTTGCCTCCTCTAAATGTGTCTTAAGAATCTTTAATCTGTCTTTCAAAAGAACAGAATATTCAGTGGCACTTGGAGAGTTTACTGCACTCTTGGAAATAAGAAAAGGAGATGGATGAAACCCGTAGGTAGCATAAAAAGGAGATACCCTTGAAGATGAAGACATGTAGTTGTTATATGAAAATTCCGCCATTGGCAGATATGAAACCCAATCATCTTGTAAATGTGAGACGTAACATCTTAAATACTGTTATAGTGTCTGATTTAATCTTTCTGTTAAATCATTAGTCTGGGGATGGTAGGAGGTGGAGTACCTAGTATCTATTTTTAAGATTTTACACAGTGATCTCCAGAAAGCTGAAGTGAACTGTGTTCCTCGATCTATGATTATGTTCTTAGGAAGTCTTACTATAGAGTCTAGAAATACTGTAGCTGTTGTCTTAGCCATCGGTAACTGTTTAAGAGGAATAAAATGTGCTAATTTTGTTAAATGGTCAATGACTACTAGGATGGTGTTGTAATGTTGAGATGTAGGTAGCTCGACAATAAAGTCCATTGAGATTGTAGACCAAGGTACATCAGGAATAGGGATAGGTGTTAAGCAACCAATAGGTTTTTTCATGGTCAAGTTTATTTCTTGCACATATATCACAAGATGTCACAGAACTATGTATGTGTATCTTCTGATGAGTTTATTGTTTTTTTGTACACCTAAATGACCAGATAAGATGTTATTGTGATAATAACATAATACTAGATCTCTGAGGTCTTTAGGTAAGTATAATTTGTTTTCATAAAATAATAATCCAGAAGTTGGGTGTTTTACACACTCCATAGGAGAGTTTACTTCAGTAGATATAGAGACCAATATGTAGTTTTCGAAAACTGTTAAAGATCCCAGAAATTTCTCAGGTGGTATCAATGTTCTTAAGGCATCATTCTCCGGGACATAGTCGTGTATTCTGGACAGGGAATCGGCCTTGGTGTTACGAGAACCTGGTCGGTAGGTGATACGAAAACCAAATCTGTCCATTAAAAGAGCCCATCGAACTTGTCTAGAAGACAAAGTTTTGTTCTTTTTTAAGTACTCCAAGTTTCTGTGATCAGTGTATATTATAAACGGAAACCTTGTTCCCTCTAGTAAATGTCGCCAATTTTCTAGAAAACTTTTGATGGCAAGTAGTTCAATGTCCCCAATACTATAATTACATTTGGCTGGAAGTAATGTCCTGGAATAAAAAGCTATTGGATGAAGCCTGGAAGTGGACTGGTTACGCTGAGACAGAACAGCTCCTATTCCTGAATTCGAAGCATCTACTTTGAGTACGAATTGAAGCTTATGGTCTGGTAGAGTTAATATAGGAGCTGTAGAAAAGTCTTGTTTCAGACTATCAAATGCATCTTGGGCTTCAGTGGTCCATGAAAATCTTTGAATCTTATTAGTAAGTTGGGTCAAAGGTCTTACTTTGGAAGAGAAATTACGAATACATTTTCTGTAAAAGTTTGAAAAACCAAGAAATCTCTGAAGAGATTTTATTATAGTAGGTTTAGGCCAAGTAGTGATTACTGTGACTTTATCAGGATCCATCTGAATTTTATTGGGAGATATGATATACCCAAGGAATTTTATTTTTATTACATGAAAAAGAAATTTTTCTAATTTTGCAAATAATTTATGTTCACGTAAATGGGTGAGTACCCATCTGACATGTTTTTGGTGCTCATGTAAATTTTTTGAGTAAATGAGTATGTCATCTAAATATATAATTACATACATGTCCGATAGGTCTCTGAAAATCTCATTGATAAAATGCTGAAACGTGGCGGGGGCATTACGGAGCCTGAAAGGCATAACATTATACTGAAATAGACCGTATCTGGTTCTAAAAGCGGTCTTCCACTCGTCGCCCTTTTTAATGACTATGAGGTTGTAAGCACCTTTCAAATCCAGTTTCGTATAAATGGTTGCGTTCAAGTAATACTGGGATAAGTGGTAAGGGATATCGGGTTTTGACTGTAACTGCATTCAGGGCTCTGTAATCGATTATAGGTCGCAAAGTTTTGTCTTTGTTTTTTACAAAAAAAATACCTGCTGCACCAGGAGAGGTGGAGTGAGTTATGAAACCTTTTTTAAGGTTTTCATCTAAATACTCACGTAGATAGATAAGTTCCTGTTGGGACAAAGGATACATTTTTCCATAGGGTATTTGTGACCCATGAATGATATTAATGGGGCAGTCAAAAACTCTGTGAGGTGGCAAACACTCTGCCTCTTTCATAGCAAAAACATCTGTTAAGTCCTGATATACCTGTGGAACTACAACCTCAAGACAGGATACAACAGTATGTGGAAAACAAGTTTTAAGACAGCAATCTGACTGGAATGTTACAATGTTCTGTGTCCAGTCTATTGTGGGGTTGTGAGCAAGTAACCATGGATGTCCTAAAATGGTTTTATGTATTGACATGGGAATAACGTCAAAAGTAATGTATTCAGTGTGACCTTTGTCAGTAGTTAAAAGTAAAGGAATAGTTTGTTGGGTAGTAGAACCTTTCCAAATGAAAGATCCATCAATTCATTTGACAAAAATAGGTGTATGCTTACACACAGTAGGTATTTTATTTAGTTTAACAAAATCAGCATCTACAAAATTTCCACATGCACCTGAGTCTATTATTGTCTCAGTCTGGATATGATGCTGATCCCACTGTAATGAGAAAGTTATAGTGAGTTGGGTAAGAGGTATGGTTGAGGCAAGACTATGTACAACTATTTCCTTACCCTTCTTTTGTTTAGCCAATGCTGGACATTAGGACACTGTGTGATCTTTGTTACCACAGTACAGGCAGAGGTTTCTTAACCTTCGTCTAGCCTTCTCTTCCTATGACAAAGGTCCTTTTATAGCCCCGATCCTGACCGAGTGAGAATGAGTGAGCACATTTAAACATAGGGTCAAATGCTTGTCTTTCTGCTTTTCTCTCTCTAAGTCTTCTATCAAGGGTGGTGCTTAGTTTAATCAAGCCTGTAAGAGTGTCTGGCATGTCTAAGCGAGAGAGTTCGTCCTTTAGAGACTCAGAAAGTCCTAAGCAGAAATGTTTTTTTAGACTTATTTGATTCCAGAGTGAATCTGAGGCCTACATCTGGAAATCTGTGATATACTCTTCAACTATTCTTTTTCCTTGTTTCAGAGTGTGTAATTTAGTTTGAGCTTTGATTTGAGTATTTGCAGCTTCATACAAACTGGCCATAGCCCAAAAGAAATCAGTATGAATCCAAAATGGGGTCATTATTTTCAAAATAGCGGTTTGCCCATGATCTGGGTTTGCCTGAGAGAAAAGAAATAGTGGTGCATACCTTTATTCTTTCAGAGTGGTAAGTTTGTGGTCTCATGATAAACAGTAGATTGCAGGCATTTCTAAAGTCTCTGAACTCATGGCGTTTGCCAGAAAATGGCATTAGTAAATTGATATGTGGTTCATAGTGATGTCGCGAACATAAAAATTTGGGTTCGCGAACGGCGAATGCGAACTTCCACAAATGTTCGTGAACGGGCAAACCGGGCGAACCGCCATAGACTTCAATAGGTAGGCGAATTTTAAAACCCACATGGACTCTTTCTGGCCACAATAGTGATGGAAAAGTTGTTTCAAAGGGACTAACACCTGGACTGTGGCATGCCGGAGGGGGATCCATGGCAAAACTCCCATGGAAAATTACATAGTTGATGCAGAGTCTGGTTTTAATCCATAAAGGGCATAAATCACCTAACATTATAAAATATGAGGAAAAAAACACACTTTTTCTAACTTTGACCCCCAAAATCTGTTACACATCTACAACCACCAAAAAACAACCATGCTAAATAGTTTCTAAATTTTGTCCTGAGTTTAGAAATACCCAATGTTAACATGTTCTTTGCTTTTTTTGCAAGTTATAGGGAAATAAATACAAGAAGCACTTTGCTATTTCAAAACCATTTTTTTTTTTAAAAATGAGCGCTAGTTACATTGGAACCCTGATATCTGTCAGGAATACCTGAATATCCCTTGACATGTATATATTTTGTTTTAGAAGACATCCCAAAGTATTGATCTAGGCCCATTTTGGTATATTTCATGCCACCATTTCACCGCCAAATGCGATCAAATAAAAAAAAAAAATGTTCACTTTTTCACAAACTTTAGGTTTCTCACAGAAATTATTTACAAACAACTTATGCAATTATGGCATAAATGGTTGTAAATGCTTCTCTGGGATCCCCTTTGTTCAGAAATAGCAGACTTATATGGCTTTGGCGTTGCTTTTTGGTGATTAGAAGGCTGCTAAATGCCACTGTGCACAACACGTGTTTTATGCCCAGCAGTGAAGGGGTTAATTAGAGAGCATGTAGGGAGCTTGTAGGGTTAATTTTAGCTTAAGTGTAGTGTAGAAGACAACCCAAAGTATTGATCTAGGCCCATTTTGGTATATTTCATGCCACCATTTCACCACCAAATACGATCAAATAAAAAAAAATTGTTCACTTTTTCACAAACTTTAGGTTTCTCACAGAAATTACTTACAAACAACTTATGCAATTATGGCATAAATGGTTGTAAATTCTTCTCTGGGATCCCCTTTGTTCAGAAATAGCAGACTTATATGGCTTTGGCGTTGCTTTTTGGTAATTAGAAGGCTGCTAAATGCCACTGCGCACCACACGTGTTTTATGCCTGGCAGTGAGGGGGTTAATTAGGGAGCATGTAGGGAGCTTGTAGAGTTAATTTTAGCTTAAGTGTAGTGTAGTAGACAACCCAAAGTATTGATCTAGGCCCATTTTGGTATATTTAATGCCACCATTTCACCGCCAAATGCGATCAAATTTTAAAAAAAAACATATTTTTTCGCAATTTTAGGTTTCTCACTGAAATTATTTACAAACAGCTTGTGCAATTATGGCACAAATGGTTGTAAATGCTTCTCCGGGATCCCCTTTGTTCAGAAATGGCAGACATATATGACTTTGGCGTGGCTTTCTTGTAATTAGAAGGCCGCTAAATGCTGCTGCGCATCACACGTGTATTATGGCTAGCAGTGAAGGGGTTAATTAGGTAGTTTGTAGGGAGCTTGCAGGGTTAATTTTAGCTTTAGTGTAGAGATCAGCCTCCCACCTGACACATCAGACCCCCTGATCCCTCCCAAACAGCACCCTTCCCTCCCCCACCCCACAATTGTCCCCGCCATCTTAAGTACTGGCAGAAAGTCTGCCAGTACTAAAATAAAAAGTTTTTTTTTTTTTTAAGCATATTTACATATGCGGTGGTGTAGCATCCCCCCTTAGTCCCCAACCTCCCTGATCCCCCCAAAACAGCTCTCTAACCCTCCCCATCTGCCTTATTGGCGGCCATCTTGGGTACTGGCAGCTGTCTGCTATTATTTCACAGTCAAAAAAGTGTTGTTTTTTTAAATGTACACTACTGTTACACCAGATATGAGTGGTGGCACTGGGCAAGTGCCTGACACACACGTTGGCAGGCAGGCAACTGCTATTAGATTACACAGAAATCAGATGAGTCCTTCAGGACTGTAGTGGACACTGAATACACTAGCCTAGCTATCGATTTCCCTATAAAATCAGCAGCAGCTACACTGTCCCTCCTCTCACTAAGAATACAGGTTCCAAATGAATCTAAAATGGATGCTGTCCAGGAGGTGGGAGGGTCTGGGAGGGAGGGTCTGCCGCTGATTGGCTGGAATGTGTCTGCTGACTGTGAGGTACAGGGTCAAAGTTTACTCAATGATGACGAATAGGGGGCAGATCGAACATCGCATATGTTCGCCCGCTGCGGCGAACGCGAAGAAGCTATGTTCGCCGGGAACTATTTGCCGGCGAACTATTCGCGACATCACTAGGGTTCAGGTATATCAGTTTGTTTAGAAGCCATGCTATCCTTTAACAAAGATTTCAGAACAGAATTTTTAGCTTGCAGCTCTGTTAAACCCCTTGCAAGGTATTCAATCTTTTGATTGAGATTTGCAAAATCATTTTTTATATCATTTGGGTCCATCTTACCCAAAAAAACAATTGGCCTGAATATTATGTAAGGTAAATCTCTAATTTACCTGTTTTAATTTATGCAATACCAGTTTTGTAGCTCTGAATAAAATTTAACCCAAACATAAATAATGGTGTGAATGGGTTAACAGAACAGAGTGGGTTTAATAAGAGTATAAATGGACCAACTACAAAATTGAGCTAGAAATATGCTTAAAGCTCAGTAAGTAGCAAATATAACAGCTTAGTATGTGCCTGTTGTTTGATATGTAAAGAATTAATCTTCCTGCATGTTCAAAATCAACACAGCTGAATAGTTGTTAAGTGCAAGTTATAGTATCCACAGTCAGCGTTTGCAATGAGTAATATTTATTAAGTGCAAGTAATAGTATCCACAGTCAGCAATTGTATTGTTTATAATACTGTTACTTAATATCAGGTATGAGTAAAAAGAGATACTTGCGCTCTGATGATTGCAGGTGAAGAGCTGTCCTTTAACTTGACACAATGAAAACAGGCACAAAATGAATGCTCTTTTGCACAGGCAAACTTGCAGCTTCTTGGAAGACTGGAAACACTGATAGTGGAATCAACAGAGAGCAAGGAGACAGTTACCTTGGTAAAACTGAAGTGAGCAGCTGAAGGTGATCATGAGTAGTGATGTCCCGAACTGTTTGCCCGCGAACATAAATTGTTTGCGTTCGCCGCTGCGGGCGAACATATGCGATGTTTGATCCGCCCCTTATGTGCCATCATTGAGGAAACTTTGACCCTGTATGTCACAGCCTTCTGACATATTAGAGCCAATCATCAGCAGACACTCCCTCACAGACCCTCCCAGCTCCTTGGCAGCAGCCATTTTAGACTCATTACGACCTTGCTTTCTTAGTGAGAGGAGCTTTTGTATTGCTGCTGCTGACATTATAGGGAAATAGATAGCTAGGCTAGTGTATTTAGTATCCACTACAGTCCTGAAGGACTCATCTAATCTCTGCTGTAAGGACAGCACACCAAAAAGCCCTTTTTTAGGGCTATAACTTCAGTCGTTTTTTTTTTTTTTCTTTGTATTTTTATTTGCATTTGCCTGGCTTTCAGCCTGTGTGTGAGGCTCACAGCATATACTGTGATTAGTGCCACCACTGATATCTGCTTAACATTAGTTTAAATTTAACCAACAAAAATTTGAAATTATTTTTCTAGTGTAATTTATTTTCATTTTCTAACAGGCCTGTGTCTCCGGCTCACACAGCATATACTGTGGTTCATTGCTCTGTGCCAGCCACCACTCATATCTGCTTATAACATTATTTTAAATTAAAAAAAAAACTTTTAAATCATTTTGCTAGTGTAATCTAATTTCATTTTCTATCAGGCCTGTGTGTTTCTGACTTACAGAGCATACTGTGGTTAATTGCTGCCCTACCAAGGCTAGCAGCCACGACTCATATGTGCTTAACCTTTTTTTAAATTAAAAAAAAAACCTTTAAATAATTTTGCTAGTGTAATCTAATTTCATTTTCTATCAGGCCTGTGTGTTTCTGACTTACAGAGCATACTGTGGTTAATTGCTGCCCTACCAAGGCTAGCAGCCACAAATCATATGTGCTTAACCTTTTTTTTAAATTAAAAAAAAACCTTTAAATCATTTTGCTAGTGTAACCTAATTTTATTTTCTATCAGGCCTGTGTGTTTCTGACTTACAGAGCATACTGTGGTTAATTGCAGCCCTACCTAGGCTATCAGCCATGACTCATATGTGCTTAACCCTTTTTTTAAATTAAAAAAAAAAAACCTTTAAATCATTTTGCTAGTGTAATCTAATTTTATTTTCTATCAGGCCCGTGTGTTTCTGACTTACAGAGCATACTGTGGTTAATTGCTGCCCTACCTAGGCTATCAGCCATGACTCATATGTACTTAACCTTTTTATTAAATAAAAAAAAAAAAACTTTAAATCATTTTGCTAGTGTAATCTAATTTTATTTTCTATCAGGCCTGTGTGTTTCTGACTTACAGAGCATACTGTGGTTAATTGCTGCCCTACCTAGGCTATCAGCCACGACTCATATGTGCTTAACCTTTTTTTAAGTTAAAAAAAAAAAACTTTAAATAATTTTGCTAGTGTAATCTAATTTTATTTTCTATCAGGCCTGTGTGTTTCTGACTTACAGAGCATACTGTGGTTAATTGCTGCCCTACCTAGGCTAGCAGCCACGACTCATATGTGATTAACCTTTTTTAAAAAAAAAAAAAAACAACCTTTAAATCATTTTGCTAGTGTAATCTAATTTTATTTTCTATCAGGCCTGTGTGTTTCTGACTTACAGAGCATACTGTGGATAATTGCTGCCCTACCTAGGCTAGTAGCCAAAACTCATATGTGCTTAACCTTTTTTTAAATTAAAAAAAAAACTTTAAATCATTTTGCTAGTGTAATCTAATTTTATTTTCTATCAGGCCTGTGTGTTTCAGAGTTACAGAGCATACTGTGGTTAATTGCTGACCTACGTAGCAGCCAGCCAGTGCCACCACTCATATCTGCTTAACATTATTTTAAATTTAAAATAAAAACATTTAAATTATTTTGCTACTGTAATCTAATTTCATTTTCTGTCAAGCCTGTGTGTGTCTGACTTACACAGCATACTGTGGTAAATTGCTGCCCTACCTACCAGCCATTACTTATATCTGCTTAACATTATTTTAAATTTTTCAAACAAAACATTTAAATCATTTTGCTAGTGTAATCTAATTTCATTTTCTATCAGGCCTGTGTGTTTCTGACTTACACAGCATACTGTGGTTAATTGCTGCCCTATCTACCAGCCACGACTCATATCTGCTTAACATTATTTTACATTTTTCAAACAAAACATTTAAATCATTTTGCTAGTGTAATCTAATTTGATTTTCTATCAGGCCTGTGTTTTTCTCGGGCTTACTCAGCATACTGTGGTTAATTGCTGCCCTAGCAGCCACAACTCATATCTGCTTTACATAATTTTAAAGTTAAAAAAAAATTTTAAATCATTTTGCTAGTGTAATCTAATTTCTTTTTCCATCAGGCCTGTGTGTTTCTGGCCCACATCATATAGTGTGACACAGATTAATAGCTCTTTTTTCCACCACTTGTATCTGGTGTAACAGCATTAGTGTAAATTTTATGTAAAAATTTTTTTTACATCAGTCCTCTTCTAGTGTTATTTAATTTTAGTTGCCAGGCCAGCCAGGCTGCCATTAGTGCCAGCCTGTGTGTCAGACTGCCAGCATATACTGTGCCTACTTCCATCCTCAGTGCCAGTCCACGACTCCTATCTGTTGTAACATTATATTAAATTTTGTAAAAAAAACCTTTTACATCACTCTTCTAGTGTTATTTAATTTTAGTTAACAGGCCAGCCTGCCACCACTAGTGCCAGCCTGTGTGTCAGGCTGCCAGCACATACTGTGCCTAGTTCTATCCTGAGTGCCATTACTCCTATCTGTCGTAACATTTTTGTAACTTTTGTAAAAACAAACTGTTACATCAGTCTGCTATTGTTATTTAATTGCAGTTGCCTGTCTGCCAGCATGTGTGCCAGGACCACTTTCCAACTAGTGCCACGAATCATATTTGTTATAACAGTAGTGTAAATATTTAAAATAAAATCTTTTTTGACTGTGAATCATCAGCCTGCTAGTGTAATTGAATTGCAGTTGCCTGCCTGCCAGCGTGTGTGCCAGGCCCACTTGCCTACTAGTTAAAACAATCATATTTGTTCTAACAGTATTATAAATATTTAAATTAAACAAATCTTAGATTGTGATTCATCAGTCTGCTAGGGCCATTGAATTGCAGTTTCCTGCCTGCCAGCGTGTGTGCCAGGCCCACTAGCCAACTAGTGCCACAAATCATATTTGTTGTAACAGTATTGAAAATATTTTAAATCATAACTTTTTTGACTGTGAATCTTCAGTCTCCTAGTGCCATTGAATTGCAGTTGCCTGCCTGCTAGCGTGTGTGCCAGGCCCACTTGCCAACTAGTTACACCAATCATATTAGTTGTAACAGTATTGTAAATATTTTAAATAAAAAATTCTTAGACTGTAAGTCATCAGTCTGCTAGTGCCATTGAATTGCATTTTCCTCCTGCCTGCCAGCGTGTGTGCCAGGCCCACTAGCCAACTACTGCCACCAATCATATTTGTTGTAACAGTATTGAAAATATTTTAAATCATAACTTTTTGGACTGTGAATCTTCAGTCTCCTAGTGCCATTGAATTGCAGTTGCCTGCCTGCCAGCTTGTGTACCAGGCCCATTTGCCAACTAGTTACACCAATCATATTAGTTGTAACAGTATTGTAAATATTTAAAATAAAAAATTCTTAGACTGTGAATCATCAGTCTGCTAGTGCCATTGAATTGCAGTTTCCTCCTGCCTGCCAGCGTGTGTGCCAAGCCCACTAGCCAACTACTGCCACCAATCATATTTGTTGTAACAGTATTGAAATTTTTTTAAATCATAACTTTTTGGACTGTGAATCTTCAGTCTCCTAGTGCCATTGAATTGCAGTTGCCTGCCTGCCAGCGTGTGTACCAAGCCCATTTGCCAACTAGTTACACCAATCATATTAGTTGTAACAGTATTGTAAATATTTAAAATAAAAAATTCTTAGACTGTGAATCATCAGTCTGCTAGTGCCATTGAATTGCAGTTTCCTCCTGCCTGCCAGCGTGTGTGCCAAGCCCACTAGCCAACTACTGCCACAAATCATATTTGTTGTAACAGTATTGAATTTTTTTAAATCATAACTTTTTTACTGTGAATCATCAGTCTCCTAGTGCCATTGAATAGTAGTTGCCTGCCTGCCAGCGTGTGTGCCAGGCCCACTTGACAACTAGTTACACCAATCATATTTGTTGTAACAGTTTTGTAAATATTTAAAATAAAAAAATCTTAAACTGTGAATCTTCAGTCTCCTAGTGCCATTGAATTGCAGTTGCCTGCCTGCCAGCGTGTGTGCCAGGCCCACTTGCCAACTAGTTACACCAATCATATTTGTTCTAACAGTATTGTAAATATTTAAAATAAAAAATTCTTAGACTGTGAATCATCAGTTTGCTAGTGCCATTGAATTGCAGTTTCCACCTGCCTGCCAGCGTGTGTGCCAGGCCCACTAGCCAACTAGTGCCACCAATCATATTTGTTGTAACAGTATTGATAATTTTTGAAATCATAACTTTTTTGACTGTGAATCTTCAGTCTCCTAGTGCCATTGAATTGCAGTTTTCCTGCCTGCCAGCGTGTGTGCCAGACCCACTAGGCAACTACTGCCACCAATCATATTTGTTGTAACAGTATTGAAAATATTTTAAATCATAAATTATTTGACTGTGAATCTTCAGTCTCCTAGTGCCATTGAATTGCAGTTGCCTGCCTGCCAGCGTGTGTGCCAGGCCCACTTGCCAACTAGTTACACCAATCATATTTGTTGTAACAGTATTGAAAATATTTTAAATCATAACTTTTTGGACTGTGAATCTTCAGTCTCCTAGTGCCATTGAATTGCAGTTGCCTGCCTGCCAGCGTGTGTGCCAGGCCCACTTGCCGTTTCAAACTAGTGCCACCAATCATATTTGTTCTAACAGTATTGTCAATTTTTAAAAAAAAAAAAATTTTGGACTAAGAAGCATGACTCAGCTAGTGTAATCTAATTGCAGTTGCCTTCCTCCCAGCGTGTGTGCCAGACAGGCGCCAACTAGTGCCAACAATCATATTTGTTGTCACAGTACTTCTAATATTTAAAAAATAAACATTTTTGACTTTGAAACATCAGTCTTTTTTTGTTGTCAGGCTCACAGCATATACTGTGCCCATTTGCCCAGTGACACCACTCATAATTTGTTTAATAGTATTGTAAGTTTACATTTAAAAAAAATGACAGGCAGAGGCAGGCCACCCGCAGGTTCTGTCGTGGTCTTGGTGCTGTGATTCCTTTAGACCCTACAAATATGCACATTGTTCAGACGCCGGGTGCCAGGGGGCACGTGAAAAATTCTGAGGAGGACCTAGTTGAATGGCTAACACAGGACACCCAATCTTCTACAGCTTCCGCTCCTAGTCCTCCTAACCTTGACGCACCATCTACGTCCAGCTGTGCTTTGGGCACATCTCAAATGACCAGTGCCACTCGCCCGCCTGTCGCCACCACCAACACTAGCACCACAGCCGCTTCACTTGATCTGTCACAGGAGTTATTGACACATCAGTTGGAAGAAATGAGTGATGCGCAACCATCATTGACAGAGGATGTAGATAACAGTGATATGTCTCAGTCAGGCAGCATTACAGACATGGAGGTACGGTGTGATGATGATGATGAGTTTGTAACCGCTGCTGCTTCCTTTCTTGATGTGTCAGATACAAGTGAAGCGGTTGATGATGATTTGTCGGTGGATGTCACGTGGTTGCCTGCTAGAAGAGAAGAAGAAGAGGGGGAAAGTTCAGATGGGGAGACAGAGAGAAGGAGGAGGAGACGAGTTGGAAGCAGGGGGAGGTCGTCGCAAGGAGCTAGTGGCACAGTCAGACAGCATGCATCGGCACCCGGGGTCAGCGAGACAGCACGCCAATCAACGCATGTTGTTGCCACCACCAGAATGCCGTCATCGCAGAGCTCAGCAGTGTGGCATTTTTTTTGTGTGTCTGACTCTGACAACAGCGATGCCATTTGCAACCTGTGCCAAAAGAAACTGAGTTGTGGGAAGTCCAACACCCACCTAGGTATAACTGCTTTGCGAAGGCACATGGTCTCACATCACAAACGCCGATGGGAAGAACACATGAGTAGAAGCAGCACACAAACTGAAAGCCGCCCTCCTCCTCCTGCTCCAGCATCTTCAGCCAGGTCAACCACTGCTGTCCTCCTTGCCCCCTCTCAACCATCCTCCACTGAGTCTCTCTTATGTATCAGTTCCTGGTCATCTGCCCACAGTCAGGTGTCTGTCAAGGACATGTTTGAGCGTAAGAAGCCAATTTCTCAAAGTCACCCCCTTGCCCGGCGTCTGACAGCTGGCTTGTCTGAACTCTTAGCCCGCCAGCTTTTACCATACAAGCTGGTGGAGTCTGATGCTTTAAAAAATTTTGTATCTATTGGGACACCGCAGTGGAAGGTACCTGGCAGAAATTTCTTTTCACAAAAGGCAATCCCAAACCTGTACTCTGTTGTGCGAAAGGAAGTAATGGCATGTCTGGCACACAGCGTTGGGGCAAGGGTCCATATGACCATGGATAGCTGGTCTGCAAAGCATGGTCAGGGCAGGTATATCACCTACACTGCGCATTGGGTAAACCTGCTGACGTCTGACAAGCATGGAATGCGTGGCTCTGCAGAAGAGTTTGTGACACTGCCACGACTTGCAGACAGGCCTGCTGCTACCTCCTCTACTCCTCCTACTCCATCCTCTTCCATAACCTCTTCCATAACCTCTTCCTCGGCTGAGTCCTCTTCTGCTTCTGCGTCTTGCTCCACATCAATGGCACCCCCCAGCTCCCCAGGTACTATTCCACATCCCGGATACAGCAGCGTCACGCCGTCTTGGGGTTGACTTGCCTGAAAGCGGAGAGTCACACCGCACCAGCACTCCTGACTGCCCTGAACGCACAGGTGGATCAGTGGCTGACTCCGCACCAACTGGAGATTGGCAAGGTTGTTTCTGACAATGGAAGTAATTTGGTGCATGGCACATGTGTGTAATCTGATTGTACAACAATTTGTGCATAAGTACCCAGGCTTACAGGACATCCTGAAGCAGGCCAGGAAGGTGTGTGGACATTTCAGGCGTTCCTACACGGCCATGGCGCACTTGTCCGATATCCAGCATCGAAACAACCTGCCAGTGAGGCGCTTGATTTGCGACAGCCTGACATGGTGGAATTCAACACTCCTAATGTTTGACCGCCTGCTCCAACAAGAAAAAGCTGTTAATGAGTATTTGTATGACCGGGGTGCTAGGACAGCCTTTGGGGAGCTGGGGATTTTTTTGCCAAATTACTGGACGCTCATGCGCAATGCCTGTAGGCTCATGCGTCCTTTTGAGGAGGTGACAAAACTTGTCAGTCGCACCGAAGGCACCATCAGCGACATCATATAATTTGTTTTCTTCCTGGAGCATGCCCTGCGAAGAGTGCTGGATCCGGCCATAGATGAGCGTGAAGAGGAAGAGTTGTGGTGTCCATCACCACCAGAAACAGCCTTATCAGCATTGCTTGCTGGACATGCGGCAACGCAGGAAGATGATTGTGAGGAAGAGGAGTCAGAGGAGGAATGTGGCTTTGAGGAGGAGGAGGAAGACCAAGCACAACAGGCATCCCAGGTTGCTCGTTGTTGTCGCCTCTCTGGTACCCGTGGTGTTGTACGTGGCTGGGGGGAAGAAGATACCTTCAGTGAGATCAGTGAGGAGGAGGAACGGGACATGATTAGCTCGGCATCCAACCTTGTGCAAATGGGTTCTTTCATGCTGTTGTGCCTGTTGAGGGACCCTCGTATAAAAAAGCTGAAGGAGAACGACCTGTACTGGATGTCCACGCTACTAGACCACCGGTATAAGCATAATGTGCCTGAAATGTTACCAAATTCCCGCAAGTCGGAAAGGATGGAGCATTTTAAAAATAAATTAAAAACTATGCTTTACACAGCGTATAAGGGTGATGTCACAGCACAACGGGAATGTAACAGGGGAAGAGATGAAAGTAATCCTCCTCCTCCTCCCACGACCATGGCGGCAAGGACAGGATGCTTTCCTGACGTCTTGTTGATGGAGGACATGCGGACCTTTTTAACTCCTATGCATCGCCAGAGCCTTTCGGGATCCAGCCTCAGAGAAAGACTCAACCGACAGGTAGCAGACTACCTAGCATTAACTGCGGATCTCGACACTCTGAGGAGCGATGGACCCCTTGACTACTGGGTGTGCAGGCTTGACCTGTGGCCTGAGCTATCACAATTTGCAATTGAAATTCTGGCCTGCCCCGCTTCAAGTGTCCTGTCCGAAAGGACCTTCAGTGCAGCAGGAGGTTTTGTCACTGAGAAGAGAAGTTGCCTAGGTCAAAAAAGTCTTGACTATCTCACCTTTATTAAAATGAATGAGGGATGGATCCCGAAGGGACTGAAATTGGGCAATACATTTAAGTAAAAAAGGCCTGATGATGAGATGAGCTGCCTTGGGCTACAACTGGTACACACGCTGGCTTTTTTTTTTCTTATAATGCAGGATGACTTGCATGAATTATCCGCCAACAACTAGTGTTCAAGCCGCAAGCTTTTAGGGCACTTTCTAAATGTTTTACAAACATCAATTTTTCTGGCCACTGCTACAGCAGTGGCTGCAACAATACCAAATTTTCAGGCATTTGTACATGCCTAATTTTTCTGGCCTCTGCTGCTGCTCTGTGGCTACAAAACTCAAAGGAAAAAAAAACCGCACATAACAGTGATTAAACTGTTAAGAATAGTACAACTTAACACACCACTCATATCTGGTGGACCATTAGATTGCACGCGCAGTGCCCCAAATTTGAAGGAGGAGGACCGACCAAGCATCTTTATCCATCTCTTGGTTCCTCTAAATTATCTCCGGGTTCCATCTATGCCATACCTGTAGTCTATTGTGCAAAAGGATGGCATATGTGGTGTTTCATGCTGTTGTGCCTGCTGAGGGTCGTGGCCCATCGTATAAAAAGACTGAAGGAGAACGACCTGTACTGGGTATCCAAGCACATTTTTTGTTCAATATTACCGGTTCCTCTAAATTATCTCCGGGTTCCTCAAATCAATGCCATACCTGTACTCGATTGTGCAAAAGGATGGCATATGTGGTGTTTCATGCTGTTGTGCCTGTTGAGGTTCGTGGGCCATCTTATAAAAAGGCTGAAGGAGAACGACCTGTACTGGGTGTCCAAGAACTTTTTTTGTTCAATATTTCCGGTTCCTCTAAATGATCTCCGGGTTCCTCAAATCAATGCCATACCTGTACTCAATTGTGTAAAAGGATGGCATATGTGGTGTTTCATGCTGTTTTGCCTGTTTTGGGTCATGGGCCATCGTATAAAAAGGCTGAAGGAGAATGACCTGTACTGGGTGTCCAAGCACAATTTTTGTCCAATATTCCTGGTTACTCTCAATTATCTCCGGGTTCCTCAAATCAATGCCATACCGGTACTCGATTGTGCAAAAGGGTGGCATATGTGGTGTTTCATGCTGTTGTTTCTGTTGAGGGTCCGGGACCCTCGTCTAAAAAGGCTGAAGGAGAACAAAGTGTACTGGTTGTCCAAGCATCTTTTTCCATCTCCCGGTTCCTAAAAATTATCTCCGGGTTTCTAAAATTGATGCCATACCTGTAGTCTATTGTGCAAAAGGATGGCATATGTGGTGTTTCATGCTGTTGTGCCTGTTGAGGGTCCGGGACCCTCATCTAAAAAGGCTGAAGGACAAAAAAGTGTACTGGTTGTCCAAGCTTCTTTTTCCATCTCCCGGTTCCTAAAAATTATCTCCGGGTTTCTAAAATGGATGCCATACCTGTACTCTATTGTGCAAAAGAATGGCATATGTGGTGTTTCCTGCAGTTGTTTCTGTTGAGGGTTGTGGACCCTCTTATAAAAAGGCTGAAGGAGAACGACCTGTACTGTACTGGGTGTCCAAGCATGGTTTTTTGGCAAATTTCCCGGTTCCTCTAAATTATCTCCGGGTTTCTAAAATCAATACCGTACCTGTACTCTATTGTTCAAAAGGATGCAAAATGTCCGCTTTCCAGCTGTTGTTTCTGTTGAGGGTCCTGGACCCTCTTATAAAAAGGCTGAAGGAGAAAGAAGTGTACTGGGTGTCCAATCATTTTTTTGGTTCAATTTCCAGGTTCCTAAAAATTATCTCTGGGTTTCTAAAATCAATGCTGTACCTGTACTCTATTGTTCAAAAGGATGCCATATGTCTTCTTTCCTGCTGTTGTTTCATATGAGGGTCCTGGAGCCTCTTATAAAGAGGCAGAAGGAGAAAGTAGTGTACTGGGTGTCCAATCATTTTTTTGGTTCAATTTCCCGGTTCCTAAAAATTATTTCTGGGTTTCTAAAATCAATGCCGTACCTGTACTCTATTGTTCAAAAGGATGCAATATGTCCTCTTTCCTGCTGTTGTTTCATATGAGGGTCCTGGAGCCTCTTATAAAAAGGCTGAAGGAGAAAGAAGTGTACTGGGTGTCCAATCATTTTTTTGGTTCAATTTCCCGGTTCCTAACAATTATCTCTGGGTTTCTAAAATCAATGCCGTACCTGTACTCTATTGTTCAAAAGGATGCCATATGTCCTCTTTCCTGCTGTTGTTTCTGTTGAGGGTCCTGGAGCCTCTTATAAAAAGGCTGAAGGAGAAAGAACTGTACTGGGTGTCCAATCATTTTTTTTGTTCAATTTCCCGGTTCCTAAAAATTATTTCTGGGTTTCTAAAATCAATACCGTACCTGTACTCTATTGTTCAAAAGGATGCCATATGTCCTCTTTCCTGCTGTTGTTTCTGTTGAGGGTCCTGGAGCCTCTTATAAAAAGGCTGAAGGAGAAAGAAGTGTACTGGGTGTCCAATCATTTTTTTTGTTCAATTTCCCGGTTCCTAACAATTATCTCTGGGTTTCTAAAATCAATGCCATACCTGTACTCTATTGTTCCAAAGGATGCCATATGTCCTATTTCATGCTGTTGTTTCTGTTGAGGGTCCTGGACCCTCTTATAAAAAGGCTGAAGGAGAAAGAAGTGTACTGGGTGTCCAATCATTTTTTTTGTTCAATTTCTCGGTTCCTAAAAATTATTTCTGGGTTTCTAAAATCAATGCCGTACCTGTACTCTATTGTTCAAAAGGATGCCATATGTCCTCTTTCCTGCTGTTGTTTCATATGAGGGTCCTGGAGCCTCTTATAAAAAGGCTGAAGGAGAAAGAAGTGTACTGGGTGTCCAATAATTTTTTTGGTTCAATTTCCCGGTTCCTAACAATTATCTCTGGGTTTCTAAAATCAATGCCGTACCTGTACTCTATTGTTCAAAAGGATGCCATATGTCCTCTTTCCTGCTGTTGTTTCTGTTGAGGGTCCTGGAGCCTCTTATAAAAAGGCTGAAGGAGAAAGAACTGTACTGGGTGTCCAATCATTTTTTTTGTTCAATTTCCCGGTTCCTAAAAATTATTTCTGGGTTTCTAAAATCAATGCCGTACCTGTACTCTATTGTTCAAAAGGATGCCATATGTCCTCTTTCCTGCTGTTGTTTCTGTTGAGGGTCCTGGAGCCTCTTATAAAAAGGCTGAAGGAGAAAGAAGTGTACTGGGTGTCCAATCATTTTTTTTTGTTCAATTTCCCGGTTCCTAACAATTATCTCTGGGTTTCTAAAATCAATGCCATACCTGTACTCTATTGTTCCAAAGGATGCCATATGTCCTCTTTCCTGCTGTTGTTTCTGTTGAGGGTCCTGGACCCTCTTATAAAAAGGCTGAAGGAGAAAGAAGTGTACTGGGTGTCCAATCATTTTTTTTGTTCAATTTCTCGGTTCCTAAAAATTATTTCTGGGTTTCTAAAATCAATGCCGTACCTGTACTCTATTGTTCAAAAGGATGCCATATGTCCTCTTTCCTGCTGTTCTTTCATATGAGGATCCTGGAGCCTCTTATAAAAAGGCTGAAGGAGAAAGAAGTGTACTGGGTGTCCAATCATTGTTTTGGTTCAATTTCCCGGTTCCTAAAAATTATCTCTGGGTTTCTAAAATCAATGCCGTACCTGTACTCTATTGTTCAAAAGGATGCCATATGTCCTCTTTCCTGCTGTTGTTTCTGTTGAGGGTCCTGGAGCCTCTTATAAAAAGGCTGAAGGAGAAAGAAGTGTACTGGGTGTCCAATCATTTTTTTGGTTCAATTTCCCGGTTCCTAACAATTATCTCTGGGTTTCTAAAATCAATGCCGTACCTGTACTCTATTGTTCAAAAGGATGCCATATGTCCTCTTTCCTGCATTTGCTTCTGTTGAGGGTCCTGGACCCTCTTATAAAAAGGCCGAAGGAGAACGACCTGTACTGTACTGGGTGTCCAAGCATGTTTTTTTGTTCAATTTCATGGTTACTAAAAATTATCTCTGTGTTCCTAAAATCAATGCCATACCTGTACTCTATTGTTCAAAAGGATGCCATGTGTCCTCTTTCCTGCTGTTGTTTCATATGAGGGTCCTGGAGCCTCTTATAAAAAGGCAGAAGGAGAAAGTAGTGTACTGGGTGTCCAATCATTTTTTTGGTTCAATTTCCCGGTTCCTGAAAATTATTTCTGGGTTTCTAAAATCAATGCCGTACCTGTACTCTATTGTTCAAAAGGATGCCATATGTCCTCTTTCCTGCTGTTGTTCCATATGAGGGTCCTGGAGCCTCTTATAAAAAGGCTGAAAGAGAAAGAAGTGTACTGGGTGTCCAATCAATTTTTTGGTTCAATTTCCCGGTTCCTAACAATTATCTCTGGGTTTCTAAAATCAATGCCGTACCTGTACTCTATTGTTCAAAAGGATGCCATATGTCCTCTTCCTGCTGTTGTTTCTGTTGAGGGTCCTGGACCCTCTTATAAAAAGGCTGAAGGAGAAAGAATTATACTGGGTGTCCAATCATTTTTTTGTTCAATTTCCCGGTTCCTAAAAATTATTTCTGGGTTTCTAAAATCAATGCCGTACCTGTACTCTATTGTTCAAAAGGATGCCATATGTCCTCTTTCCTGCTGTTGTTTCATATGAGGGTCCTGGACCCTCTTATAAAAAGGCTGAAGGAGAAAAAAGTGTACAGGGTGTCCAATCATTTTTTTTGTTTAATTTCCCGGTTCCTTACAATTATCTCTGGGTTTCTAAAATCAATGCCGTACCTGTACTCTATTGTTCAAAAGGATGCCATATGTCCTCTTTCCTGCTGTTGTTTCATATGAGGGTCCTGGAGCCTCTTATAAAAAGGCTGAAGGAGAAAAAAGTGTACTGGGTGTCCAATCATTTTTTTTGGTTCAATTTCCCGGTTCCTAACAATTATCTCTGGGTTTCTAAAATCAATGCCGTACCTGTACTCTATTGTTCAAAAGGATGCCATATGTCCTCTTTCCTGCTGTTGTTTCTGTTGAGGGTCCTGGACCCTCTAATAAAAAGGCTGAAGGAGAAAGAAGTGTACTGGGTGTCCAATCATTTTTTTTGTTGAATTTCCCGGTTCCTAAAAATTATCTCTGGGTTTCTAAAATCAATGCCGTACCTGTACTCTATTGTTCAAAAGGATGCCATATGTCTTCTTTCCTGCTGTTCTTTCATATGAGGGTCCTGGAGCCTCTTATAAAAAGGCTGAAGGAGAAAGAAGTGTACTGGGTGTCCAATAATTTTTTTGGTTCAATTTCCCGGTTCCTAAAAATGATCTCTGGGTTTCTAAAATCAATGCCGTACCTGTACTCTATTGTTCAAAAGGATGCCATATGTCCTCTTTCCTGCTGTTGTTTCTGTTGAGGGTCCTGGAGCCTCTTATAAAAAGGCTGAAGGAGAAAGAAGTGTACTGGGTGTCCAATCATTTTTTTGGTTCAATTTCCCGGTTCCTAACAATTATCTCTGGGTTTCTAAAATCAATGCTGTACCTGTACTCTATTGTTCAAAAGGATGCCATATGTCCTCTTTCCTGCATTTGTTTCTGTTGAGGGTACTGGACCCTCTTATAAAAAGGCCGAAGGAGAACGACCTGTACTGTACTGGGTGTCCAAGCATGGTTTTTTGTTCAATTTCATGGTTACTAAAAATTATCTCTGTGTTCCTAAAATCAATGCCATACCTGTACTCTATTGTTCAAAAGGATGGCATATGTAGTGTTTCATGCTGTTGTGGCTGTTGAGGGTCGTGGGCCATCATATAAAACGGCTGAAGGAGAATGACCTGTACTGCCTTGCTGCTCCTTTTAGGCAGGCCAGCTCTTTGCATACATGCCCACAGACTCTGTAACGGATGCTTCTTTTAGGGAGAGGTGCAGCTATAATGCAGAGTCAGAACCTCTGCCTGCAACTGGTATACTCGATTGTGCAAAAGGAAGTAACCTTACCATGGTTCCCTGACCGCACGTCTTGTTGTTATATTTTGGTGAGGGTAATCATGATGGCCATGTAGACCTCCCCACGAGATGTCTGGAAGTAACAGGGATGAAAGTGCTAAGAATAGTACTACTTTACACAACCAAGTTAGCCATGGGTCCCAGTCCAAGAACACATGTCTTGTTGTTTTATTTGGTGCGACTAATCAAGCAGGCCATATAGACCTCCCACCATTAGGTGTTGTAACAGGTATTAAACTAATAAGAACAGTACTACTGAAATAAACCGAATTAACATGGTTTCAAGAGCCAAGGTTTTATTGTTGTACTTTGTTAGGCTAATCATGATGGCCATGTAGACCACCCCCGAGAGGTCTGGAAGTTACAGGGATGAAAGTGCTAAGAATAGTACTACTTTACACAACCAAGTTAGCCATGGGTCCCAGTCCAAGAATGCATGTCTTGTTGTTTTATTTGGTGTGACTAATCAAGCAGACCTTATAGACCTCCCACCATTAGGTGTTGTAACAGGTATTAAACTAATAAGAACAGTACTACCGGAATAAACCGAATTAACATGTTTTCAAGAGCCAAGGTTTTATTGTTGTACTTTGTTAGGCTAATCATGATGGCCATGTAGACCACCCCCGAGAGGCCTGGAAGTAACAGGGATGAAAGTGCTAAGAATAGTACTACTTTACACAACCGAATTAGCCATGGGTCTTAGTCCAAGACCACATGTCTTGTTTTTTTTTGTTTGGTGTGGCTAATCATGCAGGCCATATAGACCTCCCACCATTAGGTGTTGTAACAGGTATTAAACTAATAAGAACAGTACTACCGAAATAAACTGAATTAACAGGCTTTCAAGAGCCAAGGTTTTATTGTTGTACTTTGTTAGGCTAATCATGATGGCCATGTAGACCACCCCCGAGAGGCCTGGAAGTAACAAGGATGAAAGTGCTAAGAATAGTACTACTTTACACAATCGAGTTAGCCATGGGTCTTAGTCCAAGACCGCATGTCTTGTTTTTTTGTTTGGTGCGGCTAATCATGCAGGCCATATAGACCTCCCACCATTAGGTGTTGTAACAGGTATTAAACTAATACGAACAGTACTACTTAACACAACCTAGTTACCATGGGTCCCAGACCGCATGTCTTGATATTATATTTTGTAAGGGTAATCAGGCAGGCCACATAGACCTCCCCCGATAGGGTGAGTAACAGGTATTAAAATGCTAAGAACAGTACTACTTAACACAACCTTACCATGGGTCCCAGACCCAGAGCATATGTCTTATTATTATATTTTGTAAGGGTAATCATGCAGGCCGTATAGACCTCCCCCGATAGGGGGAGTTACAGAGATTAAAGTGCTAAGAATAGTACTACTTAAAATACAACCTAGTTAACATTGGGTCCCAGACCGCATGTCTTATTATTATATTTTGTCAGGGTAATCAGGCAGGCCATATAGACCTCCCCCGATAGGGGGAGTAACAGGGATTAAAGTGCTAAGAAAAGTACAAATTAACACAACCTAGTTACCATGGGTCCCACACCGCGTGTCTTGTTGTTATACTTTGTCAGGGCAATCATGCAGGCCGTATAGACCTCCCCCGATAGGGGGAGTTACAGGGATTAAAGTGCTAAGAATAGTACTACTTAACACAACCTAGTTACCATGGGTCCCAGACCGCATGTTTAATTATTTTTAATTATTATTATTATTTAATTATTAAGGGGAGTAACAGGGGTTAAAGTGCTAAGAATAGTACAACTTAACACAACCTAGTTAACACTAGTTCCCAGACCGCATGTCTTATTTTATTTTGGTAAGGTAATCATGCAGGCCAACAACCTAGTTAACATTGGGTCCCAGACCGCATGTCTTATTATTATATTTTGTCAGGGTAATCAGGCAGGCCATATAGACCTCCCCCGATAGGGGGAGTAACAGGGATTAAAGTGCTAAGAAAAGTACAAATTAACACAACCTAGTTACCATGGGTCCCACACCGCGTGTCTTGTTGTTATACTTTGTCAGGGTAATCATGCAGGCCATATAGACCTCCCCCGATAGGGGGAGTTACAGGGATTAAAGTGCTAAGAATAGTACTACTAAACACAACCTAGTTACCATGGGTCCCAGACCGCATGTTTAATTATTTTTAATTATTATTATTATTTAATTATTAGGGGGAGTAACAGGGATTAAAGTGCTAAAAAAAGTACAAATTAACACAACCTAGTTACCATGGGTCCCAGACCGCGTGTCTTGTTGTTATACTTTGTCATGGTAATTATGCAGGCCATATAGACCTCCCCCGATAGGAGGAGTTAAAGGGATGAAAGTGCTAAGAATAGTACTACTTTACACAACCTAGTTACCATGGGTCAAAGACCGCATGTTTCATTATTATACTTTGTCAGGGTAGTTATATATCTAACAAATCTATCTATTTATCTTCTATCAATTCTATCTAACTATCAATCTATGTATATCTATCTATCCTATCTATCTATCTTCTGTCCGGACTGTTTTGAGACAGCCACTTGTGTTTTTGACAAATTTGAAGTCGGAGGACAGACCAATCACAGGGATTAAACTGCGAAGAATAGTAATACTTAAGAAAACCTAGTTATACCAGTACCACCATGGGTCCCAGACCGCATGTTTTGTTGTTATGCTTTGTCAGGGTAATCATGCAGGCCATATAGACCTCCCCCGATAGGGGGAGTAACAGGGATTAAAGTGCTTAGAATAGTACTACTTAACACAACCTAGTTACCATGGGTCCCAAAACGCATGTTTTGTTGTTATACTTTGTCAGGTTAATCATGCAGGCCATATAGACCTCCCTTGATAAGGGAAGTAACAGGGATTAAAGTTCTAAGAATAGTACAACTTAACACAACCTAATTTACATTAACAGTGGTTCCCAGACCGCATGTCTTGTTGTTAGATTTTGTCAGGTTAATCAGGCAAGCCATATAGACCGCCCCCGATAGGGGGGAGTAACAGGGATTAAAGTGCTAAGAATAGTACTACTTAACACAACCTAGTTACCATAGGTCCCAGACCGCATGTTTAATTATTTTTAATTATTATTATTATTTAATTATTAGGGGGAGTAACAGGGGTTAAAGTGCTAAGAATAGTACAACTTAACACAACCTAGTTAACACTAGTTCCCAGACCGCATGTCTTATTTTATTTTGGTAAGGTAATCATGCAGGCCAACAACCTAGTTAACATTGGGTCCCAGACCGCATGTCTTATTATTATATTTTGTCAGGGTAATCAGGCAGGCCATATAGACCTCCCCCGATAGGGGGAGTAACAGGGATTAAAGTGCTAAGAAAAGTACAAATTAACACAACCTAGTTACCATGGGTCCCACACCGCGTGTCTTGTTGTTATACTTTTTCAGGGTAATCATGCAGGCCATATAGACCTCCCCCGATAGGGGGAGTTACAGGGATTAAAGTGCTAAGAATAGTACTACTTAACACAACCTAGTTACCATGGGTCCCAGACCGCATGTTTAATTATTTTTAATTATTATTATTATTTAATTATTAGGGGGAGTAACAGGGATTAAAGTGCTAAAAAAAGTACAAATTAACACAACCTAGTTACCATGGGTCCCAGACCGCGTGTCTTGTTGTTATACTTTGTCATGGTAATTATGCAGGCCATATAGACCTCCCCCGATAGTAGGAGTTAAAGGGATGAAATTGCTAAGAATAGTACTACTTTACACAACCTAGTTACCATGGGTCCCAGACCGCATGTTTCATTATTATACTTTGTCAGGGTAGTTATATATCTAACAAATCTATCTATTTATCTTCTATCAATTCTATCTAACTATCAATCTATGTATATCTATCTATCCTATCTATCTATCTTCTGTCCGGACTGTTTTGAGACAGCCACTTGTGTTTTTGACAAATTTGAAGTCGGAGGACAGACCAATCACAGGAATTAAACTGCGAAGAATAGTAATACTTAAGAAAACCTAGTTATACCAGTACCACCATGGGTCCCAGACCGCATGTTTTGTTGTTATGCTTTGTCAGGGTAATCATGCAGGCCATATAGACCTCCCCTGATAGGAGGAGTTACAGGGATTAAAGTGCTTAGAATAGTACTACTTAACACAACCTAGTTACCATGGGTCCCAGAACGCATGTTTTGTTGTTATACTTTGACAGGTTAATCATGCAGGCCATATAGACCTCCCTTGATAAGGGAAGTAACAGGGATTAAAGTTCTAAGAATAGTACAACTTAACACAACCTAATTTACATTAACAGTGGTTCCCAGACCGCATGTCTTGTTGTTAGATTTTGTCAGGTTAATCAGGCAAGCCATATAGACCGCCCCCGATAGGGGGAGTAACAGGGATTAAAGTGCTAAGAAGAGTAAAACTTAACACAACCTAGTTAACAGTGGTTCCCAGACCGCATGTCTTGTTATTATATTTTGCCAGGATAATCAGGCACGCCATATAGACCTCCCCCCGATAGGGGGAGTAACAGGGATTAAATTGCTAAGAATAGTACTACTTAACACAACCTAGTTACCATGGGTCCCAGACCGCATGTTTAATTATTTTTAATTATTATTATTATTTAATTATTAGGGGGATTAACAGGGATTAAAGTGCTAAAAAAAGTACAAATTAACACAACCTAGTTACCATGGGTCCCAGACCGCGTGTCTTGTTGTTATACTTTGTCATGGTAATTATGCAGGCCATATAGACCTCCCCCGATAGGAGGAGTTAAAGGGATGAAAGTGCTAAGAATAGTACTACTTTACACAACCTAGTTACCATCGGTCCCAGACCGCATGTTTCATTATTATACTTTGTCAGGGTAGTTATATATCTAACAAATCTATCTATTTATCTTCTATCAATTCTATCTAACTATCAATCTATGTATATCTATCTATCCTATCTATCTATCTTCTGTCCGGACTGTTTTGAGACAGCCACTTGTGTTTTTGACAAATTTGAAGTCGGAGGACAGACCAATCACAGGGATTAAACTGCAAAGAATAGTAATACTTAAGAAAACCTAGTTATACCAGTACCACCATGGGTCCCAGACCGCATGATTTGTTGTTATGCTTTGTCAGGGTAATCATGCAGGCCATATAGACCTCCCCCGATAGGGGGAGTAACAGGGATTAAAGTGCTTAGAATAGTACTACTTAACACAACCTAGTTACCATGGGTCCCAGACCGCATGTTTAATTATTTTTAATTATTATTATTATTTAATTATTAAGGGGAGTAACAGGGGTTAAAGTGCTAAGAATAGTACAACTTAACACAACCTAGTTAACACTAGTTCCCAGACCGCATGTCTTATTTTATTTTGGTAAGGTAATCATGCAGGCCAACAACCTAGTTAACATTGGGTCCCAGACCGCATGTCTTATTATTATATTTTGTCAGGGTAATCAGGCAGGCCATATAGACCTCCCCCGATAGGGGGAGTAACAGGGATTAAAGTGCTAAAAAAAGTACAAATTAACACAACCTAGTTACCATGGGTCCCAGACCGCGTGTCTTGTTGTTATACTTTGTCATGGTAATTATGCAGGCCATATAGACCTCCCCCGATAGGAGGAGTTAAAGGGATGAAAGTGCTAAGAATAGTACTACTTTACACAACCTAGTTACCATGGGTCCCAGACCGCATGTTTCATTATTATACTTTGTCAGGGTAGTTATATATCTAACAAATCTATCTATTTATCTTCTATCAATTCTATCTAACTATCAATCTATGTATATCTATCTATCCTATCTATCTATCTTCTGTCCGGACTGTTTTGAGACAGCCACTTGTGTTTTTGACAAATTTGAAGTCGGAGGACAGACCAATCACAGGGATTAAACTGCGAAGAATAGTAATACTTAAGAAAACCTAGTTATACCAGTACCACCATGGGTCCCAGACCGCATGTTTTGTTGTTATGCTTTGTCAGGGTAATCATGCAGGCCATATAGACCTCCCCCGATAGGGGGAGTAACAGGGATTAAAGTGCTTAGAATAGTACTACTTAACACAACCTAGTTACCATGGGTCCCAGAACGCATGTTTTGTTGTTATACTTTGTCAGGGTAATCATGCAGGCCATATAGACCTCCCTTCATAGGGGGAGTAACAGGGATTAAAGTGCTAAGAATAGTACTACTTAACACAACCTAGTTACCATGGGTCCCAGACCGCATGTTTAATTATTTTTAATTATTATTATTATTTAATTATTAGGGGGAGTAACAGGGATTAAAGTGCTAAAAAAAGTACAAATTAACACAACCTAGTTACCATGGGTCCCAGACCGCGTGTCTTGTTGTTATACTTTGTCATGGTAATTATGCAGGCCATATAGACCTCCCCCGATAGTAGGAGTTAAAGGGATGAAATTGCTAAGAATAGTACTACTTTACACAACCTAGTTACCATGGGTCCCAGACCGCATGTTTCATTATTATACTTTGTCAGGGTAGTTATATATCTAACAAATCTATCTATTTATCTTCTATCAATTCTATCTAACTATCAATCTATGTATATCTATCTATCCTATCTATCTATCTTCTGTCCGGACTGTTTTGAGACAGCCACTTGTGTTTTTGACAAATTTGAAGTCGGAGGACAGACCAATCACAGGAATTAAACTGCGAAGAATAGTAATACTTAAGAAAACCTAGTTATACCAGTACCACCATGGGTCCCAGACCGCATGTTTTGTTGTTATGCTTTGTCAGGGTAATCATGCAGGCCATATAGACCTCCCCTGATAGGAGGAGTTACAGGGATTAAAGTGCTTAGAATAGTACTACTTAACACAACCTAGTTACCATGGGTCCCAGAACGCATGTTTTGTTGTTATACTTTGACAGGTTAATCATGCAGGCCATATAGACCTCCCTTGATAAGGGAAGTAACAGGGATTAAAGTTCTAAGAATAGTACAACTTAACACAACCTAATTTACATTAACAGTGGTTCCCAGACCGCATGTCTTGTTGTTAGATTTTGTCAGGTTAATCAGGCAAGCCATATAGACCGCCCCCGATAGGGGGAGTAACAGGGATTAAAGTGCTAAGAAGAGTAAAACTTAACACAACCTAGTTAACAGTGGTTCCCAGACCGCATGTCTTGTTATTATATTTTGCCAGGATAATCAGGCACGCCATATAGACCTCCCCCCGATAGGGGGAGTAACAGGGATTAAATTGCTAAGAATAGTACTACTTAACACAACCTAGTTACCATGGGTCCCAGACCGCATGTTTAATTATTTTTAATTATTATTATTATTTAATTATTAGGGGGATTAACAGGGATTAAAGTGCTAAAAAAAGTACAAATTAACACAACCTAGTTACCATGGGTCCCAGACCGCGTGTCTTGTTGTTATACTTTGTCATGGTAATTATGCAGGCCATATAGACCTCCCCCGATAGGAGGAGTTAAAGGGATGAAAGTGCTAAGAATAGTACTACTTTACACAACCTAGTTACCATCGGTCCCAGACCGCATGTTTCATTATTATACTTTGTCAGGGTAGTTATATATCTAACAAATCTATCTATTTATCTTCTATCAATTCTATCTAACTATCAATCCATGTATATCTATCTATCCTATCTATCTATCTTCTGTCCGGACTGTTTTGAGACAGCCACTTGTGTTTTTGACAAATTTGAAGTCGGAGGACAGACCAATCACAGGGATTAAACTGCAAAGAATAGTAATACTTAAGAAAACCTAGTTATACCAGTACCACCATGGGTCCCAGACCGCATGATTTGTTGTTATGCTTTGTCAGGGTAATCATGCAGGCCATATAGACCTCCCCCGATAGGGGGAGTAACAGGGATTAAAGTGCTTAGAATAGTACTACTTAACACAACCTAGTTACCATGGGTCCCAGACCGCATGTTTAATTATTTTTAATTATTATTATTATTTAATTATTAAGGGGAGTAACAGGGGTTAAAGTGCTAAGAATAGTACAACTTAACACAACCTAGTTAACACTAGTTCCCAGACCGCATGTCTTATTTTATTTTGGTAAGGTAATCATGCAGGCCAACAACCTAGTTAACATTGGGTCCCAGACCGCATGTCTTATTATTATATTTTGTCAGGGTAATCAGGCAGGCCATATAGACCTCCCCCGATAGGGGGAGTAACAGGGATTAAAGTGCTAAAAAAAGTACAAATTAACACAACCTAGTTACCATGGGTCCCAGACCGCGTGTCTTGTTGTTATACTTTGTCATGGTAATTATGCAGGCCATATAGACCTCCCCCGATAGGAGGAGTTAAAGGGATGAAAGTGCTAAGAATAGTACTACTTTACACAACCTAGTTACCATGGGTCCCAGACCGCATGTTTCATTATTATACTTTGTCAGGGTAGTTATATATCTAACAAATCTATCTATTTATCTTCTATCAATTCTATCTAACTATCAATCTATGTATATCTATCTATCCTATCTATCTATCTTCTGTCCGGACTGTTTTGAGACAGCCACTTGTGTTTTTGACAAATTTGAAGTCGGAGGACAGACCAATCACAGGGATTAAACTGCGAAGAATAGTAATACTTAAGAAAACCTAGTTATACCAGTACCACCATGGGTCCCAGACCGCATGTTTTGTTGTTATGCTTTGTCAGGGTAATCATGCAGGCCATATAGACCTCCCCTGATAGGAGGAGTTACAGGGATTAAAGTGCTTAGAATAGTACTACTTAACACAACCTAGTTACCATGGGTCCCAGAACGCATGTTTTGTTGTTATACTTTGACAGGTTAATCATGCAGGCCATATAGACCTCCCTTGATAAGGGAAGTAACAGGGATTAAAGTTCTAAGAATAGTACAACTTAACACAACCTAATTTACATTAACAGTGGTTCCCAGACCGCATGTCTTGTTGTTAGATTTTGTCAGGTTAATCAGGCAAGCCATATAGACCGCCCCCGATAGGGGGAGTAACAGGGATTAAAGTGCTAAGAAGAGTAAAACTTAACACAACCTAGTTAACAGTGGTTCCCAGACCGCATGTCTTGTTATTATATTTTGCCAGGATAATCAGGCACGCCATATAGACCTCCCCCCGATAGGGGGAGTAACAGGGATTAAATTGCTAAGAATAGTACTACTTAACACAACCTAGTTACCATGGGTCCCAGACCGCATGTTTAATTATTTTTAATTATTATTATTATTTAATTATTAGGGGGATTAACAGGGATTAAAGTGCTAAAAAAAGTACAAATTAACACAACCTAGTTACCATGGGTCCCAGACCGCGTGTCTTGTTGTTATACTTTGTCATGGTAATTATGCAGGCCATATAGACCTCCCCCGATAGGAGGAGTTAAAGGGATGAAAGTGCTAAGAATAGTACTACTTTACACAACCTAGTTACCATCGGTCCCAGACCGCATGTTTCATTATTATACTTTGTCAGGGTAGTTATATATCTAACAAATCTATCTATTTATCTTCTATCAATTCTATCTAACTATCAATCCATGTATATCTATCTATCCTATCTATCTATCTTCTGTCCGGACTGTTTTGAGACAGCCACTTGTGTTTTTGACAAATTTGAAGTCGGAGGACAGACCAATCACAGGGATTAAACTGCAAAGAATAGTAATACTTAAGAAAACCTAGTTATACCAGTACCACCATGGGTCCCAGACCGCATGATTTGTTGTTATGCTTTGTCAGGGTAATCATGCAGGCCATATAGACCTCCCCCGATAGGGGGAGTAACAGGGATTAAAGTGCTTAGAATAGTACTACTTAACACAACCTAGTTACCATGGGTCCCAGACCGCATGTTTAATTATTTTTAATTATTATTATTATTTAATTATTAAGGGGAGTAACAGGGGTTAAAGTGCTAAGAATAGTACAACTTAACACAACCTAGTTAACACTAGTTCCCAGACCGCATGTCTTATTTTATTTTGGTAAGGTAATCATGCAGGCCAACAACCTAGTTAACATTGGGTCCCAGACCGCATGTCTTATTATTATATTTTGTCAGGGTAATCATGCAGGCCATATAGACCTCCCCCGATAGGGGGAGTAACAGGGATTAAAGTGCTAAAAAAAGTACAAATTAACACAACCTAGTTACCATGGGTCCCAGACCGCGTGTCTTGTTGTTATACTTTGTCATGGTAATTATGCAGGCCATATAGACCTCCCCCGATAGGAGGAGTTAAAGGGATGAAAGTGCTAAGAATAGTACTACTTTACACAACCTAGTTACCATGGGTCCCAGACCGCATGTTTCATTATTATACTTTGTCAGGGTAGTTATATATCTAACAAATCTATCTATTTATCTTCTATCAATTCTATCTAACTATCAATCTATGTATATCTATCTATCCTATCTATCTATCTTCTGTCCGGACTGTTTTGAGACAGCCACTTGTGTTTTTGACAAATTTGAAGTCGGAGGACAGACCAATCACAGGGATTAAACTGCGAAGAATAGTAATACTTAAGAAAACCTAGTTATACCAGTACCACCATGGGTCCCAGACCGCATGTTTTGTTGTTATGCTTTGTCAGGGTAATCATGCAGGCCATATAGACCTCCCCCGATAGGGGGAGTAACAGGGATTAAAGTGCTTAGAATAGTACTACTTAACACAACCTAGTTACCATGGGTCCCAGACCGCATGTTTAATTATTTTTAATTAATATTATTATTTAATTATTAGGGGGAGTAACAGGGATTAAAGTGCTAAAAAAAGTACAAATTAACACAACCTAGTTACCATGGGTCCCAGACCGCGTGTCTTGTTGTTATACTTTGTCATGGTAATTATGCAGGCCATATAGACCTCCCCCGATAGTAGGAGTTAAAGGGATGAAATTGCTAAGAATAGTACTACTTTACACAACCTAGTTACCATGGGTCCCAGACCGCATGTTTCATTATTATACTTTGTCAGGGTAGTTATATATCTAACAAATCTATCTATTTATCTTCTATCAATTCTATCTAACTATCAATCTATGTATATCTATCTATCCTATCTATCTATCTTCTGTCCGGACTGTTTTGAGACAGCCACTTGTGTTTTTGACAAATTTGAAGTCGGAGGACAGACCAATCACAGGAATTAAACTGCGAAGAATAGTAATACTTAAGAAAACCTAGTTATACCAGTACCACCATGGGTCCCAGACCGCATGTTTTGTTGTTATGCTTTGTCAGGGTAATCATGCAGGCCATATAGACCTCCCCTGATAGGAGGAGTTACAGGGATTAAAGTGCTTAGAATAGTACTACTTAACACAACCTAGTTACCATGGGTCCCAGAACGCATGTTTTGTTGTTATACTTTGACAGGTTAATCATGCAGGCCATATAGACCTCCCTTGATAAGGGAAGTAACAGGGATTAAAGTTCTAAGAATAGTACAACTTAACACAACCTAATTTACATTAACAGTGGTTCCCAGACCGCATGTCTTGTTGTTAGATTTTGTCAGGTTAATCAGGCAGGCCATATAGACCTCCCCCGATAGTAGGAGTTAAAGGGATGAAATTGCTAAGAATAGTACTACTTTACACAACCTAGTTACCATGGGTCCCAGACCGCATGTTTCATTATTATACTTTGTCAGGGTAGTTATATATCTAACAAATCTATCTATTTATCTTCTATCAATTCTATCTAACTATCAATCTATGTATATCTATCTATCCTATCTATCTATCTTCTGTCCGGACTGTTTTGAGACAGCCACTTGTGTTTTTGACAAATTTGAAGTCGGAGGACAGACCAATCACAGGAATTAAACTGCGAAGAATAGTAATACTTAAGAAAACCTAGTTATACCAGTACCACCATGGGTCCCAGACCGCATGTTTTGTTGTTATGCTTTGTCAGGGTAATCATGCAGGCCATATAGACCTCCCCTGATAGGAGGAGTTACAGGGATTAAAGTGCTTAGAATAGTACTACTTAACACAACCTAGTTACCATGGGTCCCAGAACGCATGTTTTGTTGTTATACTTTGACAGGTTAATCATGCAGGCCATATAGACCTCCCTTGATAAGGGAAGTAACAGGGATTAAAGTTCTAAGAATAGTACAACTTAACACAACCTAATTTACATTAACAGTGGTTCCCAGACCGCATGTCTTGTTGTTAGATTTTGTCAGGTTAATCAGGCAAGCCATATAGACCGCCCCCGATAGGGGGAGTAACAGGGATTAAAGTGCTAAGAAGAGTAAAACTTAACACAACCTAGTTAACAGTGGTTCCCAGACCGCATGTCTTGTTATTATATTTTGCCAGGATAATCAGGCACGCCATATAGACCTCCCCCCGATAGGGGGAGTAACAGGGATTAAATTGCTAAGAATAGTACTACTTAACACAACCTAGTTACCATGGGTCCCAGACCGCATGTTTAATTATTTTTAATTATTATTATTATTTAATTATTAGGGGGATTAACAGGGATTAAAGTGCTAAAAAAAGTACAAATTAACACAACCTAGTTACCATGGGTCCCAGACCGCGTGTCTTGTTGTTATACTTTGTCATGGTAATTATGCAGGCCATATAGACCTCCCCCGATAGGAGGAGTTAAAGGGATGAAAGTGCTAAGAATAGTACTACTTTACACAACCTAGTTACCATCGGTCCCAGACCGCATGTTTCATTATTATACTTTGTCAGGGTAGTTATATATCTAACAAATCTATCTATTTATCTTCTATCAATTCTATCTAACTATCAATCTATGTATATCTATCTATCCTATCTATCTATCTTCTGTCCGGACTGTTTTGAGACAGCCACTTGTGTTTTTGACAAATTTGAAGTCGGAGGACAGACCAATCACAGGGATTAAACTGCAAAGAATAGTAATACTTAAGAAAACCTAGTTATACCAGTACCACCATGGGTCCCAGACCGCATGATTTGTTGTTATGCTTTGTCAGGGTAATCATGCAGGCCATATAGACCTCCCCCGATAGGGGGAGTAACAGGGATTAAAGTGCTTAGAATAGTACTACTTAACACAACCTAGTTACCATGGGTCCCAGAACGCATGTTTTGTTGTTATACTTTGTCAGGTTAATCATGCAGGCCATATAGACCTCCCTTGATAAGGGAAGTAACAGGGATTAAAGTTCTAAGAATAGTACAACTTAACACAACCTAATTTACATTAACAGTGGTTCCCAGACCGCATGTCTTGTTGTTAGATTTTGTCAGGTTAATCAGGCAAGCCATATAGACCGCCCCCGATAGGGGGAGTAACAGGGATTAAAGTGCTAAGAATAGTAAAACTTAACACAACCTAGTTAACAGTGGTTCCCAGACCGCATGTCTTGTTGTTATATTTTGCAAGGATAATCAGGCACGCCATATAGACCTCCCCCGATAGGGCGAGTAACAAGGATTAAAGTGCTAAGAATAGTACTACTTAACACAACCTAGTTACCATGGGTCCCAGACCGCATGTTTTGTCATTATACTTTGTCAGGGTAATTATGCAGGCCATATAGACCTCCCTTGATAGGAGGAGTAACAGGGATTACAGTTCTAAGAATAGTACTACTTAACACAACCTAGTTACCATGGGTCCCACACCGCATGTTTTGTTGTTATACTTTGTCAGGGTAATCATGAAGGCCATATACTCCTCCACCGAAAGGGGGAGTAAGAGGGATTAAACTGCTAAGAAAAGTTTTACTTAACACAACCTAGTTACGATGGGTCCCAGACAGCATGTCTTGTTGTTATATTTTGTCGGGGTAATAATGCAGGCCATATAGACCTCCCCCGATAGGAGGAGTTACAGGGATGAAAATGCTAAGAATAGTACTACTTAACACAACCTAGTTACCATGGGTCCCAGACCGCATGTTTTGTTATTATACTTTGTCAGGGTAATCACGCAGGCCATATAGACCTCCCTTCATAGGGGGAGTAACAGGGATTAAAGTTCTAAGAATAGTACTACTTAACACAACCTAGTTACCATGGGTCCCACACCGCATGTTTTGTTGTTATACTTTGTCAGGGTAATCATGCAGGCCATATAGAACTCCTCCGAAAGGGGGAGTAAGAGGGATTAAACTTCTAAGAAAAGTTTTACTTAACACAACCTAGTTACCATGGGTCCCAGACCTCGTGTCTTGTTGTTACACTTTGTCATGGTAATCATGCAGACCATATAGACCTCCACCGATAGGAGGAGTTACAGGGCTGAAAGTGCTAAGAATAGTACTACTTAACACAACCTAGTTACCATGGGTCCCAGACCGCATGTTTAATTATCATACTTTGTCAAGGTAATCATGAAGGCCATATAGACCTCCACCGAAAGGGGGAGTAAGAGGGATTAAACTGCTAAGAAAAGTTTTACTTAACACAACCTAGTTACCATGGGTCCCAGACAGCATGTCTTGTTGTTATATTTTGTCGGGGTAATAATGCAGGCCATATAGACCTCCCCTGATAGGAGGAGTTACAGGGATGAAAGTGCTAAGAATAGTACTACTTAACACAACCTAGTTACCATGGGTCCCAGACCGCATGTTTTGTTATTATACTTTGTCAGGGTAATCATGCAGGCCATATAGACCTCCCTTCATAGGGGGAGTAACAGGGATTAAAGTTCTAAGAATAGTACTACTTAACACAACCTAGTTACCATGGGTCCCACACCGCCTGTTTTGTTGTTATACTTTGTCAGGGTAATCATGCAGGCCATATAGAACTCCACCGAAAGGGGAAGTAAGAGGGATTAAACTGCTAAGAAAAGTTTTACTTAACACAACCTACTTACCATCGGTCTCAGAACGCATGTTTTGTTGTTATACTTTGTCAGGTTAATCATGCAGGCCATATAGACCTCCCTTGATAGGGGAAGTAACAGGGATTAAAGTGCTAAGAATAGTACAATTTAACACAACCTAGTTAACATTAACAGTGGTTCCCAGACCGCATGTCTTGTTGTTAGATTTTGTCAGGATAATCAGGCAGGCCATATAGACCGCCCCGATAGGGGGAGTAACAGGGATTAAAGTGCTAAGAATAGTACTACTTAACACAACCTAGTTACCATGGGTCCCAGACCGCATGTTTTGCTATTATACTTTGTCAGGGTAATCATGCAGGCCATATAGACCTCCCTTCATAGGGGGAGTAACAGGGATTAAAGTGCTAAGAATAGCACAACTTAACACAACCTAGTTAACATTAACAGTGGTTCCCAGACCGCATGACTTGTTGTTAGATTTTGTCAGGATAATCAGGCAGGCCATATAGACCGCCCCCGATAGGAGGAGTAACAGGGATTAAAGTGCTAAGAATAGTACTACTTAACACAACCTAGTTACCATGGGTCCCAGACCGCATGTTTTGTTATTATACTTTGTCAGGGTAATCATGCAGGCCATATAGACCTCCCTTCATAGGGGGAGTAACAAGGATTAAAGTTCTAAGAATAGTACTACTTAACACAATCTAGTTACCATGGGTCCCACACCGCCTGTTTTGTTGTTATACTTTGTCAGGGTAATCATGCAGGCCATATAGAACTCCACCGAAAGGGGGAGTAAGAGGGATTAAACTGCTAAGAAAAGTTTTACTTAACACAACCTACTTACCATAGGTCTCAGAACGCATGTTTTGTTGTTATACTTTGTCAGGTTAATCATGCAGGCCATATAGACCTCCCTTGATAGGGGAAGTAACAGGGATTAAAGTGCTAAGAATAGTACAACTTAACACAACCTAGTTAACATTAACAGTGGTTCCCAGACCGCATGTCTTGTTGTTAGATTTTGTCAGGATAATCAGGCAGGCCATATAGACCGCCCCGATAGGGGGAGTAACAGGGATTAAAGTGCTAAGAATAGTACTACTTAACACAACCTAGTTACCATGGGTCCCAGACCGCATGTTTTGCTATTATACTTTGTCAGGGTAATCATGCAGGCCATATAGACCTCCCTTCATAGGGGGAGTAACAGGGATTAAAGTGCTAAGAATAGCACAACTTAACACAACCTAGTTAACATTAACAGTGGTTCCCAGACCGCATGACTTGTTGTTAGATTTTGTCAGGATAATCAGGCAGGCCATATAGACCGCCCCCGATAGGAGGAGTAACAGGGATTAAAGTGCTAAGAATAGTACTACTTAACACAACCTAGTTACCATGGGTCCCAGACCGCATGTTTTGTTATTATACTTTGTCAGGGTAATCATGCAGGCCATATAGACCTCCCTTCATAGGGGGAGTAACAGGGATTAAAGTTCTAAGAATAGTACTACTTAACACAACCTAGTTACCATGGGTCCCACACCGCATGTTTTGTTGTTATACTTTGTCAGGGTAATCATGCAGGCCATATAGAACTCCACCGAAAGGGGGAGTAAGAGGGATTAAACTGCTAAGAAAAGTTTTACTTAACACAACCTAGTTACTTTGGGTCCCAGACCGCGTGCCTTGTTGTTATACTTTGTCATGGTAATCATGCAGGCCATATAGACCTCCACCGATAGGAGGAGTTACAGGGCTGAAAGTGCTAAGAATAGTACTACTTAACACAACCTAGTTACCATGGGTCCCAGACCGCATGTTTAATTATTATACTTTGTCAGGGTAATTATATATCTAACAAATCTATCTATTTATCTTCTATCGATTCTATCTAACTATCAATCTATGTATATCTATCTATCCTATCTATCTATCTCGTGTCCGGACTGTTTTGAGACAGCCACTTGTGTTTTTGAAAAATTTGAAGTAGGAGGACAGACCAGTCATCTTCTTCCATCTCCCGGTTCCAAAAATGCAGGCCATATAGACCTCCCCCTATAGGGGGAGTAACAGGTTGTAGTAAACTGCTAAGAATAGTACTACTTAACACACCATGGGTCACAGGCCGCATGTCTTATTGTTATACTCTGTCAGGGAAATTATATATATTTCAAATCTATCTATTTATCTTTCAAATCGATCTAACTATCAAACGTATCTATCAAATGCATATTGCATCTATTGATCGATGTAATTCGTATCTATAGAATGTATATTACATCTTTTGATTGATGTAATTTGTATCTATCAAATGTATCTTGCATCTTTGGATCGATAACATTCGTATCTATCAAATGGATATTCCATCTATTGATCGATGTAATTCATATCTATCAAATTTATATTGCATCTATTGATCTATGTAATTTGTATCAATCATATGTATATTGCATCGATTGAGCTATGTAATCTATGTATCTATCTATCAAATCTATCTATCTCATGGTTGTGCAAATGGACTGTTTGCGGTTGTTTGCGGTGCGTTACACTTGGAGTTTGGTCTGTCACTCTGAAGCGGGCGTAACCCTTACACTACCTGATAGATACGACATCATAACTGATGTTTTAAAGCACGTTATTGCAAACAATTTAGGAATGTTAGGTGATTTAGGCCCTTTATGGGTTAAAAGCAGACTCTGCATCAACTATGTAATTTTCCATGGGAGTTTTGACATGGATCCCCCTCCAGCATGTCACAGTCCAGGTGTTAGTCCCCTTGAAACAACTTTTCCATCACTATTGTGGCCAGAAAGAGTCCTTGTAGGTTTTAAAGTCCGCCTGCCTATTGAAGTCAATGGCGGTTCGCGAACCGAAATTTTTAAGTTCGCGACACCACTAATCCTGAGTAAAAAAACGGAACTTGTAGGTAGTGAATGACAGAACCTTTAGACAAGCTGAGTCAAAGTAATAATGCAGCAATAGTTCAATTCCTGAAAACAAAAGTAAAGAGCTATCCTTTCACTGAGAAGTCTAACTTGAAGACAGGAAATGACTTCAATATTCAGGCAATGTGCTAGGGAAACCCCTGATGATTTTTAGCAGGGAAAAGTGGTTGGAGGATAACTGGATAGTTCTTAAAGGTGTATTACACATGGTACCTACGCAGATGTTCCCGTACTGCTGAGCGGCACTGGAGAAAATCTCGGAGTTCAGCTAATTTTCTTCATTATAAATTTATCTTTAACTCCTACTATTCTGCCCTCAATCTCTTTAAGCAACATTGCTTCTCTCCTCTTATCTCTACTCTTTCTTCAAACCCAAAACGTCTGTTCTCATCTTTTAACATTCTTCTCTGCCCACCCCCACCTCCTAATACAACTTCTCTGTCAGCTCAAGAGTTTGCCAGCCACTTCAATAACAAAATCGACTCCATCAAAAACTAAATCAGCTCTCAAAATACTACAATTCTCTCACCCCCTTAAACACTCGCAATCAACAACAACCCACATAGCCATAAACTTAGCTTTTTCTTCCCTGTTACTAAGGAAGACGTTTCTGCACTTATACTGCTCTCTCACCTCGCTACCTGTTCCCTTGACCCTATCATCTCACAGCTACTCCCCTCCCTTTCTTCTTCCTTACCCCTATACTAACACACATTTTCAACCTCTCCCTCAACACCTGTATATTTTCCTCATCTCTGAAACATGCACTGGTCACACCATCCTCAATAAACCTTCCCTTGATCCAACTTACCCATCTAACTACCGCCCCTTTTCCCTCCTCCCTCTTGCCTCAAAGCTTCTCAAAAAGCTAGTATATGCATGCCTATCCCGTTTCCTTACATTAAACTCCCTCCTTGCCCCACTGAAATCTGGATTTCATCCCTATCACTCCACAGAGACAGCAATCTTTAAGGTTACCGACGACCTACTTACAGCAAAATCAAAAGGCCACTTCTCTATGCTTATCCTCCTTGATCTGTCCATGGCCTTTGATACTGTTGACCACCCTCTTTTGCTCCAAACCCTCCAATCCTTTGGCAATTGTGACAAAACCCTCTCATGGTTCTCTTCCAACCTGTCAAACCGTTTAGTGTAGCCTTCTCTGGGTCCTCATCTGCCCCATCACCACTTTCTATCGGGGTACCGCAAGGCTCTGTCCTCGGTCCTCTTCTCTTCTCAATCTACATGTCATCATTAGGTTCTTTAATTAAGTCTCACGGTTTCCAATATCATGTGTATGCTGAAAACACCCAAATCTACTTCTCTTCACCAGACCTATCTCCTTCCTTGCTAACCCATGTCACTAACTGTCTTTCTTACATCTCTTCCTGAATGTCCTCTCAAGCTAATTCTCTCCAAAACTGAGCTCCTTATTTTCCCCCTTTCTTCCAAAATCTCCACTCCAATTTCTCTATAAATGTCGACAACTCCATCATTACCCCTACCCCGCATGCCCAATGTCTTGGGGTCACATTTGACTCAGATCTTTCTTTCACTCCTCACATTCAGTCCTTGGCTAAAGCCTGCCACTTCCACCTTAAAAACATCTCTAAAATTAGACATTTTCTTACACAAGACACAACTAAGATTTTAATCCACTCTCTCATCCTTTCCCACCTTGATAACTGCAACTCTGTCCCATCTGGTCTCACCAGCTGCCGACTAGCTGCTTAACAATCCATAATGAATGCCTCTACCAGGCTCATCTTCCTTACATGTCGCTCTTCATCTGCTGCACCTCTCTGCCAATCCCTACACTGGATTCCTCTTGCCTCTAGGTTTAAACACTCTGACATACAAAGCCCTTAACTGCACTGCCCCCCCCCCCTATATCTCAGACCTTGTCTCCAGATACTCTCCCTCCCGTCCCCTTCACTCTGCTCATGATCTCCTCCTCTCCTCCTCTCTTGTTACCTCCTCACACTCCCGTTTACAGGACTTCTCCAGACATGGCTCCCATCTTGTGGAACTCTCTGCCTCGTTCCAAAAGACTCTCCCCTAGTTTTGAAAGCTTCAAGCACTCCCTAAAGACTCTACTGCTCAGGAATGCATATAACCTACACTAACCTTTCTGTTTACCAGTTCCTCTCCTCCATTGCTATCCCCTGAAACCCCTTAGCATGTAAGCCTAAGAGTCCAGCTGTTTGTAGATCACCTTCTTAAGAGCTGACTACAACAGTGCGAATCTTGGCAGGGCCATCTACCCGTTTGATCCCTATAAATGTTTTGTTGTACTCCACATTTGTTTATAGCGCTCCAGAATCTGTTGGCGCTCTTCAAATAATAATAGTTAACAATGTTACTTTCTATTTAGTGCATAAAATCAGCTTTCACATTTTACACACAAAATATTAATGCCTTTACACTTGTTCTAAACTTAAATGGAAAAGGGGGTCAAAATATGTAGCGATATTTCCAATTTGTACATTCAGTGCACAACTGAATAAACGAATGGCAGCCTACACAATTAATGTAATAACAAATTATTAATGACATGCATCAATACATTTGTTTATGTGTTACTCTTTTTTATGCAAAAAAAGTCCTACAAAAGCTGGCACAACCCCTGTCACAGTAAAGCCCTTACACATTCATTTGCTATTAACCCCAAAACTGCCACAACCACTATGCAATATAAACCCCTACACTATTAACCCCTAAACCATTGAAACCCCCATTGCAAAAAAACCCTGAATTTGTTAACTCCAAAACTGCTACAATCCCCATTGCAACATAAACCGGCTACACTATTAACCCATAAATTGCCACAATCCACATCACAATAACTTCCCTTTACTCTATTAACCCCTAAACTGCCAAAACTCCATCATAATATAGACCCCCTACCCTATTAACCCCTAAACCTCCACTATCACCATCTCAGTAAACTTCCTACACTATTAACCCCTAAACATCACAACCCCCATCGCAATATAAACCACATACACTATTAACCACTAAATCCCCACAATCCCTATTGCAATATAAACCCACTACACTATTAACCCCCTAACTGCAGTGCTAACCCCCCAAGACTGTTAACCTAAGACCTCATAAGTTAAAATGAACAATATATTTGAAAAAAAAAATACTTTTAAAAAAGGCTCCTAAAAAATATAAAATCTACCCTATGCTAAAGTGCCCTAAAACTGAAAAAAGCCCCCTTGTGATGGGGGTTGTTGTGGTTTAGGGGTTAAAAGTGTAGGGGTTTTATACTGCAATGGGGATTATGGTGGTTTAGGAGTTAATAGAGCAGGGGTTTATATTGTGATAGTGTTTGTAGTAGTTTGCATGTTAATAGTATAGCGGGATTATTGCGATGGAAGTTGGGGTGGTTTAGGGGTTAATGCAGGCATTACATTTTAATTAATAAATTTAATTTGTTAATTAGCAAAAGACAAATGACCCAATAGGATTTAAAATTTTGGAACGGACAATTCATCTGAACTGAAATTTGTCCAATGCACTAATAACAAGTAAACTCATCCACCAATGTCAATGTGACACCTATTGGTTGAGTTCTACTCAAATAAATGTAAATATGTGGTGCATTTAAAAAAAAAAATCTTATTGTGCATCCATATCTTTTGGTACCCTTGCAACCTACACAGAACATCTCTGATGAAAATAAGGGTGGGTTAATTAAAACTTTACCCAATTAACTCTTTTTAAGGGCTTACATATAGGTAACACTGGCTACATAATGCAAAGCAAAACCAGAAAAACAAATCCTGTGCACCAATCCAAATCTTTTGCCAGTATCAAGCAAAACACTATAGATGAGTCCTAATCTAATCTAATCAAGTCTATTTCTCCTTCCTTGTGTCATCTCATGCATCTAACCCCAGAAAGCTGTTCTCAACCTTTAACTCCCTTCTACATCTGCCTGCACCCCCGCCCACTACCAACCTCACTGCTCAGATTATTGCTGATCACTTCAAAAATAAAATTGACACCTTTCGAAAAGATATCTGCACCTCACATTCTTCAAACACAGCAGTCATACCCACCCCTTCTATTAACAAAACTCTATGCTACTTCCCTCCTGTAACAGAGGAAGAAGTCTCTGTACTCCTATCCTTGGCTCATTTCACAACCTGCCCACTTGACCCTATTCCTTCACGACTTCTTCCCTGTCTCTCTGCTTCACTAACCCCTACCCTATCTCATCTCTTTAACTAATCTGCCACCGCGGGCACATTTCCAGATACATTCAAGCATGCATCAACCTAAAAAAGCCCTCGTTTGACCCCTCCATGCCTTCTAACTATCGACCGGTCTCCTTACTTCCCTTTGCTTCAAAATTAATGGAACGACTGGTCTATAATCGGCTAACTCAATTTCTCACAGCTAACTCCTTACTTGATACACTACAATCTGGTTTTTGCCCTAAACACTCAATGGAAACTGCTCTTGCTAAAGTAACAAATGACCTGTTATCAGCTAAAGCAAAAGGCCACTATTCCTTACTAATTATTCTTGACCTATCTGCTGCTTTTGACACAGTCGACAATCCTCTCCTCCTAAAAATACTACATTCATTTGGCATCCGAGACACAACCCTCTCCTGGTTTGCCTCATATCTCTCAAACCGCTCTTTTTCAGTTTTCCTTTAACAACATATCTTGCGATCCTATGTCTCTCTCAGTTGGAGTACCGCAAGGCTCTGTCTTGGGCCCTTTGCTTTTCTCTCTCTGTACATCCTCCCTTGGAAAACTTATAGCCTCCTTTGGATTCCAGTACCACTTATATGCTGATGATACCCAAATCTATCTTTCCTCTCCTGATATCTCTCCCTCTTTACCAGATTTCCAACTGCCTCTCAGCAATTTACTCTTGGATGTCTTCACATTACCTCCAACTCAATCTGTCCAAAACTGAGCTGCTTCTTATTTCCCCCCTCTTCGAGACATTCAACACCTGACATTTCTCTGACAGTTGGAGACTCTACTGTCAACACCTCAACCCAGGTCCGCTGTCTTGGGGTCACATTAGACTCAGAGCTCACATTCAACCCACACATACAAGCACTTACCAAATCCTGCCGTTCACACCTACGCAACATTTCCAGAATTCGTCCCGTTCCTTACTCAAAAAACTACAAAAATACTTATTCATTCCCTCATTTTGTCACGCATTGATTATTGCAATCTACTCCTAAATGGCCTTCCAAAACACCACCTCTCCCCCTCCAATCTATTATGAATGCTTCTTCTAGACTCATCCACCTAAGTCGCCGATCTACATCAGCTGCTCCGCTCTGCCAGTCTCTTCACTGGCTCCCCATACACTCCAGAATACAATTTAAAGTATTAACTCTAACGTACAAAGCACTAAACAGTATAGCTCCCAACTATATTTCCTCTCTCATTGTGAAATATTCCCCATCCTGTCCTCTTCGATCAACCTCCAACTTACGTCTCTCCACTCCTGTTATTTCTACGTCCCACTCCCACCTCCAAGACTTTGCACATGCTGCTCCTGTCCTCTGGAAATCTCTACCCCGCTTCATAAAACTGTCTCCAACCTTGTATAGCTTCAGATGCTCCTTGAAAACCCACCTATTCAGAGAGGCGTACCATCTCTCCTCCATCCCTCATCCGAACCAAAATTATACATGAACTGCCTGACTCACTGCTGCAAATACAACTATGTAACAAGCTACCCCAACCTTATGTCTCTGCACCCTAAACCTGTAGACTGTGAGCTCTCCGGAGCAGGGCCCTCTTCCTCCTGTACTAGATTTGTTTAGTTTTGTTATGTTTTCTATTTTATCAAAAATCTTTGTCATTGTATACCCCTATCGTACCCAGCGCTACAGAATTTGGCAGCGCTATACAAATAAATGATAATAATAATAATGCAGCATTTCAAAATTTAATGCAGCTGTATTCTCACTTAAAGTTTCTGTTTTCTTAGATGTATTTTTGCTTTTTTTAATTAAAAAATATGTCTACCATAGAAGCCACAACCTTTGCAACCTGAGTCTCATTTAAATTCTGTAAGTTATTTAATAAGATTGTTTGAAATGTGACAAAAAACTACAACAAATGTTAAGTGTATTTCATAACATGACAATGTCTCTAAAATGCCAGAATATTTGCACAGTCACATTTAATTTATTTCACATTTCTGGAGTTCATCTCCTTATTAATTAGTCACTAAAGTACAAGATGACCTGATTTGTGCTATCGTAAAATACAGCAACCAACAGCACCCTTCTTCTTCCTTTTAATTAATGCAATATTTCACAGAAAATGTCAGCATTTACTTTTAGCTATGAAAATAATTAAAAATTGGAGCATTCCAGAGATATTACACATGTTAATAGAGAACATATAAGGTCCATGAATGACGCACAATATGTGCATGATATAATTTTAATTATAAGTTGTAGTCACATTTTAAGATTAGGTAGCTCTAAAAAACATTCCCCCCCAACTAAATTGAATACAGTTTGTAATGCTATCGATTCCCTAACTATACTAAATACCCAATACCACTTACTGACAATCTGTGCAAGTTCATTGGAGCCAATAGGTTACTTTATTTATTTATTTATTAGAATTTCACAATAAAACATTCATTATAAGACAGCCTTTATCTATTGTTGAAACTAGAGGCAAAACTCGGATATAAAGTCACTAACCAAGGGGCTACAGTCAAATGTTGGTGACAATAAATTAGCACTGATATCTAAATATATTTGGTACAAATGTATTATCTGTATATAGAAGATATATTGGCCTCTTAGACTGTATGTTCCCTAGATTCTCTCAGAAGCAAACATGGTAACTCTGGCCTCTCAACAGCAAACCTGTGGCCCCTGGGGTCTTGGCAGCTTCTCAATTATTAGCCTACGCGCAACAGTCATGCTTTTTCATACCTATCTACATTGAGCCTGAGGTTTTGAGCCTCTTTACAGTAAGTCTGTGTTTTCTGCCCCCTCACCAGCAAGCATGTGATTCTTGAGCTCTAGCAGCAAACCACTGTGTCCTATCATCACAGTAGCAAGCTTGTGTATTCTAGCCTCTCCATAGCAAGTATGTGTCTTATGGACCCACTAAAGCAAGACTGTGTCTTCTGACCTCTTAGCAGCAACTTGTGTTTCCAGGACTCTTAACAGGAAATATTTAGTGGCATCTCACCTGCTAAGCTTTCCTTTAAAGTTTGTCCCCTTGACTTTCATTTTGTAGTTATTTCTGACCTGTCATGAGTAGCTTTTGAATGTTCCTAATCTGCTTGCTATTAGGCTTCAGATCCTACTAAATGTTCCTGACTTTGCTGTTCTCCTTGTTCCTGATTCTGGCTCATCTGACTGCTTGTTTTGTCTCCTGATTCAGCTCATCTACCAGTTCTGGCCTTGACTCCTGACTTGGTATTTGACTTGTGGACTTTTTATTATGTTTGTTATTAATAAAGGTGTGATTATTGTTGCACTTCTCGTCTCAGTCTAATTCCTGGCACCCTGACATTACTCAAGGGCCACAAATCCTGATGGTGCTAATAATCCACCTTTACCTGCCATCATTTCCAGAATGGATGAACAGAATCACTGCTTGGATTAATTTGCACTAGCCCTGCAAACCCTGCTAATGCGCACAGCAAATTTGGACCAGAGTGTCCCACAAGTTATGGCTGCTCTGTTTCCGCTGCTGCACCTAGTCCTACCAGGAGCATGTCTGGTTCTGCACCTCTACCTCAGCAATATGGAGGTGATTCTAATAAGTGCAGAGGGTTTTTAAACCAGGTTGGCATTTGCTTTGAGATGTTACCTCAGGCGTTTCCGTCTGACAGAGCTAAGGTGGGATTTCAAATCTCTTTACTCTCTGACATGGCTCTTTCCTGGGCTAATCCCTTGTGGGAGACTAATAAACCTGTGATTTCTAATTACCCTGAATTTGTTGCCTCCTTTCAAAGGGTATTTGATGTTCCAGCTTGCTCCTCCTCTGCTGTCAAATGACTCATGTCCATTCAGCAAGGTAAAAGATCTGTTGCTCAGTATGCCATTGAGTTCTGCACGCTTGCCGCAGAGGTTGGTTGGAACAATGAAACCCTTGTTGCCACCTTATTTCCTGGGCTCTCTGATGCGATTAAAGATGAAGTTGCTGCCAGAGATTTACCAGAGGATCTCAAGGCTTTGGTGTCTTTTTTAATCCTAATTGACATCAGACTTAGAGAGAGGCCCTCTTTCAAGGAGGGCTTGCGGAAGCCTCCTGTTCCATTGTCTCCTACTTTGTCATTACCACCGATGCCTCCCTCTCCTCCCATGTCTCCTGGTCCTGAGTCACCAGGTACTGCTGTGCTGATGCAGTTGGGATTCACGCATCTTTCTGTGGTGGAGAGGGCCTTAAGGAGGAGGGAGGAGCTCTGCCTCTATTGTGGGTTACAGGGCCACCTTTTAAAGTCTTGTCCTACATGGCCAGTTAAACGCTCGCACCTAAGGTCCTGTTGGGGGCAGACCTTGGGTGGTTTATCCTTGTCCTTGGAACCGCTAAAGGGAAACCTTTGGTCATGGTTGTCCTTTCCTGAATGGACACCTCCATAGTCACTCAGGCTCTTGTTGACTCCGGTGCTGCAGGCTATTTCATTGACAGAGCTTTTGTATCACAGCACTCCATTCCTGTATTGCCTCGGTCCACTCCGCTTGCTATTGAGGCCATTGATTGCAGGCCCCTTCAGCCTGCACTCGTTACTCACAAAACCACTCCATTATCCATGGCTGTTGGGGCTCTCCATTTTGAAACCCTCCAGTCCTGGTGATTAACTCTCTGCATTTTCTGGTTGTTCTGGGTTATCCGAAAAGCACAATCCAAGTCTCGACTGACGTAGGTCTGAAATTTTGTCTTGGTCTCCGCAATGTATTTATACATTTCTTCGGAAACCAGTCAAAGTCCTGTGCACTTCTTTGGTATTTCAATTACCTGAGGAGTACCGAGAGTTCCAAGATGTTTTTGACAAGGTGTATGCCGGTAATTTGCCTCCTCACCGGCCTTACGATTGTGCCATAGACCTGCAACCTGGTGTTAAGACCATGCATCGATTATAGGGGTCTTAATCATCTTACCATTAAGAATGCTTACCCTATTCTGCTCATTACGGAACTCTTTGACCAGCTCAAGGGAGCTACAGTCTTTTCTAAACTTTATTTGAGAGGAGCATACAATCTCACTAGAATTAAGGAGGGCCACAAATGAAAAATAGCATTTAACACCAGGAGTAGGCATTATGAGTATCTTGTAATGCCCTTTGGCCTATGTAATGCCCCAGCTGTTTTCCAGGAACGTATTAATAATGTCCTACGAGATATGTTGCAACAGTGTGTTGTGGTGTACTTAGATGATATCCTCATACACTCACACACTCTTGAGGCTCATCGTTCTGATGTTACACGGGTACTTCAGAGACTACGTGAATGGGTACTTCAGAGACTACGTGAGAACGGCCTGTTTTGTAAACTCAAGAAATGTGAGTTCCATCAGACTCAAGTAACCTTCCTAGGTTATGTAATCTCCATTGTAGGGTTCTCCATGGATCCTAACAAGTTGTCTGCAGTCCTGCAGTAGCCTCGCCCAATTGGTCTTCGCTCTATTCAACATTTTTTGGGCTTTGCCAATTATTATAGGAAGTTTATTAAAAACGTTTCTTCCTTGGTCAAACCTATCACTGACATGACCCGTAAGGAGAATGACCAACTCCATTGGTCACCTACTACCAATAAGCCTTTTGAGAGTCTTAAGACTGCCTTTGCTGCCGCTCCAGTTCTGGCTCATCCTAACCCTATCCTGCCTTTCATTCTTAAGGTTGATGCGTCTGAGACTGGAGTAGGTGCCCTCTTGTCTCAACGTCCTACGCCTGACGGTTCCTTGCATCCATGCGGTTTCTTCTCTAAGAAGTTGTCTCTGGCGGAGTGCAATTATGAAATTTGCAACAGGGAATTACTGGCCATAATTTTGGCACTCAAGGAATGGAGGCACCTTTTCGAGGGTACTAGTGTACCAGTGCTCATTCTTACTGACCACAACAATTTGACTTATCTATCCAAAGCAAAACATTTGCCGCCCTGACAGGCCAGATGGGCTCTATTTTTGTCTTGGTTTAATTATGTGGTCTCCTACCTGCCTGGTAGTAAGAATGTTAGGGCTGATGCCCTCTTTTGTCAATTTTCACCTCTGTCCAAGGAGTCTGTACCTATTCCAGTTATACCTTCTGACCATATTTTGGCCACCATATGTACTAATTTGACATCTCTCTTGGGGGAGGAGATCCTGGCTGCGCAAACCAATGCACCTCCTGAGAAACCTAGTGGTAAGTGATTTGTACCTGAGATTCTTCGAACTAAACTATTGCACACTTACCACTATCCTGAAGCCTCAGGTCCCCCAGGCAAGAACCAAATGTTGCTGTGTATGTTGCCTCTTGCTTAGTCTGTGCACAGAATAAGACTCCTTGACGTCTTTCTGTGGGTCTTCTTCAACCTATTGCTAATGGTGAGCGTCCTTGGACACATCTTTCCATGGACTTCATTGTCAAGCTCCCTGTTTCCAATGGCAATACTGTAATCCTAATAGTGGTTGACCATTTTCTAAAATGTCGCATTGCATTCCTTTGAAGAAGCTACCTACTGCTCAGTAGCTTGCTTCATTTTTTGCTGGGAGGTCTTCTGTTTACATGGGTGACCAAAGGAGATAGTCTCGGACCGGGGTAGCCAGTTTGTCTCCAGATGTTGCCGTTCCTTTTGTGCTCGCATGGGGATCCAACTTTCCTTCTCCTCTGCATATCACCCTCAACTCAATGGGGCTGCGGAACGGTCTAATTAAACTCTGGAACAGTTCCTCAATTGCTATGTCACAGATCATCACAATAATTGGTCTTAACTGTTACCTTGGGCAGAGTTCGCTCGTAATAGTGCTATTAATGTCTCCTCCCAATTATCCCTGTTCATGGCGAATTATGGGCTTCAACCATCCTTGTTGCCTGATTCATTCATGTCTCAGCAGATTCCGGCTTTAAAGGAGCATCTTCGGCAACTCCGTTCCACGTGAGTACAGATTCAGGATTGCCTTCATCGTTCTATGCAGCACCAAAAGTTCCAGGTTGATCCTAGGCGTCTGCCCTCGTCTTCCTACCAGGTTGGTGAGAGGGTTTGGCTGCCCTCCCGCAATTTGAACCTTCGTGTGCCTTCCAATAAACTTGCTCCCCATTATATCCTTTGGATACTGAGACGGGTCAATCCCGTGGCCTACTCTCTTGACCTTCCTCCTGCAATGGGCATCTCCAATGTTTTTCATGTCTCCCTCTTGAAACCATTGGTTTGTAATCAGTTTACCAATGTGTTGCCTCATCCCCGTCCTATCTCTGTTGACAACCATGAAGAATATGAGGTCAGCAGCATTATTGACTCTCGTATTTCCAGAGACCGCATACAGTATTTGGTTTACTGGAGGAGCTACGGTCCAGAGGAGCATTCATGGATTCCCTCCTCTGATGTTCATGCTCCCGCCTTCCTCCGTGCCTTCCATGCCCGTTTCCCCAACAAAGTTTTTGTCCTCCCACTGGGCAAGGGATCGTTAAAGGGAGGGTACTTTCAGGGGTTTTTCCCTGCTTTGTTTACCATGTGCTGTTGGCAGCCATTTTACGCACCTCTCTTATTGAATCTTGTACAGAGTGTGTGATGCTGCTCATTTCCTGCTCGCCCTCTTATGGCCAGACTGGCGAACATCATCCGTGTGAGATAGGTTGCAGTCTCAGAATTGTGATGTCATCACTTATTGTTTAAAGGGCCTCTGTTCAGTATGCTTTGCCCTTGTATTGTTTCAGACCTGTTTGTGAGTTCCTGTGTTATAGTTCTTGTGTATTACCTGGCTAAACTGACGTCACTTCTGGTCCTGATCCCTGGCCTGTTCCTAAATTTGCTGTTCTCCGGGTTCCTGATTCCGGCACGCCTGACTACTCGCTTTGGCTCCTGACTACCAGCTCTGGCTTTGATTCCAGGTTTGTTATTTGACTTGTGGACTTTTTAAAATAATTTTTGTTATTAATAAAGGTGTGATTATTTTTGCACTTATCGTCTCAGGCTGATTCCTGGCACCCTGACAAAGAAAGCTTAAAAATGCTTGATGATGCATTGCGAGTGTCTTTATCTAGTATTCCACCAAATATTCAGAAACTGTGTTCATCCCATCAACCTCATACATCCCATTCAAATAGTAAACAGCTATTAATGTTATTAAAAACTTTTTTTTAATTCTTGCACATACATTTCATTATTGTATCATTTATGTATGTGTCCGTATCTCTTAAAAAAAGTTAGTTAACCTCCTGTTTGCTAGTACAACTGAATTACTGTGTCACAAAATGATGTAGGTCTATAAAGTGTGTTACCAACTTGAAAAGTTTGGAAAGCTCTGGCATAGTAGGTTAAAGGGATAGGAAAGTCAATATTAAACTTGCCTGATTCATATAGAGCATGCAATTTTAAGACACTTTTAAATTCACTTCTATTTTCAAATGTGCTTTGTTCTCTTAGCATCCCTTGTTGAAAAAGAATACCCACATATCATACACTAGTGGGAGCTGCTACTAATTGGTGTCTGCACACATTTGTCTCTTGTGATTGGCTAACTAGGTGTGTTCAGTTAGCGTCCAGTACTGCAATGCTGTTCCTTCAGCAATGGATAACAAGAGAATGAAGACAATTTGATAATAGAAGTAAACTTGAAAGTTGTTTAAAATTGTATGTTCTATCTGAATAATAAAATAAATATTTGGGGGTTTACTATCCCTTTAAGAAGCAGCGCTCTGATGACATGCAAGCTTGCAGCTGAAGATTCTCCAAAGCTGTCTTTGCAGCTTCTTAAATAGAGCCCATGGTATCACAAGAGAAGAAAAAAACACGTTATATGGGAGATCTAGATTTGGGAAACGTAGACGCATAAAAGCATAGACTCGCAGATCCACAGATCCACAGATAAATAAGACCAAGATGGATTCATTCCAAAAAGGGGGTTACATTAGCTTACACTGCAGTAGACATTATCTCTCCAAACTGAGGAACAAATATTGTATAAATATGTAGCTATATTTATACAACTTATCTTCAGACCAGCCAATGGGGCCTATTTATTAAAGGTCTGACAGTGCGGATAAGGTCTGCAAGACCTTGCTGAATGTGGAGAGCAATACGCTCTCCGCATTTAACATTGCACCAGCAGCTCACAAGAGCTGCTGGTGCAACGCCGCCCCCTGCTGACTCGCGGTCAATGGGCCACCAGCAGGGAGCTGCCAATCAACCCGATCGTACGAGATTGGGTTGATTTCCGGCGATTCCTGTCCGCCTTATCATAGCAGGTGGACAGGGTTATGGAGCAGCGGTCTTTAGACTCGCCAGAAACACGGGCCAACAAGCTCCGTACGGAGCTTGATAAATGGGCCCCAGTATCTCATTATATTAAATTATAATAAATATTTTGTCCAAGATTCCAAGAGAAGCAGAAAAATGCAAATGGTATGGAAGGGCAAATGGTACTGGATGGAATTTTTTTTGTTGGTATTACAAGTCCATGTTTAATATTTATTCAGTGTGCAGTAGTATAGTGCACTCCACAATATTTATATTGGATAATACTGTGCGCTATCCAATATTGTCATAAAAAATGGGGGCATGATTTACCTTAGATAATACCTTGAGGGCCCACACTAAAACTATTCATATTGGAATACGCTTGAGCTCAAAGGCAATCAAGAAGAAACATTTGGTTCAAATTATCAATTGCGCTCAACTTGTAATGCTGGCCTTAATTTTTTCTAGAGATAATTCCAAGTATACTTTTCTAATTGCAGCATACATAAAGGCGTAGTTATCAAGCCGTCTACTTTACCTGCCTTCGCTGGCCCAATACGCCCGCCTAAGCTCGCCTCACATCGCCTCCACGGACCTGAAAAATTTCGCCTAAGTTATCAATAAAGCTGTCAAAAAGCCGTGCACCAAGTACGGGGTGATGAGCAGCGGACTGTGATAGTTATCACTCATCCGATCTCGCTGCTCTTCGGCTTTTTGACAGCTTTATTGATAACTTAAGCACCCACACTAACTACACTGTCCTACCCCCTATACCGGCGCCCCCGGAGCCCCCCGCAACTCAATAAAGTTATTAACCCCTAAACCGCCGTTCCTAGACCCTGTTGCAACTCTTATAAATGTATTAACCCCTAAACCGCCGCTCCTGGACACCGCCGCCACCTACATTATACCTAGTAACCCCTATCCTGCCCCCCCTATACCGCTGCCCTCTATAATAAAGTTATTAACCCCTATCCTGCCGATCCCGGACCCCGCCACAACTAAATAAATAGTTTAACCCCTAAACCGCCGCTCCCGAACCCCGCCGCAACCTATATTAAACTTATTAACCCCTAATTTGCCCCCCTACACCGTCGCCACCTATAATAAATTTATTAACCCCTATCCTGCCCCCCCTACACCGCCACCACTGTAATAAAATGATTAACCCCTAAACCTAAGTCTAACACCAACCCTAACACCCCCCTAACTTAAATATGAATTAAATAAAACTAAATAATATTTCTCTTATTAACTAAATTAATCCTATTTAAAACTAAATACTTACCTTTAAAATAAACCCTAATATAGCAACAATATAAATAAAAATTATATTGCAGCTATCTTAGGATTTATTTTTATTTTACAGGCAAATTTCAATTTATTTTAACTAGGTAGAATAGCTATTAAATAGTTATTAACTATTTAATAGCTACCTAGCTAAAATAAAGAGAAATTTACCTGTAAAATAAAAACTAACCTAAGTTACAATTACACCTAACACTACACTATCATTAAATAAATGAATCCTATTTAAAACTAAATACTTACCTATAAAATAAACCCTAAGATAGCTACAATGTAATTAATAATTACATTGTAGCTATTTTAGGGTTTATATTTATTTTACAGGTAACTTTGTATTTATTTTAACTAGGTACAATAGCTATTAAATAGTTATTAACTATTTAATAACTACCTAGTTCAAAGAAATACAAAATTACCAGTAAAATAAATCCTAACCTAAGTTACAATTAAACCTAACACTACACTATCATTAAATAAATTAAATAAATTAAATACAAATACCTACAAATAAATACAAATAAATACACTAACTAAAGTACAAAAAATAAAAAAAGAACTAAGTTACAAAAAAATAAAAAAATAATTTACAAACATTATAAAAATATTTCAACAATTTTAAGCTAATTACACCTACTCTAAGCCCCCTAATAAAATAACAAAGCCCCCCAAATTAAAAAATTCCCTACTCTATTCTACATTTAAAAGATACCAGCTCTATTACCGTACCAGCCCTTAAAAGGGCCTTTTGCGGGGCATGCCCCAAAGAAAACAGCTCTTTTGCCTGTAAAATAAAAATACAACCCACCCAACATTAAAACACACCACCCACACACCCCTACTCTAACCCACCCACCCCCCCCTTAAAAAAACCTAACACTACCCCCCTAAAGAGCTTCCTACCTTGAGTCGTCTTCACTCAGCCGAGCCGAATTCTTCATCCAATCCGGGCGATGTCTTCATCCAAGCGGGGGCTGAAGAGGTCCATCATCCAGCTGAAGTCTTCATCCAAGCGGGGACTGAAGAGGTCCATCATCCGGCTGAAGTCTTCATCCAAGCGGGGGCTGAAGAGGTCCATCATCCGGCTGAAGTTTTCATCCAAGCAGGGGCTGAAGAGGTCCATCATCCGGCTGAAGTCTTCATCCAAGCGGGGGCTAAAGAGGTCTTCCATCCGGCTGAAGTCTTCTATCAAGCGGCATCTTCAATCTTCTTTCTTCCGGCTCCATCTTCATCCCGCCGACGCGGAACATCCTTCCTCCACGACGAACTCCCGACGAATGAAAGTTCCTTTAAATGACGTCATCCAAGATGGCGTCCCTCGAATTCTGATTGGCTGATAGGATTCTATCAGCCAATCGGAATTAAGGTAGGAATAATCTGATTGGCTGATGGAATCAGCCAATCAGATTAAAGTTCAATCCGATTGGCTGATCCAATCAGCCAATCAGATTGAGCTCGCATTCTATTGGCTGTTCCGATCAGCCAATAGAATGCAAGCTCAATCTGATTGGCTGATTGGATCAGCCAATCGGATTGAACTTGAATCTGATTGGCTGATTCCATCAGCCATTCAGATTATTCCTACCATAATTCCGATTGGCTGATAGAATCCTATCAGCCAATCGGAATTCGAGGGACGCCATCTTGGATGACATAATTTAAAGGAATCTTCATTCGTCGGAAGTTCGTCGTGGAGGAAGCATGTTCCGCGTCGGAGGGATGAAGATGGAGCCAGAAGTAAGAAGATTGAAGATGCCACTTGATAGAAGACTTCAGCCGGATGGAAGACCTCTTCAGCCCCCGCTTGGATGAAGACTTCAGCCGGATGATGGACCTCTTCAGCCCCTGCTTGGATGAAGACTTCAGCCGGATGATGGACCTCTTCAGCCCCCGCTTGGATGAAGACTTCAGCTGGATGATGGACCTCTTCAGCCCCCGCTTGGATGAAGACTTCAGCCGGATGATGGACCTCTTCAGCACCCGCTTGGATGAAGACATCGCCCGGATTGGATGAAGAATTCGACTCGGCTAATTGAAGACAACTCAAGGTAGGAAGATCTTCAGGGGGGTAGTGTTAGCTTTTTTAAGGGGGGTTTGGGTGGGTTAGAGTAGGGGTGTGTGGGTGGTGGGTTTTAATGTTGGGGGGGGTTGTATTTTTATTTTACAGGCAAAAGAGCTGTTTTCTTTAGGGCATGCCCCGCAAAAGGCCCTTTTAAGGGCTGGTAAGGTAATAGAGCTGGTATCTTTTAAATGTAGAATAGGGTAGGGATTTTTTTTATTTTGGGGGCTTTGTTATTTTATTAGGGGGCTTAGAGTAGGTATAATTAGCTTAAAATGTTGTAATTTTTTTTGTAACTTAGTTCTTTTTTTATTTTTTGTACTTTAGTTAGTGTATTTATTTGTATTTATTTGTAGGTATTTGTATTTAATTTAATTTATTTAATGATAGAGTAGTGTTAGGTTTAATTGTTACTTAGGTTAGGATTTATTTTACTGGTAATTTTGTATTTCTTTGAGCTAGGTAGTTCTTAAATAGTTTATAACTATTTAATAACTATTGTACCTAGTTAAAATAAATACAAAGTTACCTGTAAAATAAATATAAACCCTAAAATAGCTACAATGTAATTATTAATTACATTGTAGCTATCTAAGGGTTTATTTTACAGGTAAGTCTTTAGTTTTAAATAGGATTCATTTATTTAATGATAGTGTAGTGTTAGGTGTAATTGTAACTTAGGTTAGTTTATATTTTACAGGTAAATTTCTCTTTATTTTAGCTAGGTAGCTATTAAATAGTTAATAACTTTTTAATAGCTATTCTACCTAGTTAAAATAAATTGAAAGTTGCCTGTAAAATCAAAATAAATCCTAAAATAGCTACAATGTAACTATTAGTTATATTGTAGCTAGTTTAGGGTTTATTTTAAAGGTAAGTATTTAGCTTTAAATAGGAATATTTTAGTTAATAAGAGTTCATTTATTTCGTTAGATTTAAATTAGATTTAATTTAGGGGGTGTTAGGGTTAGGGTTAGGCTTAGCTTTAGGGGTTAATAATTTTATTATAGGTTGCGGCGGTATAGGGGGGGCAGGATAGGGGTTAATAAAAATATTAAAGGTGGCGACGGTGTAGGGGGGCAGATTAGGGGTTAATAAGTTTAATATAGGTGGTGGCGGGGTCCGGGAGTGGCGGTTTAGGGGTTAAACTATTTATTTCATTGAGGCAGGGTCCGGGAGCAGCAGGATAGGGGTTAATACATTTATTAGGGGTGGCGGCAGTATAGGGGGGCAGGATAGGGGTTAATAGGTATTATGTAGGTGGCGACGGGGGCCGGGAGCGGCGGTTTAGGGGTTAACAGATTTCTTAGAGTTGCTGCGGGGTCCGGGAGCGGCGGTTTAGGGGTTAAAATGTTTAATATAGGTGGCGGCGGTGTAGGGGGGCAGATTAGGGGTGCTTAGACTCGGGGTACATGTTAGGGTGTTAGGTGTACACACTTCCCATAGGAATGAATGGGATGTCAGGCAGCAGCGAACTTGAACTTTCGCTATGGTCTGACTCCCATTGATTCCAATGGGATCCGCCACCTCCAGGGTGGCGGATTGAAAACCAGGTACGCTGGCCGTAAAAGTGCTGAGCGTACCTGCTGGGATTTTGATAACTCCCAAAAGTAGTCAGATTGTGCCGAATTTGCATTTGGAACATCTGGAGTGACGTAAGAATCGATCTGTGTCGGACTGAGTCCGGCGGATCGATGCTTACTTCACCAGATTCTACTTTTGCCGGTTGGTAGGGCTTGATAACTTAGGCGAATCAGCCTTGCCTCAAATACGCTGCGGAATTCCAGCGTATTTGAGGTTGACGGCTTGATAACTAGGGGCCATAGTGTATAAAGTAACCACTGAATTAATAGTAAAGGCCTCCTAAATTAATCACATAAATTACATTAATATAATATAAATTTTCTAAACCAATGAGTAATCTTTAAATCATACACCCCTATCTACTCAGAGCTTTATTTATGCAAAAATAAATAAACGCCTTAGTTTTGTTATCATTCTCAAATGACTGCTCATACTCTGTATTTTAAATTGCATTTTATAAGCCAGTGAGGCCAACACTCCTAACACTTGAGCACCACTGATCAGTATTTTAGAAGCCTTAAGAGCTTCTTATATATTTATGGGTATTAAACACAGAAATAATAATATACAGCATTTCCTAAAAATGTCCATTGACCCAGGGCAAGAATTGGTTAAGATTGCAGTGTGCTGTTCCTCTCATATGATAGCTATTGTTTGTCCACCTATTAGAAGTCCCCAACATTTTGCTGTTCAAACTTTTTGGGGCCACAAAACTATGGAGCAAATTCTTAGTTCTGCTTTTGCCAGGGGACTATAAAAATAGCAGTCATTGACCATTCCTGTAATAAGCAATGTAAGACTGATGGCTATAGTTGCAATATGTAATTCAGATTTAATTTAATTAATGTAATTATAATTTAATTATTTAATTTAGGAAAACAATTTGCTTATAACTGCAAGTGTGTTATGGTGTGTGGAAATAAGAATACAGGAACAGATACATAGAACAATGAAAGTCTTTTAAAAGCTTTAATGATTGATAAGCAAAAGAACAGTTGGTAGTTCATATTGAAGATCAAAGAAACTGCAAGTTTGAACATAAACCTTAAGCAAAACACTAAAGTCCAATACAAAGTTCAGAATACTTTAAAAAGGTTGTAGTAACAAAGTTCAATGGACACTGGTGCTTAAATTGTGCAGTAAGGGTGAGGCTGTCATAGGAAACCAGATAAGTTCAGCAGGCACAGATGGTTTGAGGAAGGCTATCACTGGTATGGTAGGCACAGGTTTCTTAGCAGGAACAGAATACCCATGCTGGGTTTTTTTGCGCACATACTTCTTTTGCCACACACACATTGTCACACATTGGTTTTTGGACCTGCGTCAGTGTGATGTTGTACATATTGCTGTACTTTTTTTAGAAGGGGTAAGTGTTTCCCTTTCTTTAAAGCTTTAAAGCTTTTTTTGTAATGGGGAGAATACTGTTTAGCTCAGCTGTATGCTTGTTTTTCAATGCACTTTAAGGGACAGTGTACACCAATTTTCATATAACTGCATGTAATAGACACCACTATTAATAATAAATATGCACAGATACTGATATAAAAATCCAGTATAAAACCTTTTAAAAACTTCCTTAGAAGCAAGTTTAGCGCTGTTGATGAGGTTAGGCTGGGACACCCACTGAAAGGGGCTGGGAAAACAGGAAGAGCAGATGAAAAGACAGATTACACAAACAATAGCAGCAAGAATCTGTAGACATCGGTATACATCTAAAAGTTTGGGGCTTGGTTAGGAGTCTGAAAATCAGAACAGTCGGCTAGATTGAGCTCGCATTCTATTGGTTGATTGGAACAGCCAATAGAATGCAAGCTCAATCCTATTGGCTGATTGGATCAGCCAATAGGATTTTTTTTTCTTAATTCCGATTGGCTGATTGAATTCTATCAGCCAATCGGAATTGAAGGGATGCCATCTTGGATGACGTCACTTAAAGGTACGGTCATTTAGTGTTAGTCGTCGGATGGAAGAGGATGCTCCGCGTCAAATGGCTTGACTTGAAGATGGACTCGCTCCACTCCGGATGGATGAAGATAGAAGATGCCCGTCTGGAGGTCCTCTTCTACCCGGATCGGATGAAGACTTCTGGCCGTCTGGAGGTCCACTTCTGCCTGGCTGGGTGAAGACGTCTCAAGGTAGGGTGATCTTCAAGGGGTTAGTGTTAGGTTTTATTAAGGGGGGATTGGGTGGGTTTTAGAGTAGGGTTGGGTGTGTGGGTGGTGGTTTTTTTCTCTGTTACATAGGTATCCTACTTAAATAAGTTTTTATTGAGGTTATCAGAACATACAAAAGACAACATGGCTACAACATTCAAAAAAAAAAAAAAAAGAAATGTCGCTTTTGAACAAAAGTTATAGTATTCATATTCCGCTGCAGAAATAATGATGACTTTCAGAGCTTAATAATATGTATCAAAAGCAACAGTCTGTCTCTAAATTATAATGAGATCCTCTAATGGAGAGTATTATGGTCAGAGATTTCAGTGAGGATGCAATGATTAACAACCTAAATGAATGTTAAGCCTATGAAAAAGAAACCTCTTTTTCTATGGCATATATTGTAATATGGAAACTACAGCTCAGGTTTCTTATGAAAAGAGTATGCGGCGAGTTATTGAGTGGGTTAGAGGGTAAGGGGGATGCAGCGGGCAAGAGCCACTCAAGTGGAAATAAGGGGTCTTAGTATTAGTAAGTAGTTGCCTTTAGGATAATATAAAAGAAAAATATTCAATTCAAGCAAAATAAAGAACAAGAAAATATGTCAATAAACACACATTCTCCCTTTGATAGATGACCTAGGTAAAGATTAACAACAAAAGAAAAAAAGACAAGCATAGAGATAACAATTCTGTGTTACCCAATATCCATAGACGGAATCTATATGAGGTTCAAGTGTAGTATGGAGCCTACAATAGTAAGATAAAAGCACTAAGCTTGTCTGTTGGGCAATGTCATAACTAACTCAGCGGTAACATAGGGGAGAAAGTGAGAACATCTAGTCTTCTGGTAATGAACTATGTATGGTGATGTGCAACTATTAGATGTATAGAGGCTTTCAGGGTGTTTAGGAGACAGGAGGAAATTATGGCCAATCATGTTAAACCATGGTGCTGTAAAGTTAGTAGGATAGCTGTGAAAATGTATCCTCCCTTTTGCTGAGGGGGTAGAGTAATAGTAGGAATTTCTATGATCATGAGCAGCCAAATGAGATAAACTAGTAGCCTGGCAGTGTCTGTTAATATTCCCTATGAACTTATATTAGGTGTAGTAACCTACAGAGCCTAATGACTAGTGATGCTCAGTGTGGTGGACAGCTGAATTGACTAAGTGGTCTAGTATAATAGTAATATGGGGAGAGTTGGTTCCACTCTGGTTTGGGCCCTCACTGGTTGAGGCGAAAATAGGAATACAGGAATTAAATGGAGGTGGGGGGGGGAGTATAAATGCGTGGTTCCATTTTAAATAGAGTTATAGAGCTAAAAGAGCTTGCAGTTGATCACTATGTAAATATATGGGGATGGAATATACATAACTAGCTAATGGGTTTTTATAGTTGGCATAGTTTAAACTGATAACCACCCATGTGAGGATGTGAAAGTCCTAGTGACCAAACAAACACAAAACAAGTTAACTATCAAACTGAAGTGGTCAGGATATACACACTCATAAGTATGACTTAACAGACTTAACTTTGAGGCTTCCCTACAAAAGAAAAATCAAATAACAACAGTTCAGCTGCAGTTAGAGTCACTAGCTTCCAGAACACAGGTGCCAATGTAGGGGAGACAAAGCAGAGATAATCAAAAGAGCTCTGCAAATCCTAGATTTATATGACGCCTTTATCGTATTCCAATTCTGCATAGGTTCAATGTCTCAAGGGTAAGGTTTGAAGTGTTCATTAGCCTGTAGGCCATTGGCTGTAGTATTGCTACACAGTCAGGGGAGAGATTGTGTGCTCTTACCACACTCCATTGTAGAGGATCTCTAACACTGGTGCCCGGAGATATACTTAGGTCCCAATCAGTACCTGGTAGACCGGCCGCATCTCCCCAGGCCATGACTGAGAACGAGTTCAGGTTGATTTGAGCCCAGTGTTCAGGAGTGGCAAGAGGGAAAGGAAATACAGTCACTAACATGTTGCTGCTTAGCCTGTGCGTCACTCGGTTCCACAGCGCCCATGTGGCTAAAGTCACTGGTTGGTTCCTGGACGGACTGCGATTCAAAAAAAGGGTCAGTGTCTACAAATTGTTTGCTGTAGCATAGGGTTGTAGCGTCTGACCTCTCTGCCTTGCAAGTGCTGTCATCCTCCACTGTGTGCTGCATACATGCCAGAAGTGAAAGGTGATCGAAGCGTCTCACCATTTTATTTTCCAAGGCAGCTAGCAGGGTCATTATTGTTGCATAGCATTCCTCCTCCATGACAGCCGAAGTCATCTGAGAGCCCCCAGTAGGAAAGTAAACTAAAGGATGGTGTGCTGATAACCCCCAGCACAAGGGGGGGGGAGTCTGTAAGGCCTGCAGCAATGCACCACAGAAAGGTCCAACGATCCGGAGTGTGCGGTAGAAATATATCTCAGATAAAAAAAAAGGTATCAGGAGGTTCAGAGATTGATACAGAGATCTTCTTAGTTGGAGATATCAAATTAGATAGCTGCAGTTTGTAGGAAAAACGGCTAATTTATAGACACTGTTTGCTCCACTTTCATTTATGCTGCCGACCATGATGGTTGCTAGACACGCCCCCCCTGGGTGGTGGGTTTTAATGTTGGGGGGTATTGTATTTTTTTTTACAGGTAAAATAGCTAATAACTTTGGGGCAATGCCCCGCAAAAGGCCCATTTAAGGGCTATTTGTAATTTAGTATGGGGTAGGGATTTTTATTATTTTGGGGGGCTTTTAAATTTTAAATTCTTGTAATTATTTTATTATTTTCTGTAATTTAGTGGGGGGGTTTTCCGTACTTTAGTTTATTTAATTTAATTGTAATTAATTGTAGTTAATTTAGGTAATTTATTTAATTATAGTGTAGTGTTAGGTGTTATTGTAACTTATGTTAGGGTTTATTGTACAGGTAAATTTGTACTTAATTTAACTAGGAAGTTATTAAATAGTTAATAACTATTTAATAACTATTGTACCTAGTTAAAATAAATACAAAGTTGCCTGTAAAATAAAAATAAACCCTGAGATAGCTACAATGTAACTATTAGTTATATTGTAGCTAGCATAGGGATTATTTTATAGGTAAGTATTTAGTTTTAAATAGGAATAATTTAGTTAATGATAGGAATTTTATTTAGATGTATTTAAATTATATTTAAGTTAGGGGGTGTTAGGGTTAGGGTTAGACTTAGATTTAGGGGTTAATAACTTTATTATAGTGGCGGCAACATTGGCTGTGGCAGATTAGGGGTTAATAAATAAAAAGTAGGTGTCGGCGATGTTGCGGGCAGCAGATTAGGGGTTCATAGGGATAATGTAAGTGGCGGCGGTGTCCGGAGCGGCAGATTAGGGGTTAATAATAACATGTAGGTGTTGGCGATGTCGGGGGCGGCGGATTAGTGGTTCATACGTGTAAGATTAGGGGTGTTTAGACTCGGGATTCATGTTAGGGTGTTAGGTGTAGACATAACTTGTATTTCCCCATAGGAATCAATGGGGCTGCGTTAGAAGCTGAACGCTGCTTTTTTGCAGGTGTTAGTTTTTTTTTCAGCCGATTTTCCCCCATTGATTCCTATGGGGAAATCGTGCACGAGCACGTTTTACCAGCTCACTGCTACCATAAGCAACGCTGGTGTTGAGGTGAGATGTGGAGCTAAATTTTGCTCTCAGCACACTTTTTGCCGGGTTTAAAAAAACCTGTAATACCAACGTTGCCTTAAGTGAGCGGTGAGAAAAAAATGCTCATTAGCACCGCACACCATTACCGACAAAAATTCGTAATCTAGGCGAATGTTAATAAAAAAATAAGCAAAGCTGTCTTAATTCCGAGACACTGGAAATCAGGCATAACTCACACTCTTAAAGACTGGAAACTTCAAGTGGAGACATTACTAATGCTAGAACGATACCACCACATGCAAGCCGGAACCATTGACATACATGAATACATGATAGAAACATGTAAACAAAACAGTACACAACATAACTAATCAACACTATACTACCCCAACAACACTCTGAGACACAGAAAGACATTACTCTTCTGAAGCTTAAGCAGCCACTCCCCTTTCCTCCTCCCTCCCTTTGTTTTTTCCGACCCCCAGATCCCCCTCCCCAACAACAATAGCTATAAACTACTCTCACTATGCTTGATTAAATGCACACTCAGATACTTAAATAACCTCTTGAATCAAGTCAATACCTCATAAGCTTTGTTATAAAATGAAATAAAAGTTTGTCTATTTTCTGCTCCTGTTGATAAATGTCCGCTAGAATTAAAGTTGATGTTATAGATGCCTGAGAGGTGGAAGGGACTCAGTATATAAATAGCCTCTAGCATCATGGACTCCCACTTTGGACTTTGACACAAAGAAACATCATAGCACCCCAAGGACAATATTGAGTTATTGGGCAGTGTAAGAGAAATGTAGACTTTTTCTCTATTGAACCTACTGTTTGCCTCTCATGTATGCCGAAAACATTTTTTCCTAATGAAGAAACTTCAAATTTAAAAAAAATAAAATAAGCAAAGCTATACATTGTGATAAAATGGGCTAAATAAATAGATCATCTAGAAAACATTTATGCAAAGAAAAATCTAATGTACAATGTCCACTGGAAAAGTCTTAAGTTTTAAATCTTGACATCCTAGAGAGTGGTCTCTTCATCTGGACATTTTCTAGATAGTGGGTCTTTGGAGGTTTCCCAGAGATAGTTCTGATGGTGTTTTGTTTCATTCTTTCACTTTCCAGGTACAGTGTGAGGTCCATGGTTCCTCAAGCAGTGTTAGTGGTTGCTTAGTTAGTTTCCTATTCATTTCGACTTGCATGTTTTTTTCCACCTCTGGGTTTCTATTTGCTCGAGTTAGGGCTCATAGTTTTTGGTATGCAAATCTAGTTTAGATGTCCATTTGCCCTATTTGGGTCTCTTACTTTGCATTTCAGATTTTAGGTCTCATGGTCTGGTTTTTCATACAGGTTTCAAATCTCTAAACCTTATGGCATGTTGGTTGAACAAAAATTTCTTAAGCAGAGAAGGTTCTCTGATTCTGTTGTTGAGATTCTGATACAGGTTTTTGAGTTTGTATTCAGGAAGTTTTTATTATAAGGTTTAGAGGACCTTTATTTCTTGATGCAGGGATCTTTTTTTGGCATTCTTTTAAAATTCTTATGTTTTTTGGCAGTTTTTGCAGGATGGTTTTGATATAAGCTTATCCGCTAGTTCTTTTTTAAGGGCCAGATTTCAGCTCTTTCAGTTCCATCCCTTTGAAAGATTGCTAATCTTTCAGATATTCATAGCATTGTTCTTGCTTTAGCTAGCATTATTTCTATTATTAAACTAATGTTCTCCTTTTTTGAGCCTTATTTTGGTTTTCAGGGGTTTTCATGCTTCTCTTTTTGAGCCTAAACATTAGCACCTAGATTATGAGTTTTGCATTAGACTTAAAAAGCAGTGTTGGCCGGTCCCAAAGCTGCTTTTTAACGCCCCCGCTGGTATTACGAGTCTTGCAGTTACAGGTGTACTGCTCACTTTTTTGGCCAGACTTGGAAATACCGCAAATCCACTTACGTAAATTGCGTATACTCTTTTTTTAATGGGACTTGCATAGCGCCGGTATTACGAGTCTGCCAAAAAGTGAGCGGTAGTCCCTCTCCTGTCAAGACTGGTACTGCATTTTAAAGTCAGTAGTTAAGAGTTTTACACTACAATGCCGTAGCATAAAACTCTTAACTAAAGTGCTGAAAAGTACACTAACACCCATAAACTACCTATTAACCCCTAAATCGAGGCCCTCCCACATCGCAAACACTAAAATAAAATTTTTAACCCCTAATCTGCCGCACCGGACATCACCACCACTATAATAAATATATTAACCCCTAAACCACCGCACTCTCGCCTCGCAAACATTAGTTAAATATTATTAACCCCTAATCTGCCATCCCTAACATCACCGGCACCTACCTACATTTATTAACCCCTAATCTGCCACCCCCAACGTCACTGCCACTATACTAAAGTTATTAACCCCTAAATCTAAGTCTAAGTCTAACCCCCCCTAACTTAAATATAATTTAAATAAATCTAAATAAAATTACTATAATTAACTAAATTATTCCTATTTAAAACTAAATATTTAGCTATAAAATAAACCCTAAGCTAGCTACAATATAACTAATAATTACATTGTAGCTAGCTTAGGATTTATTTTTATTTTACAGGCAAGTTTGTATTTACTTTAACTAGGTAGAATAGTTACTAAATAGTTATTAACTATTTAATAAACTACCTAGCTAAAATAAATACAAAAGTACCTGTAAAATAAAACCTAACCTAAGTTACAATAACACCTAACACTACACTATAATTAAATTAATTCCCTAAATTAAATACAATTAAATACAATTAAATAAAATTAGCTAAAGTGCAAAACTCCCCCCCACTAAATTACAGAAAATAATAAACAAATTACAAGATTTTTAAACTAATTACACCTAATATAATACCCCTAACAAAATAAAAAGTCCCCCCAAAATAAAAAAGCCCTACCCTACACTAAATTACAAATAGCCCTTAAAAGGGCCTTTTGCAGGGCATTGCAACAAAGTAATCAGCTCTTTTACCTGTAAAAAAATTTACAAATCCCGCCCAACATTAACACCCACCACCCACACAACCAACCCTACTCTAAAACCCATCCAATACCCCCTTAAAAAAACCTAACACTAACCCCTTGAAGATCACCTTACCGGGAGAAGTCATCATCCAACCGGGCCGAAGTCCTCAACGAATCCGGCAGAAGTGGTCCTCCAGACGGACAGAAGTGGTCCTCCAGATGGGCAGAAGTCTTCATCCAGACGGCATCTTCTATCTACATCCATCCGGCGCGGGTCCATCTTCAAGACATCTGACGCGGAGCATCTTCTTCTTTCCACGGCGACTGAAGAAGGCATCCCTTAGATTCCGATTGGCTGATAGAATTCTATCAGCCAATTGGAATTAAGGTAGGAAAAATACTATTGGCTGATCCAATCAGCCAATAGGATTGAGCTGGCATTCTATTGGCTGTTCCAATCAGCCAATAGAATGCCAGCTTAATCCTATTGGCTGATTGCATCAGCCAATAGGATTTTTTCTACCTTAATTCCGATTGGCTGATAGAATTCTATAAGCCAATCGGAATTGAAGGGACGCCATCTTGGATGACGTCACTTAAAGGTATCTTCATTCTTCAGTCGCCGTGGAAAGAAGAGGATGCTCCGCGTCGGATGTTTTGAAGATGGACCCGCTCCGTGCTGGATGGATGAAGATAGAAGATGCCGTATGGATGAAGACTTCTGCCCATCTGGAGGACCACTTCTGCCCGTCTGGAGGACCACTTCTGCCGGATTCGTTGAGGACTTCAGCCCGGTTGGATGAAGACTTCTCCCGGTAAGGTGATCTTCAAGGGGTTAGTGTTAGGTTTTTTAAAGGGGGTATTGGGTGGGTTTTAGAGTAGGGTTGGTTGTGTGGGTGGTGGGTTTTAATATTGGGGGATTTGTAATTTTTTTACAGGTAATAGAGCTGATTACTTTGGGGCAATGCCCCGCAAAAGGCCCTTTTAAGGGCTATTTGTAATTAAGTGTAGGGTAGGGCTTTTTTTATTTTGGGGGGCTTTTTTATTTTGTTAGGGGGATTAGATTAGGTGTAATTAGTTTAAAAATCTTGTAATTTGTTTATTATTTTCTGTAATTTAGTGTTTTTTTTTGTACTTTAGCTAATTTGATTTAATTGTATTTAATTGTATTTAATTTAGGGAATTAATTTAATTATAGTGTAGTGTTAGGTGTTATTGTAACTAAGGTTAGGTTTTATTTTACAGGTACTTTTGTATTTATTTTAGCTAGGTAGTTTATTAAATAGTTAATAACTATTTAGTAACTATTCTACCTAGTTAAAATAAATACAAACTTGCCTGTAAAATAAAAATAAATCCTAAGCTAGCTACAATGTAATTATTAGTTATATTGTAGCTAGCTTAGGGTTTATTTTATAGGTAAGTATTTAGTTTTAAATAGGAATAATTTAGTTAATGATAGTAATTTTATTTAGATTTATTTAAATTATATTTAAGTTAGGGGGGGTTAGGGTTAGACTTAGGTTTATGGGTTAATATGTTTATTATAGTGGCGGCGACATTGGGGGTGGCAGATTAGGGGTTAATAAGTATAGGTAGGCTGCGTCGACATTTGGGGCGGCAGATTAGGGGTTAATAAATATAATGTAGGTGTCGGCGATGTTGGGGGCAGCAGATTAGGGGTTCATAAGTATAATGTAGTTGGCGGCGGTGTCCGGAGCGGCAGATTGGGGGTTAATAATATAATGCTGCTGTCGGCGATGTCGGGTGCAGCAGATTAGGGGTTAATAAGTGTAAGATTAGGGGTGTTTAGACTCGGGGTTCATGTTAGGGTGTTAGGTGTAGACATAAATTTTATTTCCCCATAGGAATCAATGGGGCTGCGTTAGGAGCTAAACACTGCTTTTTTGCAGGTGTTAGACTTTTTTTCAGCCGGTTCTCCTTGTTGATTCCTATGGAGAAATCGTGCATGAGCACGTTACACCAGTTCACCGTTACACCAGTTTTGGTGTTTTTTTCCGAGGCGGCCCTTGGTAGGAAAGCCCTTCAAGTAGTTGTCTCAGGATGATTGTTTGCCTCCCTTTATGTTTCATTACTCAACTGCTTGTATATTAGTTCCCAGTAGTAACAAATTGTGGACTCTCAACACCTTTATGAAAGAAAACCTAATGTATGCTTACCTGAGAAATTAATTTATTTCATGGTGGTGAGAGACCATGAGAACCCAACCTGTTTTTTTTTTTTCTGGTATTGTTTGTTATTTGTTATTACCCACATATTTTTTTCCTGCTCTTATTTGTTTGCTCTTGATTCTTTTCCTACCTCTTTGGCTTGGCTATATGTTGCCAGTGAGGTGGGAGGGGTTTTATAGAGTTCCTAGGGTTTGGAATCTTTGTCTCCTCCTAGTGGTAGGGAAGAGTAATTCCCAGGAGTAATGGATTGTGGACTCTCACCACCATGAAATTAATTAATTTAATAGATAGGTATACATAATGTTTTCATTGACACTGCATATCCACGAAATTATTTTTATTGGCTTACTATTCTTTAATAAATCTTCACCTCTTTTTTATGACTGATATTTTATTATTAAGTTCTTCAAAAGTACATACTCTACGTACAATATAGATTTTCCTATTTCATGGTGCAGTTCATTTCAATGTCGAGGGAACAAACTACAAAACACATTTTGTGTTTCATAATAATTATGTGAAAAAAAGTTACTAAAAGTTCTATTTAGTGTTCACATTTGGAGAATTGATTGCTCAATTTAGTTTACTTTCCTCATTATAGACATGATTAGCAACATAAGACTTGGCTTTATGACTCAAACATACTACCCTTCTTCAACAATACTATTTCAAATACTTGTAATCTTGCTACAGTATTATAATACCTATTAAATACTATTATATTAGTTTGTATAATCATAAGCATATATAATTATCACCCTTTCCTTTTCTAGTAATCAAATTAATATTTTTATAAGTATTAAAGGTCAGGATGTATACAATTTGCTGTTGACAAAAACTGACTAGTTACTCCATGCTCAATTATTTTTTCATTCTTAATGAATATTTGGGGCAAAAAAAAAGTTCCTGTTCATTTCCTTGTATATTTAATAAATTGCAAAAATCTCTTCAAGATGTCTATTTAAAAAAATAATACTTATCATATTTAAAATTGAATTCTGTAAATGCAGAAAAATAGTCAACTTTAAAAAAGAATCGCCTAGATTTAGAGTTCTGCGGTAGCCGTCAAAAGCAGCGTTAAGGGCTCCTAACGCTGGTGTTGGCTGCCCGCTGGTATTTAGAGTCAGTCAGGAAAGGGTCTAACGCTCACTTTCCAGCCGTGACTTTTCCATACCGCAGATCCCCTTACGCCAATTGCGTATCCTATCTTTTCAATGGGATCTTCCTAACGCCGGTATTTAGAGTCTTGGCTGAAGTGAGCGTTAGAACTCTAAAGACAAAACTCCAGCCGCAGAAAAAAGTCAGGAGTTAAGAGCTTTCTGGGCTAACGCCGGCTCATAAAGCTCTTAACTACTGTGCTCTAAAGTACACTAACACCCATAAACTACCTATTCACCCCTAAACCGAGGTCCCCCCACATCGCCGCCACTCTAATAAATATTTTTAACCCCTAATCTGCCGACCGCACACCGCCGCAACCTACATTATCCCTATGTACCCCTAATCTGCTGCCCCTAACATTGCCGACACCTACATAATATTAAAAATAATTTAACGAAATAAATTAAATATTATTAAATAAATTAATCCTATTTAAAGCTAAATACTTACCTGAAAAATAAATCCTAATATAGCTACAATATAACGAATAATTATATTGTAGCTATTTTAGCATTTATATTTATTTTACAGGCAACTTTGTACAGGCAACTTTGTATTTATTTTAACTAGGTACAATAGCTATTAAATAGTTATTTACTATTTAATAGCTACTTAGTTAAAATAATTACAAAATTACCTGTAAAATAAATCCTAACCTTAAGTTACAGTTAAACCTTACACTACACTATCAATAAATTAATTAACTAAACTACGTACAATTACCTACAATTAAATAAACTAAACTAAATTACAAAAAAAAAAAAAACACTAAATTACAAAAAATAAAAAAAGATTACAAGAATTTTAAGCTAATTACACCTACTCTAAGCCCCCTAAAAAAATAACAAAACCCTCCAAAATAAAAAATGCCCTACCCTATTCTAAAATAAAAAGTTAACAGCTCTATTACCTTACCAGCCCTTAAAAGGGCTTTTTGTGGGGCATGCCCCAAAGAAATCATCTCTTTTGCCTGTAAAAAAAACACAATACCACCCCCCAACATTACAACCCACCACCCACATACCCCTACTCTAACCCAAACCCCCATTAAATAAACCTAACACTACCCCCCTGAAGATCTCCCTACCTTGAGTCGTCTTCACTCAGCCGAGCAGCGATGGACCAAAAGAAGACATCCGGAGTGGCAGAAGTCTTCATCCTATCCGGGCAGAAGAGGACATCCGGACTGGCAAACATCCTCATCCAAGCGGCATCTTCTATCTTCATCCATCAGACTAGGAGTGGCTCCATCTTCAAGATCTCCGGCGCGGAACATCCTCTTCTCCCGACGACTAGACGACGAATGAAGGTTCCTTTAAGTGACGTCATCCAAGATGGTGTCCCTCGAATTCCGATTGGCTGATAGGAATCTATCAGCCAATCGGAATTAAGGTAGGAAAAATCTGATTGGCTGATTGAATCAGCCAATCAGATTCAAGTTCAATCGGATTGGCTGATCCAATCAGCCAATCAGATTGAGCTCATATTCTATTGGCTGATCGGAACAGATTTTTCCTACCTTAATTCCGATTGGCTGATAGAATCCTATCAGCCAATAGGAATTCGAGGGACGTAATCTTGGATGACGTCACTTAAAGGAACCTTCATTCGTCATCTAGTCGTCGGGAGAAGAGGATGTTCTGCGCCGGAGGTCTTGAAGATGGAGCTGCTCCTCGTCGGATGGATGAAGATAGAAGATGCCGCTTGGATGAAGATGTTTGCTGGTCCAGATGTCCTCTTCTGCCCGGATAGGATGAAGACTTCTGCCGCTCCGGATGTCTTCTTTTGGTCCATCGCTGCCCGGCTGAGTGAAGACGACTCAAGGTAGGAAGATCTTCAGGGGGGTAGTGTTAGGTTTATTTAAGGGGGGTTTGGGTTAGAGTAGGGGTATGTGGGTGGTGGGTTGTAATGTTGGGGGGTGGTATTGTGGTTTTTTTACAGGCAAAAGAGATGATTTCTTTGGGGCATGCCCCGCAAAAAGCCCTTTTAAGGGCTGGTAAGGTAATAGAGCTGTTAATTTTTTTATTTTAGATTAGGGTAGGGCATTTTTTATTTTGGAGGGCTTTGTTATTTTTTTAGGGGGCTTATAGTAGGTGTAATTAGCTTAAAATTCTTGTAATCTTTTTTTTATTTTTTGTAATTTAGTGGGTTTTTTTTTGTAATTTAGTTTAGTTGATTTAATTGTAAGTAATTGTAGGTAGTTTAGTTAATTAATTTATTGATAGTGTAGTGTTAGGTTTAATTGTAACTTAGGTTAGGATTTATTTTACAGGTAATTTTGTAATTATTTTAACTAGGTAGCTATTAAATAGTAAATAACTATTTAATAGCTATTGTACCTAGTTAAAATAAATACAAAGTTGCCTGTAAAAAAAATATAAATGCTAAAATAGCTACAATATAATTATTTGTTATATTGTAGCTATATTAGGATTTATTTTACAGGTAAGTATTTAGCTTTAAATAGGATTAATTTATTTAATAAGATTTCATTTATTTCATTAGATTTAAATTATATTTAACTTAGGGGTGTGTTAGTGTTAGGGTTGGACTTAGCTTTAGGGGTTAATACATTTATTAGAGTAGCGGCGAGGTCCGGTCTGCAGATTAGGGGTTAATAAGTCTAGGTAAGGTAGCGGCGATGTTGGGGGGGCAGATTAGGGTTTAATAATATAATGCAGGGGTCAGCGATAGTGGGGGCGGCAGATTAGGGGTTAATAAGTGTAAGGTTAGGGGTGTTTAGACTCTGGGTTTATGTTAGGGTGTTAGGTGCAGACTTAGGAAGTGTTTCCCCATAGGAAACAATGGGGCTGTGTTAGGAGCTGAACGCTGCTGTTTTGCAGGTGTTAGTTTTTTTTCAGCTCAAACTGCCCCATTGTTTCCTATGGGGAAATCGTGCACGAGCACGTTTTTCAAGCTGGCCGGTACCATAAGCAACGCTGGTATTTAGAGTTGAAGTGGCTGTAGTTATGCTCTACGCTCCCTCTTTGGAGCCTAACGCAGCCATTCAGACAACTCTAAATACCAGCATTATTTAAAAGGTGCGGGGGGAAAAAACACGCGTAGCTAACGCACCCTTTTGGCTGCAAAACTCTAAATCTAGGTGAATGTGTATTATTCATCAAAACATGTTCTCCAATCACAGTGTGGCACATATAAATGTACTATCTCATCTACAACTCCAGTTAAAATTGCATATTGCCTACAAACATTTGCTATACTTAAAGGGATAGTCTAGACAAAAATAAACTTTGATGATTCAAATAGGGCATGCAAATTTAAACAGCTTTCCAATTTACTTTTATAATTTAATATGCTTTGTTGAATTTGTTCTCTTGGTATTCTTCATTGAAAGCTAAAGCCCTTGAAGTGCATTTTGACTTTTTTTAAAAGCTAGACAGCACTAGTTCATGTGTGCCAGAAAGGAAACCTTTTGCTCACATCGGTGTCAGCACTGATTGGCTAAAATGCAAGTCTGTCAAAAGAACTGTAATAAAGGGGCAGTCTGCAGGGGCTTAAATACAAGGTAATTACAGAGGTAAAAAGTGTATTAATATAACCGTGTTCGCTATGCAAAACTGGGGAATGGGTAATAAAGGGATTATTTATCTTTTATACAATAAAAATTCTGGAGTAAATGCCCATTTAAGGACAGTCATTTGTTTGGTGAAAATGACTAGTATAGTATTCAGAAAGAGAAGACATGTTAAGGGAAACTCTCAAGATAAAACAATTACCAAGTAACGAATTTTAAATTTAAAAAATGTAAATTATTTGAGGCGCATTACCATGCCTAATTACATTTTGTTTGGTATAATGGTTGCTGCAGCATGTAAACATTGCAATGCTTATGGTACTAAATCTTTTTTTTTTATCAACCTATTTTTATTTGCAAATATTTTATGTTAGTAGGTAATAAATCACCCATTCTTTCTCTATTTCCTGAAGTTCACACCTTTAATAGAAAATGCAATTTCTAAAATGTTTCACTTGTTTTCACTTTGTTATGTTACTGGTAATTCTCAAATTTAGAAACACATTTGTTATCAATTTTTTAACCCTCCCTAGTGTAAATGTGAAAAAAAAAATGGAATTATTTGAAGCAAGAGCAGTGAAAAACAAGCAGAGTGGCGTAATAACACATCTGTTTTCATAAGAAATTGTGGAACCTGGACTTTTTTCACTGTGGTATTTTACTACCACATGGCTTTAATCCTACATCTGGGCCTGTTGTTTTATGAAATATTTCCCACAGATGATGTCAATTATAATTTTTGTCTTGGTCGTCAATTTACTGACTTTTGGAATAAGACTAAATGAAACAACTCGAAAAAGAACAACTTATGTGGTCTGAGCTCTGACAAAATTATAGATGTGTGATACACATCTAAAATCAATAACTCTGTTAGTGATTAGCAGAAAACTTACTTGGTTTAAGAGTAGAGATATGTCCCATGTTCTGCAGATGTTTGGCTCCAGAATGCATTCTTGCTTGATATGTATTTACCAACAGATGTTCACCCTTAAAGCTATTACCTCTTGTACAGCAACTAGTGCATCTAAAATCTGAGCAGTATTTCCAAAACATCTGCCAGCAATACAGGTGGAATGCTTTAGTACTTTTTCAGTGGTTGTACTTAATTTGGTCTACCTTGTTATGTCCAGTGAGTGGATATTCTGTACCAAAAAGGAATTATGATCAGGAATTCTTCTTGTAGAATGGGATAATTTTAACCTAATCAAAACATATTTATTCAAAAGAAATTTAAACCAATTTGGTTTTTAACAAGAAGCACCTGATATTATATTTGCACTAAAACAAATATGCAAGACATAACCCATTGCTAATTCTTTTTTAGATTTGTAATATTTATATTTTAATACTTTGAGGTTGTAATATGAAAGGAAATTATCCATAGTAAAACAACTTTGCAATATACTATTTAAATACTTATATACAAACAAGAAAATAGAGAGACTCACGCAACTGAGACAGAACAAAAGCTCGAAAAACTTCCATGCTTGTTCACAAGGCCAGTGCCACTCAGGGTGCACACTCTATTAGCACACTATGCCTTTCAAAGAGAAAAAATATTATATAGCATATCAGTTTGACCCTGCCCAATGACAGTCCAGCACCAAAATACCAGGCATTTCTCCTCTGAACAAGAGAGAACAGCAAACCCCAGACTCCTTTGGACCTTGTCAGTGAGGTGCAGTTACATCTCCCTAGGGCATGTGTGCAAGGAGTCCATGTTTGGTTTCCCCTTTGATTCTTAGGGAGACCCGAGTGCTATTTGGATACAAACAAGAAAATAGAGAGACGCACTCAACTGAGACAGAACAAAAGCTAGAAAAATACAATTTATGCTTACCTGATAAATTTATTTCTCTTGTGGTGTATCCAGTCCACGGATCATCCATTACTTGTGGGATATTCTCATTCCCGCAACAATGTATCGTGAAGCACCGCACTCACTGCACAGCCAGGAACAGGTTCACCAAACCCAGCATCGATACAAAAAAATCAAATTGTTCCAGCTGGTGCAAAAATATTCTCATTCCCAACAGGAAGTTGCAAGAGGACACCCACAGCAGAGCTGTAATATAGCTCCTCCCCTAACTGTCATAGCCAGTCATTCGACCGAAAACAAGCCGAGAAAGGAGGAACCATAGGGTGCAGTGGTTACTGTAGTTTAAATTTAAAAATTGCCTGCCTTAAAATGCCTTAAAATGACAGGGTGGGCCATGGACTGGATACACCACAAGAGAAATAAATTTATCAGGTAAGCATAAATTGTGTTTTCTCTTGTAAGGTGTATCCAGTCCACGGATCATCCATTACTTGTGGGATACCAATACCAAAGCTAAAGTACACGGATGAAGGGTGGGACAAGGCAGGAACTTAAATGGAAGGAACCACTGCCCATAAAACCTTTCTCCCAAATATAGCCTCCGAAGAAGCAAAAGTATCAAATTTGTAAAATTTTGAAAAAATATGAAGCGAAGACCAAGAAGTCGCCTTGCAAATCTGATCAAAAGAAGCCTCATTTTTAAAGGCCCAAGTGGAAGCCACAGCTCTAGTGGAATGAGCTGTAATCCTTTCCGGAGGTTGCTGTCCAGCAGTCTCATAGGCTAAGCGGATTAAGCTTCTTAGTCAAAAAGAAAAAGAGGTTGCCGAAGCCTTTTGACCTCTCCTCTGTCCAGAGTAGACAACAAACAAAGCAGATGTTTGACGAAAATCTTTAGTAGCTTGTAAGTAAAACATTAAAGCACGGACCACGTCCAAATTGTGTAACACAAGGATGGAACAACAATCTCTTGATTGATATTCTTGTTAGATACCACCTTAGGTAAGAACCCAGGTTTGGTACGCAGGACTACCTTATCCGTATGAAAAATCAGATAAGGAGAATCACATTGTAAGGCAGATAGCTCAGAGACTCTACGAGCCAAGGAAATAGCTACCAAAAAAAGAACTTTCCAAGATAAAAACTTCATATCTATGGAATGAAGAGGTTCAAACGGAACTCCTTGAAGAACCTTAAGAAGCAAGTTTAAGCTCCATGGTGGAGCAACAGGTTTAAACACAGGCTTGATTCTAACTAAAGCCTGACAAAATGCCTGAACGTCTGGAACATCTGCCAGATGCTTAACTAGCTGACAATCCTTTTTCCAAACCTTCTTGGAGAAAAGATAATATCCTAGCAATCCTGACCTTACTCCATGAGTAACCCTTGGATTCACACCAATAAAGATATCTACGCCATACCTTATGGTAAATTTTCCTGGTGACAGGCTTTCGTGCCTGTCTTAAGGTATCAATAACTGACTCAGAGAAGCCACGCTTTGATAAAATCAAGCGTTCAATCTCCAGGCAGTCAGCCTCAGAGAAATTAGATTTGGATGGTTGAAAAGACCCTGAAGTAGAAGGTCCTGTTTCAGAGGCAGAGACCATGGTGGAAAGGATGACATGTCCACTAGATCTGCATACCAGGTCCTGCGTGGCCACGCAGGTGCTATCAGAATCACCGATGCTCTCTCCTGCTTGATCTTGGCAATCAGTCGAGGGAGCAGAGGAAACAGTGGAAACACATAACCCAGGTTGAAAGACCAGGGCGCTGCTAGAGCATCTATCAGTGTCGCCTTGGGATCCCTGGACCTGGATCCGTAACACGGAAGCTTGGCATTCTGGCGAGATGCCATGAGATCCAGTTCTGGTTTGCCCCAACAATGAATCAGTTGTGCAAATGCCTCCGGATGGAGTTCCCACTCTCCCGGATGAAAAGTCTGACGACTTAGAAAATCCGCCTCCCAGTGCTCTACACCTGGGATATGGATAGCTGATAGGTGGCAAGAGTGAATCTCTGCCCAGCGAATTATTTTTGAAACTTCTAACATCTCTAGGGAACTTCTAGTTCCCCCTTGATGGTTGATGTAAGCTACAGTCGTGATGTTGTCCGACTGAAATCTGATGTACCTCAGAGTTGCTAACTGAGGCCAAGCCTGAAGAGCCTTGAATATCGCTCTTAGTTCCAGAATATTTAATGGAAGGAGAGACTCCTCCTGAGTCCACGATCCCTGAGCCTTCAGGGAGTTCCAGACTGCACCCCAACCTAGAAGGCTGGCATCTGTCATAACAATTGTCCAATCTGGCCTGCGAAAGGTCATACCTTTGGACAGATGGACCCGAGATAGCCACCAGAGAAGTGAATCCCTGATCTCTTGGTCCAGATTCAGTTGAGGGGACAAATCTGTGTAATCCCCGCTCCACTGACTGAGCATGCATAGTTGCAGCGGTCTGAGATGTAAGCGTGCAAACGGCACTATGTCCATTGCCGCTACCATTAAGCCGATTACTTCCATACACTGAACCACCGAAGGGCGCGGAATGGAATGAATAACCCAGCAGGAATTTAGAAGCTTTGATAACCTGGACTCAGTCAGGTGAATTTTCATTTCTACAGAATCTATCAGAGTCCCTAGAAAGGAAACTCTTGTGAGTGGGGATAGAGAACTCTTTTCCTCGTTCACTTTCCACCCATGCGACCACAGAAATGCCAGTACTACGTCCGTATGAGATTTGGCAATTTGGAAGTTTGACGCCTGTATCAGGATGTCGTCTAAATAAGGGGCTACTGCTATGCCCCGCGGCCTTAGGACCGCCATAAGTGACCCTAGAACCTTTGTAAAGATTCTTGGGGCTGTAGCTAATCCCAAGGGAAGAGCTACAACTGGTAATGCCTGTCTTAAAAGGCAAACCTGAGAAACCGATGATGATCTTTGTGTATCGGAATGTGAAGATAAGCATCCTTTAGATCCACTGTAGTCATATATTGACCCTCCTGGATCAGTGGTAGGATGGTACGAATAGTTTCCATCTTGAACGACGGAACTTTGAGGAATTTGTTTAAGATCTTTAGATTCAAAATTGGTCTGAAGGTTCCCTCTTTTTTGGGAACCACAAACAGATTTGAGTAAAAACCCTGTCCCTGTTCCTCCTTTGGAACTGGATGGATCACTCCCATAACTAGGAGGACTCGTACACAGTGTAAGAATGCCTCTCTCTTTATCTGGTGTGCAGATAATTGTGAAAGTGTGAAATCTCCCTTTTGGGGGGGAAGCTTTGAAGTCCAGAAGATATCCCTGGGATATAATTTCCAATGCCCAGGGATCCTGAACATCTCTTGCCCACGCCTGGGCAAAGAGTGAAAGTCTGCCTCCTACTAGATCCGTTCCCAGATAGGGAGTCGTTCCTTCATGCTGTCTTAGAGGCAGCAGCAGGCTTTTTTACCTGCTTACCTTTTTTTCCATGTCAGGTTTGGTCTCCAGACCGTCTTGGATTGAGCAAAAGTTCCCTCTTGTTTATTATTAGAGGAAGTTGATGCCGCACCTGCCTTGAAGGTTTTGAAAGGCACGAAAATTAGACTGTTGGCCCTAGATTTGGACCTGTCCTGAGGAAGGGCATGACCTTTTTCCTCCAGTGATATCAGCAATAATCTCCTTCAACCAGGCCCGAATAGGGTCTGCCCCTTGAAGGGAATGTTAAGTAGCTTAGATTTTGAAGTCACGTCAGCTGACCATGATCTAAGCCATAGCGCTCTGCATGCCTGTATAGCAAAACCAGAATTCTTAGCCGTTAGTTTAGTCAAATGAACAATGGCATCAGAATAAAAGAATTGGCTAGCTTAAGTGCTCTAAGTTTGCCAAGTATGTCATCCAATGGAGTCGCTACCTGTAAAGCCTCTTCCAGAGACTCAAACCAGTAGCAGCAGTGACAGGGGCAATGCATGCAAGGGGCTGTAGGATAAAACCTTGTTGAATAAATATTTTCTTAAGGTAACCTCTAATTTTTTATCCATTGGATCTAAAAAAAAAAAGCACAACTGTCCTCGACAGGGATAGTAGTACGCTTTACTAGAGTAGAAACTGCTCCCTCCACCTTAGGGACTGTCTGCCATAAGTCCCATGTGGTGGCGTCTATTGGAAACATTTTTCTAAAAATAGGAGGGAAGAGAACGGCACACCTGGTCTATCCCATTCCTTATTAATAATTTCTGTAAACCTTTTAGGTATTTGGAAAAACATCAGTACACACCGGCACTCGCAAAATTATTTATCCAGTCTACACAATTTCTCTGGCACTGCAATGGTATCACAGTCATTCAGAGCAGCTAAAACCGTCCCTAAGCAACACGCGAGGTGTTCAAGCTTAAATTTAAATGTAGAAATATTAGAATCAGGTATCTTTCCTGAGTCATTAACATCACCCACTGACTGAAGCTCTCTTTCCTCAGCTTCTGCATATTGTGAGGCAGTATCAGACATGGTTCTTAAAGCGTCAGTATGCTCTGCATTTTGTCTCACCCCAGAGCTATCTCGCTTACCTCTAAGTTCAGGTAGTCTGGGCTAATACCGCTGACAGTGTATTATCCATGACTGCCGCCATGTCTTGTAAAGTAAACGCTATGGGCGCCCTAGATGTACTTGGCGCCATTTGAGCGTGAGTCCCTTAAGCGGAGTCAAAGGGTCTGACACGTGGGAAAGTTAGTCGGCATAACTTCCCCCTCGTCAGATTCCTCTGGTGATACATTTTTTAAGAGCACAGAAAATGATCTTTATTGCATAAAATGAAATCATTACATTTGGTACACATTCTAAGAGGGGGTTCCACCATGGCTTTTAAACATAATAAACAAGGAGTTTCTTCTATGTCCAGACATGTTTATACAGAATAGCAATGAGACTAGCAAGCTTGGAAAACACTTTAAATCAAGTTAACAAGCAAATATAAAAAACGGTACTGTGCCTTTAAGAGAAACAAATTTTGTCAGAATTTGAAATACAGTGAAAAAATGCAGTAAATCAAACGAAATTTTTACAGTGTCTATAATAGGCCTAACAGAGCAGGCTGCCCACTTGCAAATGGATGATTTACCCCTTAGTTTCAAAAAAACGGATCAAAAAAACGAAAATAGACGCTTTTTAACAGTCACAACCAACTGCCACAGCAAGCTGTGGCCCTACCTTCCCCAATAAACGACTTTGGAAAGCCTTGGGCCCTTTAGAGATGTCCTATAGCATTCAGCGGGCCTTTGAGGGAAGCTGGATGTCACAGTTTGTAATTTTAACTGCACCACTGTAACTTTTATACTACAACAGTGGAAATTGTTTCTAGTCAAAATTTAAGCCAGCCATGTGGATAAAACTAGGCCCCAATAAAGTTTTATCACCAAAGCATATATAAAAACTATTAAACATGCCAGCAAATGTTTTATATTGTAAATATCATAAGGTTATTACCCCTGGGAGTAAGCATGATACCAGTCGTTATTAAATCACTGTATTCAGGCTTAACTTACATTAATCCAGTATCAGCAGCATTTTCTAGTGTTTTCCATCTCTAGAAAAAATTATAACTGCACATACCTGATAGCAGAATAAACTGCACGCCATTCTCCTCGCTGAAGTTACCTCATCTGTGTAATCCCCTCAGACATATGTGAGAATAGCAATGGATCTAAGTTACAACCTGCTAAGATCATAGAAACCTCAGGCAGATTCTTCTTCTATTTACTGCCTGAGATAAAATAGCACAACTCCGGTACTATTTAAAAATAACAAACTTTTGATTGAAGAAAATAAACTAGCTATATTTAACCACTCTCTCCTACAACGTCCTTGCTTGTTGAGAGTTGCAAGAGAATGACTGGGTATGACAGTTAGGGGAGGAGCTATATTACAGCTCTGCTGTGGGTGTCCTCTTGCAACTTCCTGTTGGGAATGAGATATCCCACAAGTAATGGATGATCCGTGGACTGGATACACCTTACAAGAGAAAACTTCCATGCTTGTTCACAAGGCCAGTGCCATTCAGAGCGCAGTCTATTTTAGCACACTATGCCTTTCACAGAGAAAATATCCTGTAGCATATCAGTCTGACCCTTCCCAATGACAGTCCAGGCAATTCTTCTCTGAACAAGAGAAAACAACAAACCCCAGACGTACGTAATTAAATACATATATCAATATTTATTTTGACCTCTTTGTTTTCCAATACTGAGATTTCTTAAGTCTAACCCTGTTATTATCTCTCCCTAATTGGACTCAACAGAGATGCTCAGATATGGCAAAACAATAGTTTTGATAACAAAAGAACAGTGGCTAGCTTTGTCTACTCAAGTATCAAGCCTGGATTGGCTCTAGGGGATGGGCGAATGTTTCTAAAAATTCTAAATTTAAAACAAATGTTGATACATTCGTTCATTTGAATCGAATTTCGAATGTTTTATATAACATTCTAACATTCTATTTTCGAATTTTCGTTTTCAAATTTTTCAATAAAATTCAAAAAATATTCGTTCGAATAATAGAATGTTTAGCTATGTATTCATTCAATTTCAAAATTAATATTCGAATTTGAATGTGACATTCGAATTTGAAATAGTATTTCTAGTCTACAACTGTGTTTAATAAATGTCACATTCGAATTTGAAATAGTATTTCTAGTCTAATACTGTGTTTTAAATGTGATATTTGATTAAAATGTGATATTCGATTCGATGTGACATTCAAATTCAAAATAGTATTTCTAGTCTAATACTGTGTTTTATAAATGTAATATTCGAATTTGAATGTGACATTCGATTCGAATGTGATATTCGATTCGAATGTGACATTCAAATAGTGTTTCTAGTCTACAATTGTGTTTTATAAATGTAATATTCGAATTCAAATGTGACATTCGAATTCGAATGTGACATTCAAATTCGAATGTGACATTCGAAAACTGTAAATAACATTCGAAAATTGAATTTTTAAGAATATTTGTTCTTATCAACATTTATTATGTAAATCGAATTTCTATAATAACATTCATTCTAACATTCGAATTCGGATATAAACACATTCGCCCATCCCTAATTGGCTCCTCCAAAAAAAGTGGTGGAGGGGTTCAGACTATTAAAAATAATTGCAGCACACAAGATGTTAATACATTTAAAAAATAAAGTTACCTAATTTGTGAATGTATTGTAAGACAAAAAAATATTGTACATAAAAGGTTATGTATTTTTATGCTTTCTACTGCAGATCATTCACATCCAGAATACATCCACCATATTTTTTTTTTTTTTATTCTTTATTATTTTGTGGGGAGGACATGGTACAAACAGCTTCTCTCATGATAACCAATGATTCAGGAAGATATATTATAAAACATACATTGTTGCATACGTCCACAGTAGAATTGAGGTATCAAAGGATGTTTAAGTATAAGCCACAGTAAAACTGAATGCCCGCAATCAAATATGCCCTCACATGTCCCCCCACATTTAAAAAAAAAAAAACAAAACAAAAACACTACGAACAACCCTAATCTACTCTTCCCCCCCGGGGGTGTCAGATTCTCCTTTCAATGTCTGTTCCTACAGAATTTCAAATAGCTACTGTATCATTCAAAATCCAGTCTCCACTTGCCTCTAACCTGTGCTTCTAGAATGTATTCTGAGTTGCGTATAGGAGATAATAGCTTCACTTGTGAGGTTTCTAGAGTCTGAATATACACTCCCCATTTCTTCATAAATCGGGCAATACGTGTGGCAATGTCTCCCATAGTGTCTACTTGTTCATACAAGAGATGTGTAAGTATTTCTTTTTTAATTGCGCTAGTGTTGGTGGCTCACTGGTCTCTCCATTTTCGAAGGGTAATTTTCCTTGCTAACAGTATGACATTGTTTACAAATGCCGTTGTGTTTCTATCTAGGCTTTGACAGTCTAGTAGTGTGATCATTGGAGGTGTGAGTGTGCCTATTGGAATGTTTAAGGTATTATAGCCAGTGGTGTATCATGCCCCAGAACTTGGTCAATTTGGGGCAGGGACCAAAGCATGTGCATTAAGTCTGCCTCAGTCTACGTGCATCTAGGACAGTTTCCCAGTGTGTGCAGTTTCCCATTTTCTATAGAGTTTTGGAGTAATGTAGGCTAATTCGAGCATTCTAGTATGCATTTCTCTAAGATCCATTTGATAATGTGGCTTTTCTTACTTTTTGAATGCTCTCCTGTACCTGCACCTCATTTATTTGTGTTCCCAGTATCTCGGTCCATTTTGCGCTTATATGGGTTGTCGTGCTTTTGTTATCTGGCGCCTGCAATACTTTGTAAATAGATGAGATTGATGTAATCCCCTGTGTGTGTAGGTGGCAAATTTGTGCTACCCCCTTGGGGTCTTCAGGGACCCCTGACCTCTTAAGCACCTCAGCCACATAATGTTTTACCTGCAGATATGCGAAGTGGGTGTGTGCGGGGGAGAGTGTAAGACTCTTGTAGATGTGCAAAAGTGTGTATTGTTTTTCCATCTCTGTCAAGAACTTTAGATATCCTATCCAGTCCCAAGGGTCTTCCACTCCCTAAATACCTTTGTAGTCATACCCGATAGGAAGTCAGGGTTTCCCTGTAGTGGAATGTATTTACTGAGTTCGTGTTGGCAGTGTAGTCTTTTACAGAGTTTTTTCCCATGCTTTAAGAGGTTTGTTGTATGAGTGGGTAGCCAGTCAGTATTTTGTCTGTTTTGTCAGTAGTCAGGAACGGCAGTGCAGCTAGTGTCCAAGGTTCGACAATTTGCTGTTCCAGGTCAGCTATCGCAAAGCGGGATTGTCCTGTGATATAATCTAGTACATATTTCGCCTGTGCTGCCCAGCAGTATAATTCTACATTGGGGACTGCAAGGCCTCCCGAGTCTATTGTGTTCATCATTCTGGTTGAGTGGATTCTATGTTTTTTCCCCACCCATATGAAATCCAGGAAAAGGGTTTTCCAGAACTTCACATCTGCCTTATGTAGCAGCATTGGTAACATCTGCATCGTGTATAGCAACTTGGGGAATAACACCATTTTGATGAGACTTATTCTGCCTGAGATAGACAGTGGTAACTTGGCCCAGCTGGCAACAAGTTCCGTTGCGCTGCTTTTGAGAGGTGCGTAGTTCAGATTATATCAATCCACTGGTTTTTTTGAAAGACGCACCCCCAAATATTTGAAACTAGTCTCCACTCGTTTAAAATTGTAAGGAAGTATAGGGATTTCATTAGCATGAGACAGCCATATCAGTTCTGTCTTATCGGTGTTGATCTTATACCCCGATATTTGCCCAAACTCCTCTATGGTATTTAACAATAAGGGAATGTTGGCTCTAGGATTTTGGACATATAACACCATGTCGTCAGCAAAGAGGGATAAGTGTAACACTACTTCTCCCAACTCTGAGACCTTCGGTTTCTTGGCGGATCTTACTTGCCAGTGGCTCTAGAGCCAGGTCAAAAAGAAGGGGTGACAGAGGACACCCCCTGTCTTGTGCCTCTACTTAAGGGGAGAGGCTTTGATGGAATCCCATTGACAAGTATAGCTGCCTGGGGTCAGAGTATAGGGTGTGTAAAGCTCGTGTGAAGTTCCCAACTATTCCAAACTGCCCCAGGATGTAAAATAGGTGCCCCCATAATACCTTATCAAAGTCTTTCTCCGCGTCTACATGGAGGACGCAAGCCTCCTCTGGTTGTGTTCCTCGGGTCTTCCCTGCTTTTTCCCAGTAATGTGTCAGTAGAAACTGCAACGGGACCGTACATTTGCCACTGACGACCTGCCCTTTACAAATCCAGTCTGACTTGGATGGACTAGTTCCGGTAATACCCTCGGCCAGTCTATCAGCCAGATCTTTGTGAATAATTTGTAATCCGAGTTCATGAGCGAGATCGGACGATATGACTCGGGGGTTAAAGGATCTCTCCCAGGCTTGTGAATGAGGGTTATGTTTGCCTCAGTAAACCTTCTAGATATTTCTGCTTTCCCACACAATAAATCATTGTACATGGAGGGTAGTGGGTTGGCTATTTCCTGTTGAAGAATTTTGTAGAATTCCAGCGAAGCCCCCCAATGGCTTGAGATTATCTCTCTTGCTGTAATGGTAGCAGTTAACCCCTGTTGTTTGTGGCTCTGTCAATGATGGTAGGGAAATATTTTCCCAAAACCAATCTCTGTCTTGAGGATCAGTCTCTTGGGAGCATATAATTGTAAGTAATAGCGGCCTAAATGCTGCCTGTATATTTGGTGTATCCGTGTGTACCACCCCTTCACTCTTAATTGCTGATATGGTATTGTACCCTCCTGTCAGCTTTGTTAGTCTAGCTAGCATGCGGCCGGTCCCTATTACCGTGGCGATAGAATCTAGCGCGCATTTTTGTCAAGTCTCTGGCTGCACTTTGAGTAACCCCTGTATCTCTAAGGAGTTTTGACGTCTCTGTATTTTTCCCGATTGGTACATGTAGGGTTTCGTAGGTATCTATTCCTTGCATTCAACAACTGGTCTAAGCAATAGATTCTCCCTGGCTTGTTTCTGTTTCCTAAATTTAATAACGGTATGAAATTGTGCCCCTCTCAGGACTGCTTTAGCAGCTTCCCAGAACAGAATAGAGTTGCTCTTATGCTCCTGATTGATAGAGGTGTAGTTTAACCATTCTCCTATTAAGGATTTTTTTAAATTGTCATCATGCAGTAAATACCTAGGGAAATGACCACCTAGTACCTCTCTCTCTTGGATGGTCTGTCCTTAATTCTTAGTGTGATTGGGGCGTGATCTGAAAGTATCGGGTCGTCAATTCCTACATCCCCGATCCCAGAGATCAAGGGCCCAGAGACCAGGAAATAGTCTATGCGAGAGAAACGTGTCTTTTGCAGGAGTAACACATGTATAGTTCCTGGCCTCCGGGTTCCTATCCCTCCAGATATCAGAGAGGAGGAGCGCATTGCAGAACTTGCGAAATATAGTTGAATCTATTTTCGAGTATTTGGCTGTGGTAGAGGTCAGAGGTGCCCTATTCGGGTTGAGGTACCTATCAGCAGGTGTTTGTGGGGTCAGATTATAATCCCCTCCTAGTATTATTGGGACGTCCCGCCATCTGTAGTATGCACGTTTTAAGAACATTCCAAAATTCTTTTTTTTGCGTGTGTGGGTTCATAAACCCCCCTATCAGCAATGGTGTCCCATTTAGTATCAGTTTAAGTAGTACATATCGTCCCTGTGGGGTCTATTATTTTCTGGGTAATAGTGTAATTCAACTTCTTATGGAAAAGGGACTGCTACCCCTCTTGCTCTGCTACTTTCGTAATTAGTGTAGATGACTTCCCCCACCCATCCCTGTTTTAATTTCAAGTGTTCGCTTGGTTTCAAGTGAGTTTCTTCGAGGATAGCTATATCTGCCTTTCTAGAATTTAAATATTTTAGAATAGCTTTTCTCTTGATGGGTGATGTTATCCCTCCCACGTTCCATGATATGATATGTGTCCCCATCTCCAATGCAGGGTGTATGTGTTCTTGCCTCTAGATTCCGTTTGCTATAGTGTATATGCCCTTCTAAGAGTGGTTGGGAGATTGTTCCCCAAATGTTTATGATGTGTTACTTACGTTTCTGACACCCCAGTGGTTTTTCTCCCCATCCAAAAATGTAAGAGGTTAGAAAGATGTGTTCGATCAGAGGGTACTTGCTATATAGTATGACAAAAAAATCAGTAGTAATAGCATATAGTGATAAACCAGCCCAGAGTCTTCCAGGTAAACAGAGTCCTCACTTTCAATGGATGATCTAACAAAATAATCTTTAACTAGTAACACTTTTAACAGATCGTTATTTTGCACCATAGCTCCAACCCTATGTGCCCTCTTTCAACAATGCAGGAATATGATTGCTTGAAATGCCAAGTAGCTTGGGTAAAGTAGTCTCTGCAAAGTCCACCAGCACAGCATTTGGCACCGCTTCTGGAGGCCCACCACCCTAACATTGTTGCGGCTCGGACCTGTTCTCCAAGTCATCAAGTTTTTCGTGCAGTATTTTATTTTGCTTTTGTAGTCGCGTGATACTTATCGCAGATTCCCTTTTGCTGTGTCTCTGTATCTGCTATCTTCTGCTCTACAGTTGTCAATCTCGTTGGAAAATGCCTTAAAGTCTGAGGATAGGGTATCTAGGCCTGTTTGTAACTGCTCGATCTTCGGCAAGAACAATGCCAGATAATTGAGAGACTATTGGATGTATGTCTGCGGTTTCAGGGTCTGATAGTGTATCGTCTGGGTTTAATGGCGGATGTAAATCTGCTTGACTTTTCTGTCTCCTATCTTGCTGACGCAGCAGTTTAGACATCTTGCCAGTTTGTTTAGTGAATGGAGTATAATATCTTTGCATGCAGGCACTGAAGTTATAAACTACCCACTCCACTAGTTCAGCTTATGGTCTCTCCTTCACTCACACCTATGTTACATATACAGATTAGACTGAGATGGTTTTCTGGGGGGGTATAGAGTCAGGGGGGTCACAGGGGGGGAGGCCTCAGGACTCTACTCCATCATGATATAATGTAGGCCCATTTAAAAGTCAATTAAAGGGATCAGTCTGTGGGTTTGAGCCTTTGTAATTACTTTCCTGTTCCCAAACTTTCAGATAAGTAGAACCTCTAATAGGGGTAAGTCTCAATTATTGTCTGGCAGTTGGTCTCCTCACAATCTGTGGCGTGCTTATAGTCGTAGGTGTTCTGGTGCGGGCCACGTGGTGCAATAACAGTTGCTGTCCTGTGTCTTTAACCCCCTATTGATAGCTGCTCAGGGGCTTCTCGGTAGAGAAGGTGTTAAGTCCCAGTGCTGAGTAGAGTTTTGCAATGCTAATGTTTTTTCTTTCAAGAAGTTTGTAATGGGTGCTACTCAGTATAATGCAACTGCGCAGATAGAGATAAAATGGCTGCCGCGGTGCACACTCGCTAACTGACCTGAGCAGTCTGGAGCTTCAGTTGTTTATTTCCCAGAGGTTCGTTCTGCACCCAGCTATTTGTGGTCGTCGCCACTGGCTTGTGTGATATTTGTGCCACCGGTCTGTGCTCCACTCTTTGCCGCGGCTGCAACTCACTTATCTCGTGCTCCGTCCTCTTCTTCTTTTGACTTTCAGCAGGGGAGCAGATTTTGTTCGCTCCTTGTCACACTGTGTCCGGGACAGGTCGAGTTGCTCCCCCTGTCAAGGGAAAGTGACTTGTTTGGGCCAAAAATTATCGATTTTTATTCCTATAATTCGAACATACGCTCAGAGCTCTGCAAGCTGTGTCCTTCTCTTGCGCCCGCCCATCGGAAGTCACATCACACCATATTTTATAGAAAAACTACCAGAAAAAAATAAATATGTTAATATTTCTTTGCTTAAATTACATGGACTAACATGAGAACCTGGAGTACACCTTACGTCTGTTCGTGGCTCAAACACAGGCAGATAATACAAGCTGCTTGAAGGATTGGCATGATTTCAATCTGCCTGTTATCCGAGCTGATAAAATGATGTACACAATTTAAGCATCAAATCCATATGACATAAAACCCCAGTTATTGAAAAACTAGCATTAAAACTACTATTTTAACTTTTATATACAAAATGCTTCTTCTGACACCCAGTACTACATAATCCACTGGAGTTTGCAGTGAAATGATTCCCACCTGCATTTTTTTTTATATACTGTATCACTGGTTTTCAAACCGGTCGTCAGCCTCCCCAACAGACCAGATTTTCAGGATTAACTTGGGTGTAGCGCAGGTAAAAATAACCCTTGGCTAGATTACGAGTTTTGCGTTATGAGGGGGTGCATTGCTAACTTGCACATTATTGGTCACCGCTCACTTACCTACAGCGCTGGTATTACAGGTTTTTTTATAAAACCTGGCGTTTAAAAGACAAGAAGTGAGCGTAGAGCAAAATTGAGCTCCATACCGCATTCCAATACCAGCGCTGCTTAAGTCAGCGGTGAGCTGGGTTGTAATGTGCTTGTGCACAATTTCCCCATAGACATCAATGGGAGAGAGCCGGCTTAGAAAAAGTCTAACACCTGCAAAAAAAGCAGCGTAAAGCTCAGTAACGCAGCCCCAGTGATTCCTATGGGAAACTAAATTGTATGTTTACACCTAACACCCTAACATGAACCCGAGTCTAAACACCCCTAATCTTACACTTATTAACCCCTAATCTGCTGCCCCTGACATCGCCGACACCTACATTATAATTATTAACCCCTAATCTGCCGCTCCGGACATCGCCGACACCTACATTATACTTATTAACCCCTAATCTGCTGCCCCAACATCGCCGACACCTAAATTATATTTATTAACCCCAATCTCCCGCCCCAATGTCGCTGCAACCTACCTACACTTATTAACCCTAATCTGCCGCCCACAATAAAGCCGCCACTAATAATAAAGATATTAACCCCTAAAACCGCCGCACTCCCACCTTGCAAACACTAGTTAAATATTATTAACCCCTAATCTGCCACCCACAATAAAGCCGCCACTATATTAAATGTATTAAACACCTAAACTAAGTCTACACCCTAACACCACCTAACTTAAATATAATTAAAATAAATCTAAATAAATCTAATATCATTACCAAAATAATTCCTATTGAAAACTAAATACTTTCCTGTAACCATAAACCCTAAGCTAGCTACAATATAACTAGTTACATTTTAGTTACCTTAGAGTTTATTTTTATTTTACAGGCATGTTTGCATTTATTTTAACTAGGTAGAATAGTTACTAAATAGTTATTAACTATTTAATAACTACCGAGCTAAATAAATACAAATTGACCTGTAAAATAAAACCTAACCTGTCTAACACTAAACACCTAACCTAACCTACAATTAAATAAATTCCCAAAAATTAACATACAATTAACTAAATTCAATACACTTAGCTAAATGAAATAAAACAAACAAACACTAAATTACAGAAAATAAAAAACAAATTACAAGAAAAAGAAATGACCCAGATATTTAAAACTAATTACACCTAATTTAATAGCCCTATCAAAATAAAAAAAAACCCTAGCCTAAACTAAACTACCTTTCAGGCAAAAGCCAAAGCCGGCAGAAGTGGTCCTCCAGACGGGCAGAAGTCTTCACCCAGGATGGCATCTTCTATCTTCATCCTTCCGACCTGGAGCGGCTCTATCTTCAAGACATCTGGCGCAGAGCATCCTCTTCAATGACGGCTTCTTCTACAATGAAGGTTCCTTTAAATGACGTTCATCCAAGATGGCATCCCTTAGATTCCGATTGGCTGATAGAATTCTATCAGTCAATCGGAATTAAGGTTGAAAAAATCCTATTGGCTGATGCAATCAGCCAATAGGATTGAACTTAATCCTATTGGCTGATCCAATCAGCGAATAGGGAGTGAGCTCGCATTCTATTGGCTGTTCCAATAGAATGCAAGCTCAATCCTATTGGCTGATTGCATCAGCCTATAGGATTTTTTTTAACCTTAATTCCGATTGGCTGATAGATTCTATCAGCCAATCGGAATCTAAGGGATGCCATCTTGGATGATGTCATTAAAGGAACCCATCATTGTAGAAGAAGCCGTCGATTGAAGAGGATGCTCCGCACGGATGTCTTGAAGATGGAGCCGCTCCGCGTCGGAAGGATGAAGATAGAAGATGCTGTTCTGGGTGAAGACTTCTGGCCCGTCTGGAGGACATCTTGCCGCTTGGTGAAGACTTCTCTCGGCTTCATTGAGGATGGATGTCGGCTCTTCAAAAACTGTAAGTGGGATCTTCGGGGGTTAGTGTTAGGATTTTTTAAGGGTGTGTATTGGGTGAGTTTTATTTTTTAGATTAGGGGTTGGCTGCAATAGAGCTAAATGCCCTTTAAGGCAATGCCCCAATCCAAATGGCCCTTTTAAGGGCAATGGGGAGCTTTAGATTTTTTTAGTTAGGGTTTTATCTGTGGGGTTGGTTGTGTGGGTGGTGGTGGTTTTACTGTTGGGGTGGTTGTTTGTATTTTTGTTAACAGGTAAAAGAGATGAGTTTCTTTGGGGCAATGCCCCGCAAAAGGCCCTTTTAAGGGCTGTTGGTAGTTTAGTTTAGGCGTAGGGTTTTTTTTTTTTTTTTGGGTTGGCTTTTTTATTTTTATAGGCTATTAGATTAGGTTTAATTAGTTAAAAGATCTTGTAATTTTTTATTTTCTGTAATTTAGTTTTAGTGTAATTTAGCTAATTGGTATTGAATTTATTAATTGTATTTAATTAGGGAATTTATTTAATTGGGTAGGGTTACTTTAAGTGTAGTGTAAGACAGGTTAGGTTTTTATACAAGGGTCAATTTGATTTATTTTAGCTAGTAGTTATTAAATAGTTTAATAACTATTTAGAAACTATTCTAACCTAGTTAAAATAAATACAAACTTGCCTGTAAAATAAAAATAAAAACCTAAGCTAGCTACAATGTAACTATTAGTTATAATGTAGCTAGCTTAGTTTTTATTTTTACAGGTAAGTAATTAGTTTTAAATAGGAATTATTTAGGTAATGATAATAATTTTTATTTTATATTATTTTAATTATATTGTTAGGGGGGGTGTTAGGGTTAGGGTTAGACTTAGTTTAGGGGTTAATAAATTTAATATAGTGGCGGCAACGTTGGGGGCGGCAGGATGTAGGGGTTAAATAAATGTAGGTAGGGTGGCAGCGATGTTAGGGACAGCATATTAGGGGTTAATAATATTTAACTAATGTTTTGCGAGGCGGGAAGTGCAGCGGTTTTAGCGGTTAATTATTTTTTTTTAGTGTTTGCGATGTGGGAAGGCCTCAGTTTAGGGGTTAATAGGTAGTTTATGGGTGTTAGTGTACTTTTTAGCACTTTAGCTATGAGTTTTATGCTACAGCTCTGTAGTGTAAAACTCATAACTACTGACTTTAGAATCCGTTACGAATCTTGCGAGATAGGCCGTACCGCTCACTTTTTGGCCTAAAAAAAAGGCTTGTAATACCGGCGATATGAAAGTCCCATTGAAAATAGACTATACGCAAATTGCGTAAGTTGATTTGCGGTAAGTCCAAAAAAGTGTGCGGGACAGCTGTACTTACACGACTCGTAATAGCAGCAGTAGTAAAAAAGCAGCGTTATGAGGCTTAACGCTGCTTTTTTTACTCATAGCGCAAGGCTCGTAATCTAGCCACATGTTTACTAATCAGCTGATTGTTTCACCTCTGCTCCAGTTCAGATATCCTCAAAATCTGTTATGGAGGCCTGAGGACAGGTTTGAAAACCAGTGAACTAGATAAACCCTCTGTTAAACCGAACTGACAGGTTTTAGTATTAGGTGCAAGGCCATTGGTGTCCAGAGAATGTTGAGGGGGAGTAAAAAAAATAAAAAAACGAAAAAAAACCCCACATAATTTATATTAGTGGTAACTTGTGAAGCAGGAGGGAGTTGTGAGTTGTAGGCATAAGATGTCTATCATTTTAATAATAAATAGTATCATATTGGCATTAAAAGTGACTCCAGTGATGATTAGGTTTGAACATAAGAGCAAATTCCAGACAGCATTTGCCACCCCCTATGCCAATGTGCAAATGGCTATAGTTTAATTTTAGTAGAGCTATCGGTGTTTTGTTGGGTATAATTGGTTAATACCAATATCAATTAGACAACTGTTAAATCACACCAATCACTTTGCATAGAAGGAGTAAGTGCTTACATATATTAGATACCAGCACTGAAATTAAATTACATTTGTACTTAATGCAAAACAATTCTCTCCTTTATTTTGTTACCAGTTATCCATTTTATCTGCTTTGTTATGTCAAATTGTATACAAATAGCCCCGTTAACCTTTATTTTGACATTGGACAGATCTGCTTTTGTTTGTGGTATCCCCAAATATACTGCAATGTAATTTACAAATATAAACCTAAAGGAGCAATTTCACATACATTGTATATTCTCTAGCGATATTAACAATTAATTGGAAGCAAATTATTGAGGCTCCAATTTTACTGTCCCTTTAATGACACTTGATGTTAATATACTATTCTTATATTAATCATTTTACTCCTTCTCAGCACACATTCAATCCACAAAAATGTTTACACTATAATAAAAAAAAAGTTTAAATAAAAGTATCTATTATAAAAACAAACAAGTGCATGTATGTGGGAAAGGATAATATCTTTTTGCAAATTCAGTGATTTCCAAAATCCAAGGATCATACTGTATTCATATTTAGCCTTTGGCTACATCAAATGTGTGTTGTATATATATATATATATATATATATATATATAATGTATATATTTAAATAAAAACTAAGTATTTTTACTTGAATCAGACATAGGCCTGATGATCAAAACCTCACTGGTAGGAGAGAATCATACAAAATCTATTTGGGACTTTTTGAGCATTATATTTTATATATATTATTTTCCCTGACCTGCAAATGATATACATCATCAATCTATATTGTATGACTTTGTAATTTCTTTTTTTGATAGGTGGTTTGAAATACATTTTGATGTGATACTTTTGGACCGGTTTGGGTTTTTTCTTGCATTCTTTACCTATAGATGCACTCTCGCTGTTTTGTCTGTTGGAGTTACATAATTCTGTCCTAGCATATGTCTGGTAATATAATTCAGATGCTTTACCTACCTGACTTAATTTATCTAAAAACGCATTTTACTTTACAAATTTCCTCTTACCCTGTAGTGTCATCTTTTAACTGCTATAAACTACATTTCTTGGAATACAGTTCTACTTGGAGTCTTATGTGTGTATGTTTTTGTAATATATCTTTGTAGCTTTTTAAGTATTTCTACGTCTCATATTATTTCGAGGAAATTGAGGAAATTAAAAAATTACAACACTGTTAAATGTTGTTAACAATGTTGATGTAAAGGCAATCATATAAGTTAAAGTTCAAACTTGCAGCATTCTGGACAGCTACTAAAATCTATATGTAATGTATTATCATTTATTTATTTATGATAAAAAGATAAGATTTCAACCAAGTTCGTTGACTTGTCAATCATTCTTACGAAAAATAAAACATTAAAACTGTGATGTCTCTGACAGAAAGGTAAATATCAGCCTACAATGTGTCTCTCGTTCTCTGATATAACCTACAGCCTTTTTTTTATTCATATTATATCAAATGGGAATTACATTTCCTAAAATAAGGTCTGATACATTTTGCTTTCATGTCATGTATATTTTTAAATATTTCTCTTATAGTAATAATTTGAAATGTTACTTTTCAATGTAACCACAATTTATGAAAAAAGAATATAATATAGACATAAAGTTTCAATATGTTGCTAGAATATTGTCTTATTGTATTATTGCTTGCCTATACCTATGTATTTAACCATTACACCGGGGTTAAATACATAGTTAAAGTAAGCTCCAAAGTGGTCCTGAGCATAAAGGGACATGAAACCCAAAGTTTTTCTTTCATATCTCAAACACAGTTTTATACAGTTTTCCAATTAACTTCTATCACTTAATTTGCTTTGTTTATTTTGTATCAAATGTTGAAAAGAACATCTAGATAGATTCAGGCTTAACAATGCAAGAATGGGAGGTAGATGCTGATTGGTGGATGCAGATTTATGCCTCTTGTAATTGGCTCACCTGATGTGTTTAGTTAACGCCTAGTAAAGGATTGTTTCTTTTTCAACATAGGATACCAAGAGAATAAAGCCAATATGATTAAAGAAGTAAACCGGAAAGTTTTAGAAAAAAAAGTTATGCCCTATCTGCAAAATGAAATAAAACAAATCGTACAAGTGCAAATAAATGTAATAAACATAATTCTAAGCTACTAAAATATAAAATATGAAAATGATTTGGAGAACATTTAAAGACAACATTCTAATGATTTTCCTTCCTTCCTAGAGTATGTGCCGCAGATACTGAGTGTTCTTTCAGTTTGTACTTTTTGTGGTGTTGCAGGAGGAACTAAGCCACAGAGAGCAAACATTTCCAATAGCCACACACCTAATTATGGCTTTTTGTCCAGGAAACATTTTAGAACCCTAAAGCAAACTTAAATTAAGTGATATAAGATGTAAGAATTTCCTTCATCTGCATATAAAAATTCCATATTGATAGGTTAAATAGTACAAGATAGTATTTGTAAATAATTGTTACCAATGTGCATTAAAGGGACATTAAACACTTTGAGATAGTAATATAAAATGATAAACTGTATATGTAAAAAAAACTCTACAATATACTTTCATTATTTATTTTTCCCCTTTTCCTGTAATTCCATTCTGAAATTGTGAGCTTTTCAGTTCATCAAAAGTTGGCAAGCAAAAAACGTGAAAAAAAACACGTTTAGACTCGCAGGGACAGTCTCCATGCAATTATCAAACAAATAGCTAGAGTATTAGTGGTGCGATAACTGTTTTGCGCAAGTGAAAAAAGGGGTTTATCACAGCTCTTTGCACATATCAGAAGTAGCGTGTGCATTACGAGTTGAAAGTTAACGTTCACTCAAGCGCAATTGAATTTAACACACGTCTGGATAAATGGACTTCAGAGATCTAGTTAACTGTAGCACAAAACACATCAAACATACATTTAAAAGTACAGTTACACTCATAATTACACTATCTATTAAAAATATATATTTTTAAATATTGCAATAAAAAGTTATAAGGGCTCAAAGATATGAGGTCTAAGGGCTTTAACATAGAGATACATACATATACATGTCTAAAATATGCATATAAATTTGTGTGTGTGTAGACGTATTTGTATGTGCATATATGTATTTACAAACATATATACACATATAAACATAAATACATATGTGTACATATATAGCCATTTATATATAAGTGCATTGGAGCCCTTTGCAGTTAAGTAGATGAAAACATGAAAAAACATATTTATGCTATATTCATTTTAACTATTTATTTACTGTAAATATTTCCCATTCCAGTATTCTGTACATAGCAGAATATGTTCTATGTATTTATAAAAAGATATTCCTCTATATATCTATACCTATATATAATCATATATGTATATGTATTATATATGTAGAAATTTTTCAAAAAGTTTGAAAATAACACAACTAATCTTAGTAAAACAATGAATATGGATGTTGATGGCGAACCTCTCTTTATAACACAATACAACAGTAATCACAAAAAAATTTGTAATATACTTAATAAACATTGGAATATTATTCAAAAGGATCCTTTTTTAAAAAATATAGTCAAGGAGAGACCTAAAATCGTCTACAGACGGGCACCAACCCTTAGGAATAAACTAGCACCTAGCAAAAGGGTCAAACATAGTCAATCATTTTCAAATAATTCGAAAAAAACACATAGTTTTTTGAGATTATATGGCTCATATAAATGTGGCAAAAGAGGATGTAATATGTGTAAATTTATTAGTTCTCAAAAAACATTTAAATCCAATACCACTGGTTTGACTTATCGGATCTCACATCGCCTTGCGAATCCAAGTACATTATTTATCTCTTAAATTGTGTTTGTGGGGTCCAATACACCCCGTTGGGGTGAACATTTTCGGAATTGTAAAAATTGTAAAAAAAGTAAAATTAACCACAGTGTACCAAACCATTGCAAAATGATGCATGATGGTAGAGCAGACATTTTCAAAATCATTCCGATAGACCATGTACCTCCATCCACTGATTATGACCGTCTAATCAAACTTAGACAATTAGAAACTTACTGGATACACAAACTTAAAACTTTGTATCCACTGGGTTTGAATGCCAATGTTGATTTGGCTGCTTTTATATAAGTCTGTTTTCACTATCACCATATACAGAGATGATATCACATATCACATTTAGTTTATACCAATAGATCCACAATGATGCTTTCTAATATACTCATCATTACGATTTTATCACCAGAAATATACACTAACACTGAGAACCAATGAGATAAATCACTGCAATTAGGGCACAGTATTACAAATGTCATATCTATAGGATTAGAGTCAACTAAACCAAGAGTACCATATATTTTGTCATTTCCAGATAGCTCATTAGACTCAGCATAGGTTTCTCACACACATGGACACTGGTTCGTTTTCAACCCAAAAATATTGAAATAATCTATTACCAATACGAGCCAAGCAAATAAAAGATTACAAACAGTGTCATATGGAATCACAATAGCCAGTATTTAGAAAATGTATTCTTACAAAACGAAGGTCCTTTATATTTTTAATAGTATATTATTTTTTATTATCTTTCAATATATTTTCCATACAAACAATCTAACCACTTATTCAGTAGCACCACAACATTTAGCACATAGCGTAATTAGATTTCCCCAAACAAGGGTCCTAATTTCTTAGAGCAATCTTCATTCAACAAAATCAATATTTTTAAAGACATCCAATTTATATTTATATTTATATTTGGGGCCGTCAATCCAAAATAACTGTCATATTTGTTTCTCTGGAATAAAGACACGAGGGCTCTTTATAAGAACAATGTTTTTTAATCAACAACCCTATTACATTTTTGTTAAACTTAATTTCAAGTTTTGGTATAATTTGATTAATACCAATCTCATTTGTTGTCATATCTGAACAGCTCTTTTAGATCAGTAAAAGCCTAGCATACACAAGGTCAAGGGTTCGAGCCCAACCTTGAAAAATATATATTTTTTTAAGTGTTTACTACTTTTTAATGTAATTTAAGTGCTAGTTACTATTGGGATTCTTTTTTAATATCACCCAATTAGATTTAAGAGAGAACATTTACAACATGTTCACATTTTCTAAAAATATATATGGGCCTTGCACTTTTAGAAATATCATCACAGGTCTTACCCATCAATGTAAATATATGCTGGTTTTATATGTATGTCTCTCTTTTACATGATATACACACATTTTCAGATTGCTGCATAACACGATACCGATATATGTTCATTTTTTATTGTATTAATGTTGTTTTATAAAAACATTTTAGTGTTAATTCTTTTTTGGAGATGACCTCCACATTAGAATCCGGGTCACAGTCAGGTATAAATAGTAACCTGTTAAACACCTTTGTATATGCCTGAGGAAACGGTCCTTTACGGACTGAGTAACGCGTAGCAAATAAATACTTGTTTTTATACAGACCCGGTTTCTGTGCTTTTCAACATACTGCTGTATGCAGTGTTTTTATTCAGTTAGATTTCAAACAGTTTATTCCTTACACTGACATTGTCAGTCTGTTTGGGAACAAATCCGATCGTGTGAGCAGCTATCTTGGGAAAAACAACACAGCCGCTTGAACTTCTCCTGTGGCGATCCGGCTCACTGCACGATACACAGCTGATTTCATACCACCCACCCACAGGTCTCCCGGGTGAGACCTCCAGCGTACTGACTGCTGGTCCTGAATGTCAGCCTGCCTGCACGCACCTAGTTGATTCTAGGTGCCACTCCACTTGTGAGTAGTTTTCTTGCAACTTATTGTTTGATATTTGTCCTAAACCGATTCACACTATGTTGGCGCCCCTTGTCTTTTCATCCATTTTAAACAACTTTCCAATTGACTTCTATTTAGTTTTTTGGTGGCTGCACACATATATGCCTCTTGGTATGTTCAGCTAGCTCCCAGTAGTGCATTGCTGCTCCTCATATTAGGATACCAAGAGATTGAAGCAAACTTTATAATAGAATAAATTGAAAACTGCTTATAATTGTACATTCTGATGATATATATTAAAAATGGTTTGGGTTACATGTCTCTTTAAATAATGTTAATGCTTTCTACACCTTTTCAGTGTGTCTGTCTTCTGCAAGCTAGTATGTGGCCTATTCTGCATTGTACTTTGTTGCTTACTTTACCTTTTATTTCTGACTTCCTTGCTGAATGTCTGGTTACCTAAAATATGTTGCTGACTTTGGACTGATGTTATAGATGGCTTGTCTAACCTTTTTGGTATCTTTTTTTACTTAAAGGACCAGTCAACACAGTAGATTTGATTAATCAACAAATTTAAGATAACAAGACAATGCAATAGCAATTAGTCTGAACTTCAAATGAGTAGTAGATTTTTTTTCTGACAATTTTCAAAGTTATGTCTATTTCCACTCCCCATGTACCATGTGACAGTCATCAGCCAATCACAAATGCAGAGTTACAGATGCAGAGAGGGCCACAGTGGTGGTGCTGATCGTTGGTGGGTGGACGCCATAGCAGGGAGGCGGGTGGGCGGCCCATCGCTGGAGAGACTTCCGGATCCTGTACCAGAGTGTGCGGAAGTGCGTGAGGGGGCACGCGGGCCAGTACCCAAGATGGCGGCATATAGGTAGAGGGGGAGGGTTAAAGATCTGTTTGGGGGGCAGGAATGTTGGGGGCTAAGGGGGGATCCAACACTGCAGAATAAATATAAATTAAAAAAAAAATGCCTTTTATTTTAGTACTGGCAGACTTTCTGCCAGTACTTAAGATGGTGGTGACAATTGTGAGGTGGTGGACGGTAGAGAGCTGTTTGAGAGGGGTCAGGGAGGGATCATGGGGTGCGATGTGTCAGGAGGGAGGCTGATCTCTACACTAAAGATAAATTTAACTCTACAAGCTACCTAAATTAACCCCTTCATGCTGGGCATAATACAAGTGTGGTGCGCAGCGGCAATTAGCGGCCTTCTAATTACCAAAAATCAATGCCAAAGCCGTATATGTCTGCTATTTCTGAAAAAAGGGGATCCCAGAGAAGCATTTACAACAATTTTTGCCATAATTACACAAGCTGTTTGTAAATAATTTCAGTGAGAAACCTAAAGTTTGTGAAAAAGTTAACAATTTTTTTTATTTGATCACATTTGGAGGTAATATGGTGGCATGAAATATACCAAAATGGGCCTAGATCAATACTTTGGGTTGTCTACTAAAAAAAATATTTACATGTCAAGGGATATTCAAGGATTTCTGACAGATATCAATGTTACAATGTACAATGTTTTTTGTGTTTGTAGATGTGCAACAGATTTTGGGGGTCAAAGTTAGAAAAAGTGTGTTTTTTTCAATACCAAAATGGGCCTAGATCAATACTTTGGGTTTTCTACTACACTACACTAAAGCTAAAATTAACCCTACAAGCTACCTAATTTACACCTCCACTGCTGGGCATAATACAAGTGTGGTGCGCAGCGGCATTTAGGGGCCTTCTAATTACCAAAAAGTAATGCAAAAGCCATAAATGTCTGCTGTTTCTGAACAAAGGGGATCCCAGAGAAGCATTTACAACCAATTTTGCCATAATTGCACAAGCTGTTTGTAAATAATTTCAGTGAGAAACCTAAAGTCTGTGAAATATTTAGTGAAAAAGTTAACAATTTTTTTAATTTGATCGCATTTGGCGGTAAAATGGTGGCATGAAATATACCAAAATGGGCCTAGATCAATACTTTGGGTTGTCTACTAAAAAAAAATATGTACATGTCAAGGGATATTCAGGGATTTCTAACAGATATCAGTGTTACAATGTACAATGTTTTTTGTGTTTGTAGATGTGCAACAGATTTTGGGGGTCAAAATTAGAAAAAGTGTGTTTTTCTCAATTTTTTCATAATATTTTATATTTTTTATAGTACATTATAAGATATGATGAAAATAATAGTATCTTTAGAAAGTTTAATGGCAAGAAAGTTTAATGCAATGGCATTTAATGGCAAGAAAAATGGTATATAATATGTGTGGGTACAGTAAATGATTAAGAGGTAAATTACAGCTAAACACAAACACCGCAGAAATGTAAAAATAGCCCTGGTCCTTAAGGATAAGAAATTGAAAATGGTCTGGTCCTTAAGGGGTTAATAGTATCTAGCACTAAGCCATATATGATAGGTGATAATACTCTGAGATTGTTTGTATCCAAACCTAGGTCTGTAGCTGATATTGTCTTTTGTATTGTTTCTGGCATTGCTTTTGACTGTTACAGATCTCTGGCATGTTCCTGATGTTACCTGTATTCCAATCTATTCTGGTCTGGATTTTAAAGAGATCCTCCTCCACTATGGGTCTATGTCTGGTATCATCTTAAAGGGACATGAAACCCAAAATGTTTCTTTTATGATTCAGATAGAACACACATTTTTAACCAATTTTCCAATTTACTTATATTATCAAATTTGCTTCATTCTCTTCGTATTCCTTTTCTGAAGGATCAGCAAGACATTACTGGCAGTTAGCTGAACACATCAGTAAGGTAATCGCAATATACATTTATATGCAGCCACCAATCGATAACTAGCTCACAGTTCTTGAGCCTATCTAGGTATCCTTTTCAACAAAGGATGCCAAGAGAACTAAACAAATTAGATAATAAAAGTAAATTGGAAAGTTGTCTAAATTGTATGCTTTATCTGAATCATAAAATAAAAAATATGGGGGTCATGTCCCTTTAAGTCTGTAGTATAATTGTATATTTGGAGACTCTTTTGATTGATATGCATCGCTGACAAAATAACAACAACTGTTTGTATAAACTGTATTATATACAAACGACTGCTAATTTATTCAGTATGAGATTTCTATGACCTCCACAACTCTCCAGTTTCTCTAGTTAGTATGTTATTTCATGGCCCCAGTCACTAAAGCACAGAGGAATGGATGAGCTTAAAGGGACAGTCAAGACTAAAAAAAACTAGGGAATGTAATTTTAAACAACTTTCCAATTTACTTTTATCACTAATTTTGCTTTGTTCTCTTGGTATTCTTAGTTGAAAGATAATTCTAGGAGGTTCATATGCTAATTTCTTAGACCTTGAAGACTACCTCTAATCTGAATGCATTTTGAACACTAGAGGGCATTAGTTCATGTGTTTCATATAGATAACATTGAGCTCATGCATGTGAAGTTACCCTGGAGTGAGCACTGATTGGCTAATATGCAAGTCTATCAAAAGAACTGAAATAAGGGAGCAGTTTGCAGAGGCTTAAAATACAAGATAATCACAGAGGTAAAAGGTGTATTTCTATAACAGTCGGCTAGTTTACGAGTTTTGCGTTATGAGGGGTGCAGTGCTAACTTGCATGTTATTGTCACCGCTCACTTCCCTACAGTGCTGGTATTACAGGTTTATAAAAACCTGGAGTTAGCAGGCAAGAAGTGAGCGTAGAGCAAAATTGAACTCCATACCACACTCCAATACCAGCGCTGCTGAAAGCTGCGGTGAGCTGGTTTTACATGTTTGTGCACAATTTTCCCATATACATCAATGGGGAGAGCCGGCTGAAAAAAAGTCTAACACCTGCAAAAAAGCAGCGTTAAGCTCTGTAACGCAGCCCCATTGATTCCTATGGGGAAACAAAATTTATGTTTACACCTAACACCCTAACATGAACCCCGAGTCTAAACACCCCAATCTTACACTTTTTAACCCCTAATCTGCCGCCCCCAACATTGCCGACACCTACATTATACTTATTAACCCCTAATCTGCCACTCCGGACATCGCTGCCACTATCATAAACATATTAACCCCTAAACTGCCACTCTCCCACATCACAAACACTAGTTAAATATTATTAACCCCTAATCTGCCGCCCCTAACATCGCCACCACCTACCTACATTTATTAACCCCTAATCTGCCGCCCCAACGTGGCCGCCACTATACTAAATTTATTAACCCCTAAGCCTAAGTCTAACCCTAACCCTAACACCCACTAACTTTAATGTAATTAAAATAAATCTAAATAAAACCTACTATTAATAACTAAATAATTCCTATTTAAAACTAAATACCTGTAAAATAAACCCTAAGCTAGCTACAATATGACTAATAGTTACATTGTAGCTAGCTTAGGTTTTATTTTTATTTCACAGACAATTTTGTATTTATTTTAACTAGGTAGAATAGTTACTAAATAGTTATTAACTATTTACTAACTACCTAGCTAAAATAAATACAAATTTACCTGTGAAATAAAACCTAACCTGTCTTACACTAACACCTAACCTTACACTACAATTAAATCAATTACCTAAATTAAATGCAATTAACTAAATTACAGAAAAAAACAAACACTAAATTACACAAAACAAAAAAAAGAAATGATCAGATATTTAAACTAATTACACCTAATCTAATAGCCCTATCAAAATAAAAAAGCCCACCCAAAATAAAAAAAAAACCTAGCCTAAACTAAACTACCAATAGCCCTTAAAAGGGCCTTTTGCGGGGCATTGCCCCAAAGAAATCAGCTCTTTTACCTGTAAAAAAAATACAAACAACCCCCAACAGTAAAACCCACCACCCACACAACCAAGCCCAAAAATAAAATCCTGACTAAAAAAAACCTAAGCTTCCAATTGCCCTGAAAAGGGCATTTGGATTGACATTGCCCTTAAAAGGGCATTTAAAAAAAATAAAAATAAAAAAAATAAAACCCACCCAATAAACCCTTTTAAAAAAACACTAACCCCTGAAGATCCACTTACAGTTTTTGAAGACCCGACATCCATCCTCAAGAAGTCCTCAACGAAGCGGCAGAAGTCTTCATCCAACCAGGCAGAAGTCTTCATCCAACCGGGCAGAAGTCTTCATCCAGACGACATCTTCTATCTTCATCCATCCGGCGTGGAGCAGGTCCATCTTCAAGACATCCGGCGCGGAGCATCCTCTTCTTTCGACGCCTTCTTGAACAATGAGTTTTCCCTTTAAATGACATCATCCAAGATGGCATCCCTTAGATTCCGATTGGCTGATAGATTTCTATCAGCCAATCAGAATTAAGGTTGAAAAAATTCTATTGGCTGTTGCAATCAGCCAATAGGATTGAACTTCAAGCCTTTTGGCTGATCCAATCAGCCAATAGGATTGAGCTTGCATTCTATTGGTTGTTCCAATCAGCCAATAGAATGCAAGCTTAATCCTACTGGCTGATTGGATCAGCCAATAGGATTGAAGCTCAATCCTATTGGCTGATTGCAATAGCCAATAGGATTTTTTCAACCTTAATTCTGATTGGCTGATAGAAATCTATCAGCCAATTGGAATATAAGGGCTGACATCTTGGATGACATTATTTAAAGGGAAACCTCATTCGGAAGAAGATGTCGATTGAAGAGGATGCTCCGCGCCGGATGTCTTGAAGATGGACCTGCTCCGCGCTGGATGGATGAGGATAGAAGATGCGGTCTGGATGAAGACTTCTGCCCGAATTGGATGAAGAATTCTGCCCAGTTGGATGAAGACTTCTGCCGCTTCGTTGAGGACTTCTGCCGGCTTCGTTGAGGATGGATGTTGGGTCTTCAAAAACTGTAAGTGGATCTTCAGGGGTTAGTGTTAGGTTTTTTTTAAGGATTTATTGGGTGGGTTTTATTTTTAGCTTAGGGTGTGGGCACTTGAAAAATATCTAAATGTCCTTTTAAGGTCAATGCCCATCCAAATGCCCTTTTCAGGGCAATGGGGAGCTTAGATTTTTTTAGTTAGTATTTTATTTGGGGGGTTGGTTTTGTGGGTGGTGGGTTTTACTGTTGGGGGGTTGTTTTTTTTTTTTTTACAGGTAAAAGAGCTGATTTCTTTGGGGCAATGCCCCGCAAAAGGCCCTTTTAAGGGCTATTGGTAGTTTAGTTTAGGCTAGTTTTTTTTTTTTGCAATTAGTTTAAATATCTGATAATTTCTTTTTTTATTTTGTGTAATTTAGTGTTTGTTTGTTTTTGTAATTTAGTTAATTGTATTTAATTTAGGTAATTGATTTAATTGTAGTGTAAGGTTAGGTGTTAGTGTAAGACAGGTTAGGTTTTATTTCACAGGTAAATTTGTATTTATTTTAGCTAGGTAGTTAGTAAATAGTTAATAACTATTTACTAACTAATCTACCTAGTTATAATAAATACAAACTTGCCTCTGTTAGGGTTAGATTTAGGGTTAGGTTTAGGAGTTAATATGTTTATTATAGTGGCAGCGTTGTCCGGAGCGGCATATTAGGGGTTAATAAATGTAGGTAGGTGACGGCGATGTTAGGGGCGTCAGATTAGGGGTTAATAATATTTAACTAGTGTTTGCGATGCGGGAGTGCGGCGGATTAGGGGTTAATATGTTTATTATAGTGGCTGCGATGTCAGGAGAGGCAGATTAGGGGTTAATAATTTTATATTAGTGTTTGCAATGCAGTAGGGCCTCAGTTTAGGGGTTAATAGGTAGTTTATGGGTTTTAGTGTACTTTTTAACACTTTAGTTATAAGTTTTATGCTACAGCTTTTTAGCGTAAAAACCCATAACTACTGACTTTAGATTGCGTTACGAATCTTGGCGGTATTGGCTGTAGCGCTTACTTTTTGGCCTCCCAGACAGACTCTTAATACCGGCGCTATGGGAGTCCCATTGAAAAAGGACTTTTTAAAAATGTGCATTAGTTAATTTGCGTTACGGCCAAAAAAGTGTGCGGTACAGCTTTTTGGACAAGACTCGTAATAGCAGCGGTAGTAAAAAAGCAGCGTTATGACCCATAAGGCTGCTTTTTCTCTCATAACGCAAAACTCGCAATCTAGCCGAGTGTTGGTTATGCAAAACTGGGAATGGATAATAAAGGGATTATCTTTCTTTTTAAACAACAAAAATGCTGGTGTTGACTGTCCCTTTAAGTGAATAGGTGTCATAGTATAATATACAAACTAGACAAACTAGAGATTTTGTAAAAATTGGAGAGCCTGTAAAGGGCTTAATGGACCTAAGAGCTTGTTAGTCTGTATAAAAATAAAAATGCTGCAAAACATTTTAATTTGATTGTAAAATTATACTAAACCAGCACCAGTAAATTGTAAATATTGCATGCATCCTGTTTTTACAATATACACAAACCAACTAAACCTAAATGTTGATTTACTTGCCGTGCACTTCTTTTATGGATATTATATACAAACACTCCTATACTTGCACTTCCCCCATTTCCAACATCACTTCACTTAGGGCCTGATATTCAATCCCCTCAGGTGAGATGATCTAAGACTTCTTGTCCGTTTGGAGAGATCTCTAAAAAAAAATGAAACACAAATTTTAATTTGATAGATGTTTATCTCAAAATTTGCATTACAATTTAAGGTCTAAAAAGAATCCCAAAGATTTTGCATAATTTCTCTCCATGCAGGTGAGCTTTTGAATTTTAGGCTCTTATAAGCAATGCTGCAGCAAAATGTTAACAACAATGTATCAGGATATATTATATGAAAGATAGTAAAACTAATAATTACATTTTGTAAAGCAGAGGTTCTTATCTTGTCTTCTTCAGTTCTCAATGAAGAGTTCCAACAGGGAAACCTATGGTTCTGTAGGAGACATCTGATGCTTTAAAACAAATTAAAATAATGTTGCAACCTCTTGATTGGTGCTCTTCAAAATGTCAACATTAATATGCAGACATGTAACTACTTAATGGAGTGTTTGGAATAGTGTTTAGTCTCTCTTCCTCAGGTTTGTCGAGCCTAAGGTCTGAGGGCTACAATGTGGCTATTACATTGGATCCTTAAATTCTTACTCTAATGGACATTTAAAAAATCTGGGGTCTCTAGCCTCAAAATAGTTTGATGTACTAAGTATTAAAAACTGCTGTTTAACCTTTTTTTTAACCCCAAGAAGTTTACCTGTGTGGGACCTGGGCCAGACTAAGAAATAAACTGTTAGCACGTCTGTAGACCTGGGCTCAATGTTGGATGGGGTAAAGTGATGATCTAAACATTCATAGGATGCATTTATGAAGCTGTTGAAACAGCTTATTGAGTCCACGATATGCAGGCTCATTTATTCGAGCCTCCACTTATAAGTGGTTGCCTGCTGTCAAGCAAGTAACTACTTGTGCAATGATACATGCAGGAATCAAATTCTGCCTTTGCTAGCCCCAAATATCAACAGACAGGTTTCCTGGCTAGAAACATTGTCCGCCTCCTGAATTATATATAGGAGAAATAAAGTGTAAACAATGGAGAAAAAAAGAACATTCATTGTGTTTAACTACAAGAATATCTATTGTTTCAAAAGCCAATAAAATGCAATACATTTTAAAATACCCCATTTAGATACAACAATGAGAAATATTTCTAATGCCCCTTTTGCTTTTAAAGGGACATAATACTCATATGCTAAATCAATTGAAACTGATGCAGTATAACTGTAAAAAGCTGACAGGAAAATATCACCTGAGCATCTTTATGTAAAAAAGGAAGATATTTTACCTCACAATTTCCTCAGCTCAGCAGAGTAAGTTCTGTGTAAAAAGTTATACTCAGCTGCAGCTCAGCTGCAGGCAAAAAAAAAAAAATGAAGAAATGAACAGCAGCCAATCAGCATCAGCATTGCTGAGGTCATGAACTCTTTTACTGCGATCTCATGAGATTTCACTCAACTCTCATGAGATTTCATAGCAAACTTCCTTTAAACTGAATAGGGAAATAAGATGAGAGTGCACGTAATTTCCCCCTTTCGGCTGTCCCGGGACAGACATACTAATATGCTGCTTAGAAGTCCTTTACAATGGGATGTGGCTATTAAGAAACTTTTGAGGTAAAATATCTTTCTTTTTTACATAGAGATGTTCAGGTGATATTTTCTTGTCAGCTTTTTACAGCTATGCTGCATCACTTTCTTCAAGTGTTTAAACATTTGGCTATTATGGCCCTTTAACCTTGAAAGTAGTTGAACATGATTATAATGTACAGGTGGTTCAGTTTCTCTGAATAATTTAAAGGACAACTGTAATGGTATCCTATAACATAAAACTTTACAGAAATGTCATGTTAGAGCCAGGCAAATAACATAAAAACCTCTAATAGATTGTTAAATTGTCAGTGTCATCCAATTAAGTATTTGATTGAAAGCTAAATTTGTTTTTATCAGTGACAGTGCCATCATTTTCTTGTTACATTATAGACTGTCTGGTCTTATAGTTCATAAAAAGGTCCACTGGCTTCAATCTCTCTTTGTGGGTGGTCTTGTGATAATTAATGACTCATCTGATTTTTTTTATGACAACCTGTGTGGTCTAGCAGGAATGTATTTATTAGACAGAACAATAAAATTAAAAAAAAAATCTAATTGCTACTTATGTACAGGTAGTTGTAGGAAACAATGAATCATTAATGAACTGCTTCAAACTACAGAAAACAATAATAGTTGAATTTAAATAAAGTGATCTTCCCAATTCTGCAGAGAATGCAAAAACAAAATAAAAGAATCAAAACTAAATTATTCATATACTACATTTTAAAACATTTATTTTTGTAAATTAACATTACATTTCAGTTCAGTTTTGGTTTGTCTGGATGATCTATTTCTGGACTGATTACAAGTGGAGTGCTTAATATTGCTTTCCTAAAAGCGATATTTGCACTCCACTAAGTAATATTAGCGCAAGCAAATGTGCTCTGGTATTACAAGTTGAGCGCAATGTGAACACAAGCTTACGTTCGCATTGCTGGGAAGCATTGCGCTCACAAGAGTGTACTTCTGTAGGCTCCAATGGGAGACTCGTTCTTTTGCCGTGAGACACGGTTTGAGAACTAGCGCAGCAAAGGGGGTAAGTAGCTCAGTGATGGCAGCAAAAGGGGAAAATATATTTATGTATATGAATATATACATATATATTTATAGGTTAATTTGTGTATATACACATATTAACACATAAATATATATGTACGGTATATAAGCATGTACATATATATTTACAGGGAACACACAGTTACCATAGACCGCAATGTAAAGACACTTTTCAGTGCCATTTTTTTTACTAATACCCTGCAGACACCAATCTTTAAACCCTCATAACTACTTTTTGCAGTTATTTTATTAAAAAATAAAGATGCTACTATATTTGCTTTTTAATAAAGTATACAACACTTGGGATCTTGTAATAGCTGGTTATTAGACAATGTTCAAAACAGCCAATAGAATGAGAGCTACTGAAATTCTATTGGCTGTTCAAATCAGCCATTAGGATTTCAGTAACACTCATCCTATTGGCTGTTTTGAACAGCCAATAGGATTTAAGCAGTTCTCATCCTATTGGCTGATTTGAATTTGAATAATCAAATCAACCAATAGGAATTCAAGGTACACCATTTTGAAACGCTACCTTGCATTCAACTTTAGTGTACGTCAGTGACCACATGAAGAGGACGCTCCACGCAGGATGGGATTGGCTTCCAGGATGGCTCTGCTCCGCCGAGATGAAGATAGAAGAAGCCCCTGGGTTGGATGAAGATATCGCCGCCTGGATGAAGACTTCTCACCACCTAGATGGAGATGGATGTCTGGACTTCAGGAACCGTGAGTAGATATTCTGAGGTTAGTGTTAGTTTTTTTGTTTTTTTGGGGGGGTGTTTTTTTTTAGATTAGGGCTTTGGGCTTTTGGAAAAGAGCTGAATGCTTTTTTAAGGGCAATGCCCATACAAATGCCAATGGGTAGCATTTTTTTTTTAGAGTTTTTTATTTTGGGGGGTTGGTTGGGCGGTGGGTTTTACTGTTGGGGGGACTTTGTATTTTTTTACAGGTAAAAGAGCTGTTTAACTAAGGGCAATGCGCTACAAAAGGCCCTTTTAAGGGTTATTGGTAGTCTATTGTAGGCATACGGGGTGTTTTTATTTGGGGGGGCTTTTTTATTTTTATAGGGCTATTAGATTAGGTGTAATTGTTTTTATTCTAGATAATTTTGTTTATTATTTTTTGCAAGTTTAGTGTTTTTTATTTTTTGTAATTTAGTGTTTATTATGTTTTGTAATTTAAGATTTTATAATTATTTTAGTAGTTTTAGTTTTTTTAAAATTTGTAATTTAGATTTTTTAATTGGTAGTATTTTTTTTATTTTATTAGAATAGTAATGTTAGGTTAATTTATGGTTTAATGTTAGGTTTATTTTTATTTCAAAGGTAAGTTTTTATTCATTATAAGATAGTTATATTCTAATTTTAATTTTAAGTTAGGGGGTGTTAGGTTTAGGGGTTAATAATTTAATTTAGTGTTTTGCGATGTGGGGGGGGGGCTGGCAGGTTAGGGATTAATAGGTTTATTTAGTGGCGGCAATGTGGGGGCCGGAGGTTTAGGGGTTAATAGCTTTATTTAGTAGCGGTGATATGGGAGGCCGGAGGTTTAGGGGTTAATAGCTTTATTATAGGGTTGGCGATGTCAGGGAGTGGCGGAATAGGGGTTAATAACTTTATTATAGTGTTTGCAATGTCCGGGAGCGGCAAAATAGGGGTGTTTAGACTTGGGGTTTATGTTAGTGTGTTTACGGAGATTTTTCATTCAGCATATTTTTTTTTGCTGACACCCTCTCCCGATTGATGTCTATAGGGGAAAGCATGCACAAGCACGTCAAAGCAGCCCTTTGCTTTTATGTGGTATGGAGCTTAATGCCACCATATCGCATGCACAAGGAGGTTTTTAGCAGCACTATGGAGAGTGAAATAACACCACTTTTTGGCGTTAGTTTTAAATCCTGTTTAATGCAAAACTCATAATCTAGGTGATTGTTAAGCGATAAGTTTAATATGGCATATACAGCAAATGAACAGAAGGTCAGTTTCTATATATTGTGATTTAAATAGTCTGCAAACATCCAGGAGAACATTTCAGACTGTTGGGGAAATGACTGAGTAAGGAGGAGATGATGTATGGAGAAAAGAGAAATTAGGGTGTCAGCAGCAAAGAGCCCAAAAGATCTAAAGAATGATGATAGCACGGTACCCAAGACTGATGCAGAAAGTAGCAGATGATCAGAAGTTATGAAGGCAGAATTCTAATGAGTGGGAGGTAAATGCCAACAGTAAGTTAACTGTACTGTGAATACTTACACAAAATGTGTACTTATATATTCCATGAACGTGTATGAAATTGTCTCTCAAATCCCAGCATAATTATCTAAACATTATTGTCCTACAGTTCTCACTGTTTTTTCTCACCAAATAAAAGGGGGCAAGCTTTTATTAAAATACTCAAAACACTAATTGCTCTGAACCCCCCCCCCCTCACTATGCATATAAAAATAACAGTGAATTTAAGGTGCAGTGCACTAAAAACAGCATAAAATTCAAGTATAAACATATGCCAGTTTCTGCCTGTGTACTTCATTCTCCATTGCGAACTTTCACATAGCAGAGGCTCTCATTATTTTTATGGGAGGCAGCTTTTCCATAGCAGGGAAAGCCCATTTTCTTTGATAATTGCACCAAGACAGATTTCCCTGTGAGGCTGAACCTGTTTGTTCATGTTTTTAGTGGCAAACCTTTGATCATCGGACCCTAGGTATTAAACAGAAAATAATAAATTATAATACAAAAACAACAACAAAATGGATAGTAACAGTATCATAACTTTTGGTCCAATAATATAAACTTTGCCAAATTAAATGTGAAAAAACTTGCAGGCACTCACAAGGGATGTCTGCAAGGGACTTTTCCATCAAATTGCGCAATGCCTTTCATAAAAAAAGTGATGGTTTGCTGGAGAGGGAAACTTTGCTGGTGACAACTAAGTTATCAAAGAAAAATTGAGAACCAAAATATTGGTATCCCTAGGGGGTGCTAATGCTCAAATATCAAAGTGTATAACTATCTAGATATACAAAATATATATAAATACATAGCCTAAATAATCTGAATACATGAGTATATACTCCACTTCTATGATAATAGTCAAAGATTGTCCTTCAGAATCAGCAATAAAGTCTTTATATAGGATTTATGAATGTGATCAAAGTTTCTTCTAACTCCTAGGGGTCCACAAATTTGGCAGCTCCTCTCCACAACTCTTAATGAGGATATCAAAAGATTCTGTAAATGTGTAAACACAAAAAAGTGCCTCATGTGTGATTCAGTATGGACCTCCAAACCAATAGATTAAAGAGCACAGGGTACTCACATGTGGTTGCAGCACCCTGGTGTCGTGCTGATAGGAGCATACTAGAGATTTACAGTGCTCTAGTTCACTGAGCTCCGGTAGTAGGAACGCCTCTCTATTGGATCACAGGCAGTTGCCTCAGGTTCAGGTAGCAGTGTTTCAATAATAAAAAGGTTGTAAAAAAACATTTTTTTATTAAAAACAATGTTAAAAAGTATAAAAAATATGTCATGGTTCAATATGTATAAATGTAACCCATCTTATGTAATGCATTTCTCGGCTTGCAAGTTGTTTCATCAGGCATAATCTGATCCGACATCCATCCTCAATGCAGCTGGTAGAAGTCCTCATCGAAGCTACAAGAAGTCCTCAACAAAGCCGGGAGAAGTCTTCATCCAAGCCGGCAGAAGTGGTCCTCCAGATGGGCAGAAGTCTTTATCCAGACGGCATCTTCTATCTTCATCCATCCGGTGAGGAGCGGGTCCATCTTCAAGACATCTGACGCGGAGCATCCTCTTCTTCCGACGACTAATCGACGAATGAAGGTTCCTTTAAGTGACATCATCCAAGATGGTGTCCCTTAGATTCTGATTGGCTGATAGAATTCTATCAGCCAATCGGAATTAAGGTTGAAAAAATCCTATCAGCCAATAGGATTGACCTTGCATTCTATTAGCTGTTCCAATCAGCCAACAGTATTTTTTCAACCTTAATTCCGATTGGCTGATAGAATTCTATCAACCAATCGGAATCTAAGGGATGCCATCTTGGATGACGTCACTTAAAGGAACCTTCATTTGTCGGGAGTCATCGTAAGAAGAGGATGCTCCGTGCCAGATGTGTTGAAGATGGACCCGCGCCTGATGGATGAAGATAGAAGATGCCATCTGGATGAAGACTTCTGCCTGTCTGGAGGACCACTTCTCCCGGCTTGGATGAAGACTTCTCCCCGCTTCATTGAGGACCTCTTGCTGCTTCGTTGAGGACTTCTCGACTTTGTTGATGATAGATATCCAGTCTTCAAATTTTAATTTAGGTAATTTATTTAATTGTAGTGTAGTGTTAGGTGTTAGTGTAACTTAAGTAAAGTTTTATTTTACAGGTAAATTTGTATTTATTTTAGCTAGGTAGTTAGTAAATAGTTAATAACTATTTAGTAACTGTTCTAGCTAGTTAAAATAAATACAAACTTGCCTGTAAAATAAAAATAAAACCTAAGCTAAATACAATGTAACTATTAGTTATATTGTAGCTAGCTTAGGGTTTATTTTACAGGTAAGTGTTTAGTTTTAAATAGGAATTATTTAGTTATTAATTGTAGGTTTTATTTATATTTATTTTAATTATATGTAAGTTAGGGGGTGGTAGGGTTAGGGTTAGACTTAGGTTTAGGGGTTAATAAATATAATATAGTGGCGGCGACGTTGGGGGCAGCAGATTAGGGGTTAATAAATGTAGGTAGGTGGTGGCAATGTTAGGGACAACAGATTAGGGGTTAATAATATTTAAGTAGTGTTTGCAAGGCGGGAGTGCGGCGGTTTAGGGGTTAATATGTTTATTATAGTGGTGGCGATGTCTGGAGTGGCAGATTAGGGGTTAATAATTTTATTTTAGTGTTTGCAATGTGGGAGGGCCTCGGTTTAGGGGTTAATAGGTAGTTTATGGGTTTTAGTGTACTTTTTAGCACTTTAGTTATGAGTTTTATGCTACAGCTTTGTAGTGTAAAACTCATAACTACTGACTTTAGAATGCGTTACGAATCTTGCGGGATAGGCTGTACCGCTCCCTTTTTGGCCTAAACAAAAAGCTTGTAATATCGGCGCTATGGAAGTCCCATTGAAAAAAGACTGTGCAAATTGCGTAAGTTGATTTGCAGTAAGGCAAAAAAAGTGTGCAGGACAGCTGTACCTACAAGACTCGTAATAGCAGCGGTAGTAAAAAAAAGCAGCGTTATGAGCCTAAACGCTGCTTTTGTACTCATAACACAAGACTCGTAATCTAGCCGTTTGAATTTGGTATTAAGAGTATGAATATTATAGCATTCTTTGCATGTGCGGTGTAGTTGTATCATCATGATTTCTACTGTTCAATTAAATCTTCCCAGGTATTTTTAATACAAATTTTTAAATACAATTTTTTTTGCTGAAAGATTTTATTTTTTTTAACTGTTTTTATCAAATCTTTTTATTTCAGTGTTTAATTTATTCATTCCAAACCATTTTCAAATTATGATTTTATGCAGGGAACTCCCCTTTGCAATACACATTGGGACAGATTCCTCCAAGTGATGCGCTATTTAGCGATTTTACTCATGCGTAAACACCAGCAGAAGTAAACTTTTAATGCACGCAGGTTAGCACGCATATTGTATGTTGAAAGTAAAAGGTCTGTGCTCAAGCAAAAACTTCAAGACTTTAGATATCGCGACCGCGTTATCTTCTTCTCCCCATAAACTTCAATGAAGAGTGCAAACTGGAAAAAACATAACACTTATCGCTTGCACTAACCCGACAGGAGTTAAACCTACAGCTCTAACCCAAAGGTATTTATGAATATTTTAAGTTCCATTGTTCTTTACAGAGAAGAAAATGTTCTATTTATTTTCATATAGATATTTATATATATTATTGAAGGTTTATGTACTATAATACTACACTTATATTGGTTGCTTTGTTTCGCTCCATTTTGTCTTTTAGATTTGTTCTATATATATTATATATATATCTAATGTATTTTTTGTAAAATCTATAAAGTTGTACCTTGTTTTATTGCGCTTCAAAGGAATTGCTCTTTTTACAAATTGATGATTTGTGGCAACCCTGTGTTGAGTAAGTCTATTGGCGCCATTTATTCCAACATATATGCACATATAAATATATATGAATACACATATATACACACCTATATATACACACCATGAGCAAAAAGATTACAATTCACTTAAGGTTCAGACGTTGGTTAATATTTTATAGCAATAAAGTATTTTTTAATTAAGGTATATACAATGATTTTTTTTTAGACATGCTATTTAACACTTAGGGCGAACTCCTGCTCAAGCTTTAATTGCACGACTAGTAAGCTTTTTGCGCTCGACAAATTTTGCTCGTATTATAAGTTGAAAGTAAACTGTTTTCACTCAGGCGCTAACCCGACGAGCGCAAAAAGTCGAACTTACAATAGCACATGCACATTCACATATTCCCCCATAGTCAATGGGGGGAAAATTTGGGTAAAAAAACACCCCTAACCCAATCACATATTCTCATGTGCACTAACCCGACATGAAAATATGAATATTTCACATTCCAATGTTCTTCACATACAAATATATGTTCTATTTATTCTTATATATATATTTTTTTTTTTTTTTATATATATATATATATATATATATATATATATATGATTTTTTTTTGTATAATGCATACTTCCAATACCAGACCAGAGTGGGAGCCAGCTACATTCAGTTGAATGGTGCGATTGGGCCGGCTGTGACTAGACAGCGTGCCCGCGATGCGCTTAGGAAAAGAAAGACCCTCTCAGTAAAGCCAGGAGCGGCATTCAGGAAAATCAAATTTGAAATGAAATATCTCTGAAATCCTTTGATCTATAATGTTGGCGCTAAACTAATGTTATATAATTATGCACTGTGTGCAGAATTATATAACATTATTTTATAGGTCTACTGACCCTTTAAAGTCTTACTTTAGATTAAGCTGCAAATATCTTCCTGCACCCTTTCTATATCATGCAGCAGTAACAGTAAAAAGTTATTAAAAATTACTATTGTTTTTGGTCACTTTAAAATGACTGCAAGACTCTGCCCACTGATGACATCACAATCTGGGTTGCATCAATGCACTCTGCTGAATAGAATTGACAGTCTGTTTAATCCAATTAGTGAGTATTAGTTTCTATTGAAGCCTTTAATGCAGCCCAAATCAGTGGGCAGAGCTTGACAGCCATTTCAAAGTGACAAGAAACAATAGAAATTTAAAAACAACTCTTTTACTGTTACTGCTGCATGTTATAGAAAGGGCTGCAGTAGAATTTTTGCAGCTTCATCTAAGGTAAGACTAAGGTACACTGTACATTTAACTGTAAAGGGCTCCAATAAACTTCTATATATGTCTATATATGTATACATATGGGAAACAAAAAAATAATGTGACTTTTGCTATATTCACTTTATTGTGGTGGTCTGGAAGCGAACCCGCAATATCTTCACCTGTATATAAATATATAGAGGTATAGGTATATAGGTGTAAAAAAGAGAATAGTCAATGCTAGTGTGGAGGCGCACAGCTGTAGCAATTAGTTATAACAAAAAATAGAAAAAAAATTTCCTCCAGAAATATTCTTATACAGGTGGTTTGTCCTTTAGTTTTCAACACATTTCTGTTTAAGGTAAGTATATCCTGCTTACCAGCTTGTACCTCAATTGTATGAGGTAAAGTGTCAGCTCTTAGGTAATAAAGATGATCCCTTGGCCCCTATTTATTAAAGGTCTTGTGGACCTGATCCGACACTGCGGATCAGGTTCGCAAGACCTCGCTAAATGCAGAGAGCAATACGCTCTCCACATTTAACATTGCACTAGCAGCAAGAGTTGCTGGTGCAACGCCGCACCCTGCTGACTCGCGGCCAATCAGCAGGGAGCTTGATAGATAGACCCCGTAGTCTCTTGCAGTGGAGTATCCTGGTCCGTTAGTGGAGTTTTCTTTGTAGATCTAACTGCACTGCAAATCCTGGACTCTCTTATTTTCTTTCTTTTCACTGGTGGTGAGAAACCCAGTCTCCTCAGGTGATCATATAGGTCGTGGACGGAGAAAAGAAAGACGTACACATAGCGTAATACTGTATATATAAACGACACATTTATTAAGTATATACAAAATGTGCTTACATTTTAAAACCTCAATCTGCTATGAGGTAAGATAATAGCATGTAGTAATGCATCAAGCTTGGTCACAAAACTGGGAGCTGTGATTTTCCTTATTTGTGTCAGTAGTATAGCTGGAATCTGTAGCTCTTATACTAGACTGATGGTGTTTTGCGGGATATCTGTATGTAATTCCCGTATGAGTTATTTGGTAAACAAAGTTCTCCTCTCTAGGGTACCTTTAATGTATTTGTGCACAATTCATAAGTTAAAAAAGGTACACTTCTAGCTTCAAAAGGAGAAAAATGGCTGCAATAGCGTATTATTATTCCAAGCAATAAAATGCCAAACAGTATAAAACAATGTAAAACAAGGTGATTCCAAATAAAAAGAATGCCGAATGGAACAGGGCCTGTCCGCCCACTTACAAAGTGTCCTTACGCGTTTCAAAGTCAGTAGCGACTTCTTCATCAGAGGCAAAAAGGTATAGGTATATACAGATATATATAGGAATACATATTTCAAAAACACATGGAACATTTTTTCCTATGTAAAGAACTATACCAGATATTGCGCACAGTCTATATAAAAAGTTTGAGAATTATCAGTGCCCTTACTAGTGCCCATCAGCCCCAGTAATACCAATTTGACTGTGGATTCCACTGTTGTCACCGCCTCCACCAACTTATATGAAGGCTGACCTGCACTCTCGGCCTGCATATGTTTCAAGGGCGTTTCCTCCCATTCTAGCCTTATGCCACCACATATAGTCCACTCTATAAAGCCCACATTAGGCAGCACAAAAATATATATATATTTATATTAATTTATAAATATTTTTTTTTAATGTAATTCAGCAAATTTACCCACCTATAGATTTTAATGGAATTTTTTTATCCTTTTCTAAAGAAAGGATTGTTGTTGACCTGATGGTTCTCAAATGAAACACTGCCTTCAGAGAATGTCACCAGGGGCTTCAACTTACTGGTGAGATTATTTATCTACCATTTACGAAGATGCAATCCTGTTGAGAAGTTAAAAAATACTGTGTTTGAACTTAGCATGCATGAAGGCGCATTCCTTAAAAAAACCTGGTCGGAACCATTTATAAAATTAACCATAAATGGTAGATTGAGGCACAGAAATGAAATGGGGAAGATAGCGGGCGGAAACTACTCATCATGGTTAAACATGCACAATTAAGCCATCTGATCCATAACTCCACATATAAGACAGATTTACTGAGATCCCCTACAAAATTTGAAAAATTATGTTTGTTGGAGGTACATATGTCAGACACCCTGTCCATAGCTAGGCAATTACTAGAAGATACATTAATTAATACACTCCCTTCCTATACCTGAAGCTGGCAGAAGCAATTGGAGGTCCCTATCTCCAAAGAGGACTGGGATAATATATTTCACAATACTCACAAATCCTCAGCCTCACCAAAGACCCTAGAAATGAACCACAAAATACTGATGCGCTGGTAGCTGACTCCAAACCGCTTAAGGCATATTATTATTATCATTTATTTGTATAACGCCGCCAAATTACGTAGCGCTGGGTACAACGATGGGGGTATACAATGACAAAGATCTGTGATACAATACAAAACATAACAAGACTAAACAAATCTAGCACAGGATGAAGAGGGCCCTGCTCCGGAGAGCTCACAGTCTATAGTTTTAGGGTGCAGAGACATAAGGTTGGGGTAGCTTGTTACATCGGTTGTATTTGCAGCAGTGAATAAGGCAGTTCATGTACATGTATTAGCTTGGTTCGGATGCGGGATGGAGGAGAGATGGTAAGCCTCTCTGAATAGGTGGGTTTTCAAGGATCTTCTGAAGCTATACAAGGTTGGAGACAGTCTGATGGAGCGGGGTAGAGAGTTCCAGAGGACAGGAGCAGCACGTGTGAAGTCTTGGAGGCGGGAGTGGGATGTAGAGATAACAGGAGTGTAGAGACGTAGGTCAGAGTTTGATCGAAGAGGACGGGATGGGGAGTATTTCACGATGAGAGAGGAGATATAGTTGGGAGTTAGACTGTTGAGTGCTTTGTAGGTTAGGACTAATACTTTTAAATTGTATTCTGGAGTGTATGGGGAGCCAGTGTAGAGACTGGCAGAGCGGAGCAGCTGATGTAGATCGTCGACTTAGGTGGATGAGTCTAGCAGAAGCATTCATAATAGATTGGAGGGAGGAGAGGCGGTGTTTTGGAAGGCCATTTAAGAGTAGATTGCAATAATCAATGTGTGACAGGATGAGGGAATGAATAAGTATTTTTGTAGTATTTTGAGTAAGGAAGGGACGAATTCTGGAAATGTTGCGTAGGTGTGACCGGCAGGATTTGGTAAGCGTTTGTATATGTGGGTTGAATGTGAGTTCTGAGTCTAGTGTGACCCCAAGGCAGCGGACCTGGGGTGAGGTGTTGAGAATAGAGTCTCCAACCATCAGAGAAATGTCAGGTGTCGGATGTCTCGAAGAGGGGGGAATAAGAAGCAGCTCAGTTTTGGACAGATTGAGTTGGAGGTAGTGTGAAGACATCCAAGAGAAAATTGCAGAGAGGCAGTCAGAAATCTGGTTGAGTAAAGAGGGAGAGATATCAGGAGAGGAAAGATAGATTTGGGTATCATCAGCATATAGGTGGTACTGGAATCCAAAGGAGGCTATAAGTTTTCCAAGGCAGGATGTATAAAGAGAGAAAAGCAAGGGACCCAAGACAGAGCCTTGCGGTACTCCAACTGAGAGAGGCATAGGATCACAAGATATGTTGTTAAAGGAAACTGAAAACGAGCGGTTTGAAAGATATGATGCAAACCAGGAGAGGGCTGTGTCTCGGATGCCAAATGAATGTAGTATTTTTAGGAGGAGAGGATGGTCAACTGTGTCAAAAGCTGTGGACAGGTCAAGAAGAATTAGTAATGAGTAATGGCCTTTTGCTTTGGCTGATAACAGGTCATTTGTTACTTTAGCAAGAGCAGTTTCTGTTGAGTGTTTAGGGCGGAACCAGATTGTAGTGGATCAAGTAAGGAGTTAGTTGTGAGAAATTGAGTTAGCCGATTATAGACTAGTCGTTCCAATAATTTTGAAGCAAAGGGAAGTAAGGAGACCGGTCGATAGTTAGAAGGCGTGGAGGGGTCAAGCGAGGGCTTTTTTAGGATTGGTATGATTGACGCATGCTTGAATGTGTCAGGAAATGTGCCAGCAGTGAGGGATTGGTTAAAGAGATGAGTTAGGGTAGGGGTTAGTGAAGCAGAGAGAAGGGGAATAAGTCGTGAAGGAATAGGGTCAAGTGGGCAGGTTGTGAGATGAGCCGAGGATAGGAGTGCAGAGACTTCTTCCTCTGTTACAGGAGGGAAATAGCATAGATTTTTGTTAATAGAAGGGGTGGGTAGGATCGCTGGGTTTGCGGGGTGCGAGGTGCAGATCTCTTTTCTAATGGTGTAAATTTTATTTTTGAAGTGATCAGCAATAATTTGAGCAGTGAGGTTGGTAGTGGGCGGGGGGGCAGGCGGACGTTAAAGGTTGAGAACAGTTTTCTGGGGTTGGATGCGTGAGATGACACGAGGGAGGAGAAATAGACTTGTTTTGCCAGGCTGAGCGCAGAGTTGTAGGACTTAAGGGTGAATTTATAATGTTGGAAATCAGCAAAGGTGCGTGATTTCCTCCACTGCCATTCAGCGGCCCGTGAGCATCGCTGAAGATATCTGGTCTGTTTAGTGTGCCACAGTTGCCGTCGAGTGATTGATGTACGTCGAAGAGTGGAGGGTGCAGTTTTGTCAAGTGTTGATTTTAGTGCCGAATTATACTGTAGACTCACGAGGGTTGGGCAAGAGAGGGATAAAATGTCAGAGAGCAGAGGACTCAGTTGAGTGGAAAAGTCTGTGAGATCCAAGTCATTTAAATTCCTGTGAGGTAGCAGTTTTTTGGGGGCTTGCAAAGATGTAGCAGGTAGAGTGAGAGAGAATGTTAATAGATGGTGGACAGAGAGAGGAAAGGGGAAGTTAAGAGAGTTGGAAACAGCACAGAGATTTGTGAAGACCAGGTCTATGGAGTTGCCTTCACAGTGTGTTGGAGATGTTGTCCACTGGGACAGGCCTAAAGAGGTGGTAAGGGATAGAAGTTTAGAGGCAGCAGGCGTGTTAGGCTTATCAAGGGGTATGTTGAAGTCCCCTAACATAAGAGAAGGGACATTAGAAGAGAGAAAATGTGGAAGCCAGGCTTCAAAGTGGTCCAGAAATTGTGATGCTGGGCCAGGGGGCCGATAGATAACTGCAACACGAAGAGCTATAGGGGAGAAGAGGCGGATAGCGTGAACTTCAAAAGATGGGAAGGAAAGAGAGGGGGGTGAAGGAATGCAGTGAAAGGTACTGTGTGGAGACAGGAGAATTCCTACTCCTCCTCCTTGTTTGTCTCCAGGCCTGGGAGTGTGACTGAAGTGCAGGCCGCCATAGGACAGAGAGGCTACAGCAGTTGTGTTAGAGGAGGAGAGCCAAGTTTCAGTGAGGGCTAACAGGTTAATTGAACGTGAAATAAATAGGTCGTGAATAGATGTAAGCTTATTGCATACTGAGCGTGCATTCCAAAGGGCACACGAGAATTGGGGTGTAGTAATAGAGGTGCAGTTAATGAGGTTTAGAGGGTTTCGTGTGCAAGGTGTATGAGATGTCATTTGGGGTGGACCTGGGTTAGGCGAGACATCCCCAGCTGCAAGAAGAAGAAAGATGGTGAGTGAAAGGAGATGAGAATGTGTCTTATGTGAGTGTTTAAGTTTTTGATTAGTAAAGCATGGCTGGCTGAGGGATGTGAGATAAGAATAAAGTTCATGTGTATATATATTCTAATGCTGATGATAGGTGCTGTAGGGGATGCGGCAGGAAGGGCAATATGTCACATATTTGGCGGCAATGTGATAGGATTAGACCATTTTGGATACAAATAGAGAAGGACTTCCAAACAATAATAGCAGACTCTTTTATATTGAATCCTTTGACTGCAATTCTAAACTATAGACCAACGAACTTTTGCAGAATTAGATGGAACCTCTTGTTGATAGGACTTAATAGTGCTAGGAACCTGATAGCAAGAAAATGGAAATCTGTTGCAGTCCCCTCCAGAAATGACTGGATACAAAACAAGACAACACTTCTCTCACACAAAGAATATGTTTACTATAGAAAAGGGATATTGACAATATTTTATGACATCAGGTTTTACTGGGACTCCTTCCTGGGTACTATAGTTGAACAGAAGGTGGAACACGATGTACAACTACCATGACTCAAATATAACGGACGTCTCTGGTTGTGTGTCTTTCTTCTCCACTCTTGGACTTCACCTACGCCCCCTCCCACTTCCTCCGTCCTTTCCTTCCTTCCCTAAATTGCATAATCTTAATATATTTTGTACAGCAAATACTTAGGAAATATATATATATATATATAACTCAATATATTATGACAGTAATATAGTTGAATGTTTTTCTTGTTTTTGTTCTTTCTTATCAATAGTTTACTTGAATTCACTCAAAATTGTAATTTTATGATCTTTATCTTTTTGACAACCTAAGAGGAATTATAAATAGAGGCCTTGCTGGTTTGTTAAACCAAAGGAACTAAAAGGACTAATTCCTGGACTATTAAAGGATATCTAGTTCCCAGTGGACAATATATATATGTAGAAAAAATTGTTTAGATAACATGACCTGTAATGCCTATGGCCCCTAGTTATCAAGCCGTCAACGTCAAATACGCTGGAATTCCACAGCGTATTTGTGGCGAGGCTGATTCGCCTTAGTTATCAAGCCCTAGACACCAGCAAAAGTAGAATTTAGTGACGTAAGCTTCGATCCGCCGGACTCAGTCCGACACAGATCAATTCTTACGTCACTACAGATGTTCCGCACACAAGTGCGGCACAATCTGACTACTTTTGCTAGTTATCAAAAAACTAGCAGGTACGCTCGGCACTTTTCCGGCCCAGCGTACCTGGTTTTCAAACCGCCGCCCTGGAGGCGGCGGATCCCATAGGAATCAATGGGAGTCTGACCATAGCGAAAGTTCATGTTCGCTGCTGCCAGACATCCCATTGATTCCTATGGGAGCTGTCTACACCTAACACCCTAACATGTACCCCCGAGTCTAAACACCCCTAATCTGTCCCCCCTACACCGCCGCAACTAAATAAAGTGTTTACCCCCTAAACAACCGCCACTATAATAAATATGTTAACCCCTAAACCGCCACTCCCGGACCCCGCCGCAAACTCTAAGAAATCTGTTAACCCCTAAACCGCCACTCCCAGCCCCCCCGCCACCTACATAATACCTATTAACCCCTATCTTGCCCCCTATACAGCCGCCACCCCTAATAAATGTATTAACCCCTATCCTGCCGCTCCTGGACCCCGCCGCAATGAAAAAATAGTTTAACCCCTAAACCGCCGCTCCCAGACCCCGCCGCCACCTATATTAAACGTATTAACCCCTAATCTGCCCCCCCTACACCGTCGCCACCTATAATAAAATTATTAACCCCTAAAGCTAAGTCTAACCCTAACACCACCGTAAATTAAATCTAATTTAAATCTAACTAAATAAATTAACTCTTATTAAATAAATTATTCCTATTTAAAGCTAAATACTTACCTGTAAAATAAACCCTAAACTAGCTACAATATAACTAATAGTTACATTGTAGCTATTTTAGGATTTATTTTTATTTTACAGGCAAGTTTGTATTTATTTTAACTAGGTACAATAGTTATTAAATAGTTATTAACTATTTAATAGCTATCTAGTTAAAATAAAGAGAAATTTACCTGTAAAATAAAAACTAACCTAAGCTACAATTACACCTAACACTACACTATCATTAAATAAATGAATCCTATTTAAAACTAAATACTTACCTGTAAAATAAACCCTAAGATAGCTACAATGTAATTATTAATTACATTGTAGCTATCTTAGGGTTTATTTTACAGGTAAGTGTGTATTTATTTTAACTAGGTACAATAGATATTAAATAGTTAATAACTATTTAATAACTACCTAGCTAAAAGAAATACAAAATTACCAGAAAAATAAATCCTAACCTAAGTTACAATTAAACCTAACACTACACTTTCATTAAATAAATTAAATACAAATACCTACAAATAAATACAAAAAATACACTAACTAAAGCACAAAAAATAAAAAAGAACTAAGTTACAAAAATAAAAAAATAATTTACAAACATTATAAAAATAGATATTAAATAGTTAATAACTAATTAATAACTACCTAGCTAAAAGAAATACAAAATTACCAGTAAAATAAATCCTAACCTAAGTTACAATTAAACCTAACACTACACTTTCATTAAATAAATTAAATACAAATACCTACAAATAAAAACAAAAAATACACTAACTAAAGCACAAAAAATAAAAAAGAACTGTTACAAAAATAAAAAAATAATTTACAAACATTATAAAAATATTACAACAATTTTAAGCTAATTACACCTACTCTAAGCCCCCTAATAAAATAACAAAGCCCCCCAAAATAAAAAAATTCCCTACCCTATTCTGCATTTAAAAGACACCAGCTCTATTACCTTACCAGCCCTTAAAAGGGCCTTTTGCGGGGCATGCCCCAAAGAAAACAGCTCTTTTGCCTGTAAAATAAAAATACAACCCCCCAACATTAAAACCCACCACCCACACACCCCTACTCTAACCCACCCAAACCCCCCTTAAATAAACCTAACACTACCCCCTGAAGATCTTCCTACCTTGAGTCGTCTTCACTCAGCCGAGCCGAATTCTTCATTCCAATCCAGGCGATGTCTTCATCCAAGCGTGGAGCTGAAGAGGTCCATCATCCGGCTGAAGTCTTAAACCAAGCGGGGGCTGAAGAGGTCTTCCATCCGGCTGAAGTCTTCTATCAAGCGGCATCTTCAATCTTCTTTCTTCCGGCTCCATGTTCATCCCGCCGACGCAGAACATCCTTCCTCCACGACGAACTCCCGACGAATGAAGGTTCATTCAAATGATGTCATCCAAGATGACGTCCCTCGAATTCCGATTGGCTGATAGGATTCTATCAGCCAATCGGAATTAAGGTAGGAAAAATCTGATTGGCTGATTGAATCATCCAATCAGATTGAAGTTCAATCCGATTGGCTGATTGAATCAGCCAATCAGATTGAGCTTGCTTTCTATTGGCTGTTCCGATCAGCCAATAGAATGCAAGCTCAATCTGATTGGCTGATTGGATCAGCCAATCGGATTGAACTTCAATCTGATTGGCTGATTAAATCAGCCAATTAGATTTGTCCTACCTTAATTCCGATTGGCTGATAGAATCCTAATAGGATTTATTTTACAGGTAATTTTGTATTTCTTTTAGCTAGGTAGTTATTAAATAGTTAATAACTATTTAATAACTATTCTAACTAGCTAAAATAAATACAAAGTTACCTGTAAAATAAATATAAATCCTATAATAGCTTCAATGTAATTATTAATTATATTGTAGCTATCTTAGGGTTTATTTTATAGGTAAGTATTTAGTTTTAAATAGGAATAATTTATTAAAGTATAGTGTAGTGTTAGGTGTAATTGTAACTTAGATTAGTTTTTATTTTGCAGGTAAATTTCTCTTTATTTTAGCTAGGTAGCTATTAAATAGTTAATAACTATTTAATAGCTATTGTACCTAGTTAAAATAAATTGAAACTTGCCTGTAAAATAAAAATAAATCCTAAGATAGCTACAATATAATTATTATTTATATTGTAGCTATATTAGGCTTTATTTTAAAGGTAAGTATTTAGTTTTAAATAGCATTAATTTAGTTAATAAGAGAAATATTATTTAGATTTATTTAATTAATATTTAAGTTAGGGGGGTGTTAGGGTTAGTGTTAGACTTAGGTTTAGGGGTTAATAATTTTATTACAGTGGCGGCGGTGTAGGGGGGGCAGGATGGGGGTTAATAAATTTATTATAGGTGGCGACAGTGTAGGGGGGCAGATTAGGGTTAATAAATTTAATATAGGTTGCGGCGGGGTCCGGGAACGGCAGTTTAGGGGTTAAACTATTTATTTAGTTGCTGCGAGGTCCGGGATCCGCAGGATAGGGATTAATAACTTTATTATAGGTGGCGGCAGTATAGGGGGGCAGGATAGGGGTTACTAGGTATAATGTAGATGGCGGCGGTGTCCGGGAGCGGCAGTTTAGGGGTTAATATATTTATAAGAGTTGCGGCGGGGTCTAGGTGCGCCGGTATAGGGGGTAGAACAGTGTAGTTAGTGTGGGTGCTTAGTGACAACTTGTCAATAAAGCTGTCAAAAAGCCGAAGAGCAGCGAGATCGGATGAGTGATAACTCTCACAGTCCGCTGCTCATCGCCCCGTACTTGGTGCGCGGCTTTTTGACAGCTTTATTGATAACTTAGGCGAAATTTTGAAGATCCGCGGCGGCAATGGTAGGCAAGCTTAGGCAGGCGAATTAGACCGGTGAAGGCAGGTAAAGTAGACGGCTTGATAACTACCCCCCTATGTGTTTATATGGACATTGAAAGGTAAATTTTTGTTTTGAAACTTGAATAAAAATTTTTTTTTTTTTTAAAAAAAAAAAAACCCTGGTCAGAAAGTCATAATCTTGAGCAACATCTGCTTTGTAGATACAATGTTGCAATGGAGCAGTTTCACACTTAACATTTTCAGTACTGTTAAAGCCCAGTATAAGAAGATGTCATAAGTCCATGTAAAAAACATGCCCAGTATGTCCATCATGGTTATATACAATTGGCATTCACATGGTTTAGCAGTGTTAAGGATGGATTTAAATTGCAGTATGTTTTTTTAAAACCACAATTGCAAAGGTGTAAAATGCCACTTAGGTTCTTTTTCAAGTGCCATGAGATGTTGAATTTGAAAATGCAAACTGGTCTTGAAAAGTCTCTTTAAAATTAATTTTGATCACAGAAAACTTTTCAATATTTGTAATAGCTCTTTTTTTCTGTGAGCAAAAAAATGTGTGGCTGGAAATAGCTGAAAATACACTATTGTGATCTTGTCAAATTAAAAAGTGACTTTTTGCCCAGAAAAAGATCTGAAAAGGCTTCAGCCGGTAAATTGTAATCAAACCCATAATTTGATGAAGATTCTGATAGGAAAATGTATTTTATTTGTGAACACTTATTTGGCCTTTGAGAAGAAAATATGAAACTTTACTTATATGCATTCTACTGTGGTTTCATTCTGCGTATAAAGTCCACAAATTCATAACATGTGTGCTGTAAAAGCTTCTATGTGGAGTATGAACAACTTTTCATATAGGTACAGTAGTTAGAAGACCAAACAAGAAACCAAAGGAAAGTAAATATTTTTTGTCATACATTTTTTTTCAACCACAATAGATGGTTTACTGTTTTCTGTTTGTTTTGTATCCAAGACTAAGGGATATGACTCATTAAATGTAGATCAGAAATAATTTAGAATGATAACAAAAAATGTAAATTAAATAAATGTTTCCAGGCCTCTGATGATTTTATTTATTATTATTTTTTTTTAGAGAATTACATCAGTATCATTTGAAGAAGTACTACCATGAAATGTCTCAGTGGTATGTTCACTTAAAGGGACATAGTACTCATATGCTAAATCACTTTAAAGTGATGCAGCATAACTGTTAAAAGCCGACACCAAAATATCCCCTGAGAATCTCTATGAAAAAAGGAAGATATTTTACCTCACAACTTCCTCAGCTCACCAGAGTAAGTTCTGTGTACAAAGTTATACTTCCGCTGTTGTCAAGCTGCAGGTAAAAAAAAAAAAAAAAAAAAAAAAAAAAAAAAGGAAGAAATTTACAGCAGCCAATCAGCATAAGCAGTGCTGAGGTCATGAACTCTTTTACTCTGATCTCGAGAAATTTCACTTAACTCTCATGAGATTTCAAATTAAACTCCCTTAAACTGAATAGGGAATTAACATGAGTGGGCATGAGGCAGGCACCCTTGCAGATCTCGGGACAGGCATACTGATTTGCTGCTTAAAGTCCTTTACATCGGGGTGTGAATACTTAGGACAGTTTGAGGTAAAATGTCTTTCTTTTTAACATATAGATATTCAGGTGATATTCTCAAGTCAGCCTTTTACAGCTATGTTGTATCACTTTCAAGTGTTTCAACATTTTAAGAGATATTAAACACTAAATAACTGCTAGATATGCTACTGTATTCAAATCATAGATTAGCAGGAATATACTAGGTTGTGGTTTTGTTTTTAATCATATTACTTGTTTAAAGCCACAGTCTAGGCCAAAATAAACTTTCATGATTCAGATAGAGCATGTAATTTTAAACAATTTTCCAATTTACTTTTATCACCAATTTTGCTTTGTTCTCTTGGTATTCTTAGTTGAAAGTTTAACCTAGGAGGTTCATATGCTAATTTCTTAGACCTTGAAGGCCACCTCTTTTCAGATTGCATTTTAACAGTTTTTCACCACTAGAGGGTGTTAGTTCACGTATTTCATATAGATAACACTGTGCTCGTGCATGTGAAGTTATCTGGGAGCAGGCACTGATTGGCTAGACTGCAAGTCTGTCAAAAGAACTGAAATAAAGGGGCAGTTTGCGGAGGCTTAGATACAAGATAATCACAGAGGTTAAACATATATTATTATAACTGTGTTGGTTATGCAAAACTGGGGAATGGGTAATAAAGGGATTATCTATCTTTTAAAACATTAAACATTCTGGTGTAGACTGTCCTTTTAAATACTGAAACAATAAGTGTACATTTTAGTTTAAATGATATAACAGGTGCTGCCCTGTTGTAACATGTATTTTCAAACGTTAACAGCCTGTTCTTCTTATCTAATCTCTTCTGAGATCAGTTAGGGACAGTTAGGGACAGTTATCCACAGAGTTTTATATCACTTTTGATTGTCTTATATTAACATGGTCTAATAAAATATTCAATAAACCTTTTTCAAGTTCTAAACCATACATTTTAGCACTTAATGGCTGAGTTTCAACAAGTTTAACTCATTAGATACAGAATAAAGGACTGAAAAACTATATTTTATTACACGGATAGTCATTCAGCCTTATGAACACTATTCCTCGTTATCAGATAGTTCTAAATAGCCTAATGGATATTCTAAACCAAATCATTAATGCTATGAAAAAACCCACTGTATTGATTCCATCCACACTCAGTTACCACAATACCACCTCCAACTAGCTAGAATGACTTACTAACCTCTGATCCTTCAGAATAATCTATATTATTTTACAAAAGACAATCATGTAAGCAAATCCCTTAAATTAAAATATCTTTACCATATAAATCTTTGACTCCCTGCAACACCTAAAAGACTCTCAGCAACCACAATACTACTCCCTCTAACCATCCTCTTCCTACTGTAATTTTTTAAAGAAAGTACCTACTTGAAGCGCTTCCGAGCCAATGAACTTCACTGAATTTTTTTCTACAACACATTGTATACCCTTTTCAAGACAACTATTCAGCACAAGACCTTCTAGCCCATGCACATGTTATGTGTCAGGTTAGGTAATGTCCAGAAGAAGACCCAAATGCTAGGGCGAACTAAAATAACACCCTAGCACTCTAAGTTTAATCCAGGACGTGACCCCACGACAACTTCTATAAAACAAGGTACTCACGATATGGAGCAGTGTTGATCTGAGTCCTCTGGATAGAATAATGGAAAACTTGATAGCAGAAGAATAAACCTCAGACTTGGAAATTGTAATCAAGCAGTTCAGGAATAGACCACAACAGAACCCAAGATGCAGAATAAGACAACTTGAAATCAGGCAGATAGTGAGTTAAACAATAATACAGTCAATAATACAGAGATTGGCAACTTATAATCAGGCAGTTTGAGGGTTAAATACAGTGTGGTTAGTAATGAAGAATTTGGAAACTTGTAATCAGGCAGTTTGAGGGTTAAGCACAGCGTGGTCAGTAATGCAGAGTTTGGCAACTTGTAATCAGGCAGTTTGAGGGTTAAGGAACAGCGTAGTCAGTAATGTAGAGTTTGGCAACTTGCAATCAGGCAGTTTGAGGGTTAAGCAACAGCGTGGTCAGTAATGTAGAGTTTGGCAACTTGTAATCAGGCAGTTTGAGGGTTAAGCAATAGCGTGGTCATTCAGGCAAAGGTTCAAATTTAAAAAGTATCAGAGTACTCCCAACAGCCACAAATGTTAGAAAACAAATGGGCACCAGAGGATTGAGTCACCAGAATAAGAAGCCAGCCTGACGTCAGCCGAGTGGGACGGCTCAGAAAGAGCGAGACGTTGCTAGGCAACAGGCACACAGGGTGAACCTCCGGGATATCGGCAACGGAGCGTGACAGTGCCCCCTCCTCAAGAACCACTCCGGGGGACCCAACCAGGCTTGGAAGGATACTTCATATGAAAAGACTTGACAAGAGCAGGAGCATGTGCATGAGAGGCAGGTTCCCAAGACCGTTCAGTGATAGGATAACCCTTCCAATGGACCAAGTAGTATAACCGATCTCCCCATAGCTTGGAGTCTAGAATCTGACTGACCTCGAACTCTGAAGTACCCTCTACAAAGAGTCGGAGGAGGAGGTTTAATGTTGATGGAGTACCGATTGTTGATGACTGGCTTGAGGAGAGACACATGAAACACTGGGTGGATCTTAAGGGTCTTAGGTAAGGCCAGACGATAAGCCGAAGAGCAAACTTTGGAAACAATTCTGAAAGGTCCAAGGACCCAATTTTGTACAAGGTTGTTTGATATGTATAAATCTGGTGGATAACCATACCCTATCTCCAGTGCGAAATAAAGGACCCTTACACCTTCTGCGATCAGCATATTTTTTGTACTTAATGGAAGAAGAGAGTAGATTTTGACGGATGTGTTTCCAATGGTTACTGAGAGTTTTTACAATACGATCTGCTCCAGCAACTTCAATAGAACTAGTAATCATAGGAAAAGTCATAAGCTGCCTTGAAGGGTGAGGTCTGTAAGGAGGAATTGAAGCGAGAGTTGTGAGCTAATTCCGCTAAAGGTAATAACTGTGACCAATTAGAATGTTGATGGTTTACATAGTGTCTGAGATAAGACTCCAAGGATTGATTTACACACTCGGTCTATCCATTGGACTGTGGATGATGTGCAGTAGAAAGAGATATGTTGATTCCGAAGTGCTTACAAAAAGACCTCCAAAATCGAGAAACAAATTGAACACCACGATCAGAAAATATGTCAGAAGGAAACATATGTAATCGAGATAAAGTTTTCGAGCAGAAGGCAATCCAGGAAGAGGAATGAAATGAGCAGACTTGGAGAATCAGTCCACCACTACCCAAATGATCGTATTTCCAGCAGAAACAGGAAGATTCCGTAACAAAGTCCATTCATATATGGGGACCAAGGGTAATGAGGGACAGGAAGGGGTTGCAAACAATCCAAACGGTTTGATGAGTAGACTGTTTATTAGATGCACAAGAGCTACAAGTGGCAATGTACTCCTTAACGTCCCTCCTCATGGCGGACAACCAAACATGCTGCTTAAGTCTCCACAGAGTATTGGTTACTCCAGATGACCTGCTGATTTATTTGTCATGAGCCAACGTAAAAGCCTAAGATGTAATTTACTGGGTACATACAGGATCCCAGAAGATGTTTGTAAGAAGACAGTACCTGGTTTTGAGCTGAACGTAAGGCCTGTACAGGAAAAGAGAGATACTTGAGCCAGAACTCTGACAGGATGTAGTATGGGTTCAGAATCTAATGGAGTAGGTTCTGTAGACTGAAATTGCCTGGATAATGCATCTGCCTTGGAATTCTTGGAACCAGGAACATAGGAAAGTACAAAATTGAACCTGGAAAAGAACAAGGCTCACCGAGCCTGACGAGGATTGAGGCGTTTAGCTGTATGGAGGTACAGGAGATTCTCGTGGTCTGTGAGAATGAAAAATGGTTGACTAGTATCCTCTAACCAATGTCTCCACTCATCCAAAGCAAGTTTTATAGCCAATAGTTCTTTATTGCCCACATCATAGTTTAACTCGGCAGGATTGAACTTCTTTGAAAAGAATGCCACGGGATGTATCTTACTGGTAGTTGGATTTCGTTGAGAGAGAACAAGCTCCAGCAGCAATAGAAGAAGCATCCACCTCCAGGATAAATTGGAGATCAGAATGGATGACTAAGAAGAGGTGCCAAAGAAAATGCAGATTGCCGAGATTTCAAACGCCTGTACAGCCAAATTAGACCAGTTCCTACAATCTTGACCTTCTTCATAGAGAAGTGAGAGGAGACGTGATGTCAGCAAAGTTTTTTTTTATAAACTTTCTATAGTAATTGGCAAAGCCAAGAAACCTTTGCAGGATTTGAGGGTGGTAGGTCTGGGCCAGTCCTTGATTGCCAAAAGTTTAGCAGGATCCATCTCAAATCCAGATTCTGAAATAATATACCCCAAGAAAGGGAATGGAACTCTGATGGAAAGAGCATTTCTCTAATTTAGCGAAAAGGGAGTTATCACGGTAATCTTCGAAGCACAAGTTTTACTTGGTGTACATGTTCCTGTATTGTTCTGGAATAGATCAGAATGTCATCAAGATAAATGACTAACAAATTGGTTGTAAATAATCTCTAAAGATTTAATTAACAAAGTGCTGGAACACTGCTGGTGCATTGCAACAATCCAAAAGGCATTAGATGATACTCATAGTGACCCAAATCTGGTGTTAAATGCTGTCTTCCATTTGTCTCCCTTAGGAATTCTGACCAAATTGTAGGCCCCACGAAGATCCAATTTGGAGAAAATAGAAGCACCTTGGAGATGATCAAATAGCTCAGGGATGAGCGGAAGAGGGAATACTGTTTTTTTACAGCAATCTGATTCAAGGCTCGATAATCAATACAGGGACGGAGCCCTCCCTCTTTTTTCCCAATGAAGAAAAAACCTGCTCCCACCGGTGAAGACGAAGGATGAATAAATCCTCTGGCCAAGTTGTCTTTAATGTATTCTTCAAGAGAGATATTTTCTTGACGAGAGAAAGGGATAGGTCCTCCCCTTTAGGTAGAGGTGCCCCGGACAGCAGATCAATAGGACAGTCAAAAATCCGGTGAGGAGGTAACGTTTCCCACCTCCTTTTTAGAAAAAAACATCACAGAAGGCATGATAGTGATTAGGCAAAGAATCAGGAACATCCAAAAGAGCCACGACTAGACTGGACGGTTTGGAAGGGATTTTGCAGACAATGTTTAAAACAGGTTAGTTCCCCAGGAAATAGAGCTCTCCTTTAGACCAGGAGAATACTGGATCATGAAGCTGCAACCACGGTAACCCCAAAATAATGGTATGTAGGGAGATGAGATGACATTGAAACGAATATATTTAGAGTGGAGTATACCTACAGACAAAAAAAGAAGAGGTATAGTAGAATGTTGGATGATTCCAGATCCGCAGAGGCTGCCCACTAACTGTAGTTACCTTGATTAATTGTTTCTATGGCTAGAAGAGGAATCCTGAGAGAGTTAACAAAACTTGAATCAATGAACACTCGAGCAGCTCCAGAGTCGATGAGAAGCTTGAGCTTGAAACTTGGTATTATCAAAAGTGATGGTAACAGGAACAAAGAGTTTTAGGATTGAGGGATGTCATAGGATTCTGGGCTTAACTCTGTCCCTCGATCATTAGTTAAGCCTTGGCTTTTACTGTCCGGATAGGGACCAGTCCTTCAGTAAGTGACCTTTGGTGCCACAATACAAACATAACCCAAGGGTACATCTTCTATTCGTTCAGCTTCCTGTCAACTTAATAGCTACTACTTCCATGGGTTCTACAGACTCAGAAGAATGGGAGTTGTTATTAGAAAGACTTGGGGTATGAATAGGAGGACGATAAGTAGATTTTGTAAAAAGGTCTCTGACTCCGGTCTCTCTCCTGTAGGCGTTCTGATGCCGGGCGTCGAGATTAATACATAAATTGATTAGATCCTCAAGAGAGTCAGGAAGTTCACAAAACACAAGTTCATCCTTTAAGCGTTCGCAAAGTCCTTTGCGAAAAGCTGCCGTAAGGCTCCATGAGTTCCAATCAGTTTCTGCGGCTAAAGTCCTGAATTCAATAGCAAATTGAGCTACAGAAAGGGACCCTTGTCTCAAATCCTACAGCCCTGCCTCAGCAGCAGCTGACCTCCCAGGCTTGTGAAAAACAGGAGAAACAATATGACACAAATAACTCCACATCCTGAAGAAGAGGATTGTTCTTTCTCCAAAAGAAGGAGATACCAAGGCCAAAGCCTTTCCCTTCATGAGGGAAATAATAAAGGTGATCTTGGAAGAAGAATTGACAAATACTTGAGGATTGTTTCTGAAGTGTAAATGACACTGATTAGGAATCCACGGCATTCTTCCGGATTTCCGTCATACTTATCAGGAAGAGGAATTCTAGGAATAAATTTCCACCGGCTGAGGTGGATTATAAACAGCATTGGAACTGGCAGTAGGCAGTAGCAGGGGTAGCCGTTGCTTGAGAAGGAGCAGAGAGGTTATGTAGCAGAGCAGTAATCTGGTCAAGCTTGGAATCCAATTATTGCAGATGTGCAAGAATGATTACCAAGAAGTTGTCCTTGAAGAGCCACGGCCATGGATAACTCATCGGGGTTCATATTATGGCCCATTTGTTATGTGAGGTTAGGTAATATCAAGAAGAAGAACCCAAATGCTAGGGCAAACTAAAATAACACCCTAGCACTTTTAATCCAGGACGTGACCCCACGACAACTTCTATAAAACAAGGTACTCACGATATGGAGCAGTGTTTGATCTGAGTCCTCTGAATAGAATAATGGAAAAACTTGATAGCAGAAGAATAAACCTCAGACTTGGAAATTATAATAAGCAGTTCAGGAATAGACCACAACAGAACCCAAGATGCAGAATAAGACAACTTGAAATCAGGCAGATAGTGAGTTAAACAATAATACAGTCAATAATACAGAGATTGGCAATTTATAATCAGGCAGTTTGAGGGTTAAATACAGCGTGGTCAGTAATGCAGAATTTGGCAACTTGTAATCAGGCAGTTTGAGGGTTAAGCACAGCGTGGTCATAATGCAGAGTTTTACAACTTGTAATCAGGCAGCTTGAGGGTTAAGCAACAGCGTGGTCAGTAATGCAGAGTTTGGCAACTTGTAATCAGGCAGTTAGAGGGTTAAGCAATAGCGTGGTCAGTACTGCAGAGTTTGGCAACTTGTAATCAGGCAGTTTGAGGGTTAAGCAATAGTGTGGTCGTTCAGGCAAAGGTTCAGGAACATAAGACAAATTTCAAAAGTATCAGAGTACTCACGACAGCCACAAAGGTTAGAAAACAAACGGGAACCAGAGGATCGAGTCATCGGAATAAGAAGCCAGCCTGACGTCAGCCAAGTGGGACAGCTCAGAAATAGCAAGATGTTGCTAGGCAACAGGCACACAGGGTGAACAGTTGGGATATCCGGCAGCGGAGCGTGACATTATGACTGTCCGATAAGGGGGAGTGTTATATCTGTGTTTTTTAGTGTGTGTTATTTTTGTATTAATTTGTGCTGTGTCTGCTGGGTTAGGTGTATAATGACTTTAACAGGACATTAAACAATAAGGGCCATATTACAAGTGAAGTACTAATTAACGCTTACGCTCGAGCGTTAACTGTGCTAGAAGTAAGCTTTTTGCGTTTGTCCGGTTGTGCTCATAATATGATTTGAAAGTAAAATGTTTTTGCTAGTAAGCTAACTGAACGAGAGAAAAAATTAACTTACACTATTGTGTAATCACATATGCCCCCATGGAAGTGAATGGGGGAAAAAAAATCTATTTATTCATAAATCCATATTAATACATATATCTGATAGCATTTGGTACAATATATATATCTATATATATACAGATATACCTGTATATAGGAATACCTTTTCAAAAATTCTTAAATCATATTCTGCTATGTGAAGAGCATTGGAATGTGATATATTTACAATTAAATATACAGTATAACAATTTATTAAATATGAATATTACATAAATAAGTTTTAACATGTTTTCATCTACTTAGGGCTCCAACACTTTGTTAAATATATACAAAGAAAGAAGTGTTCCGCCAGGAACGAAGAACAGCTTAGTAGCCACCTAGGAGCAGCCTCTTTTAGCCCAGTTGTGCTTTTCATCAGTGAGCTGCATCCATGTGCCTCTAGGCACACTGGGCAAGGAATTCACGTCTGGTTTGCCCCCTTGTTCTATGGCAAGTTACCACCTAGGAGCAGCCTCTTTATTAGATATGAATATTGCATAAATATGCTTTTACATGTTTTCAACTACTTGACTGCACTATTTTATATATATATATATATATATACACACAGAGAAGCACACTCACAAGAACGAACAACTGGCTCAATACTATTGTTAGCATGTTCTATGGTGATTTACCACCTGGGTGCATCTTCTTTTAGCCCAGTAATGCTTTTCACAGAGAAGAACTTTCCTGTAGTATATCAGTCTGATCCCGCCTATTACGGTCAGTCCAGCACCGAAATACCAGGCAATACCTCTCTGAACAAGGAACACAGCAACCCCAGACGATCGTTTCGCCTTCATTGGGCATTGTCACTGAGGTGTAGCCATATTCCTCTAAGCACACTGAGCAAGCAGTCCACGTCTGGTTTTCCCTTTTTTCAATAGGGAGACTAAATACACACAGAGAGAAGCACACTCACAGGAACAAACAACTGGCTCAATATTATTGTTTGCCTGTTCTATGGCGATTTACCACTCGGTGCAGCTTCTGTTAGCCCAGTAATGCTTTTCACAGAGAAGAAATTTCCTGTAGTATATCAGTCTGATCCCGCCTATTACGGTCAGTCCAGTGCCGAAATACCAGGTAATTCCTCTCTGAACAAGGAACACAGCATCCCCAGATGATTGTTTCGGCCTTCATTGGGCCTCTAAGCACACTGAGAAAGGAGTCCACGTCTGGTTTCCCCTTTTTCCCATTGGGAGACTAAATACACACAGAGAGAAGCACACTCACAGGAACGAACAACTGGCTCAATACTATTGTTAGCCTGTTCTATGGCGATTTACCACATGGGTGCAGCTTCTTTTAGCCCAGTAAGGCTTTTCACAGAGAAGAACTTTCCTGTAGTACATCAGTCTGATCCCGCCTATTACGGTCAGTCCAGCACCAAAATATCAGGCAATTCCTCTCTATGTGTATTTAGTCTCCCTATGGTAAAAAGGGGCAACCAGTTGTGGACTCCTTGCTCAGTGTGCTTAGAGGAATATGGCTACACCTCACTGATGAGGCCCAATGAAGGCCGAAACGATCATCTGGGGTTGCTGCGTTCCTTGTTCAGGGAAGAATTGCCTGGTATTTCGGCGCTGGACTGACCGTAATAGGTGGGATCAGACTGATATACTACAGGAAAGTTCTTCTTTGTGAAAAGCATTACTGGGCTAAAAGAAGTTTCACCCAGGTGGTAAATCGCCATAGAACAGGATAACAATAGTATTGAGCTGTTTGTTCGTTCCTGTGAGTGCACTTCTCTCTATGTGTATTTAGTCTCCCTATGGGAAAAAGGGGCAACCAGACGTGGACTCCTTGCTCAGTGTGCTTAGAGGAATATGGCTACACCTCAGTGAGGAGGCCCAATGAAGGCCGAAACGATCATCTGGGGTTGCTGTGTTCCTTGTTCAGGGAGGAATTGCCTGGAATTTCGGTGCTGGACTGACCGTAATAGGCGGGATCAGACTGATATACTACAGGAAATTTCTTCTTTGTGAAAAGCATTACTGGACTAAAAGAAGTTGCACCCAGGTGGTAAATCGCCATAGAACAGGCTAACAATGGTATTGAGTTGGTTGTTCGTTCCTGTGAGTGCACTTCTCTCTATGTGTATTTAGTCTCCCTATGGGAAAAAGGGGCAACCAGACGTGGACTCCTTGCTCAATGTGCTTAGAGGAATATGGCTACACCTCACTGACGAGGCCCAATGAAGGCCGAAACGATCATCTGGGGTTGCTGTGTTCCTTGTTCAGGGAGGAATTGCCTGGAATTTCGGTGCTGGACTGACCGTAATAGGCGGGATCAGACTGATATACTACAGGAAATTTCTTCTTTGTGAAAAGCATTACTGGACTAGAAGAAGTTGCACCCAGGTGGTAAATCGCCATAGAACAGGCTAACAATGGTATTGAGTTGGTTGTTCGTTCCTGTGAGTGCACTTCTCTCTATGTGTATTTAGTCTCCCTATGGGAAAAAGGGGCAACCAGACGTGGACTCCTTGCTCAATGTGCTTAGAGGAATATGGCTACACCTCACTGACGAGGCCCAATGAAGGCCGAAACGATCGTCTGGGGTTGCTGTGTTCTTTGTTCAGGGAGGAATTGCCTGGTATTTCGGCGCTGGACTGACCGTAATAGGCGGGATCAGACTGATATACTACAGGAAAGTTCTTCTTTGTTAAAAGCATTACTGGGCTAAAAGAAGTTGCACCCAGGTGGTAAATCGCCATAGAACAGGCTAACAATGGTATTGAGCTGGTTGTTCGTTCCTGTGAGTGCACTACTGCCTATGTATATATATATATATATATATATATATATATATATACATATTTATTTATATGTGTATATATGTCTGTAAATACATATATACACATATAATTACATAAATACATATGCACACATATATATATATATATATATATATATATACATACATACATATACATATTTATACATGTGTATGTATGTATGTCTGTTAAAGCCCTTTGCCTGCTTTTTTTTCCCTAACATCTCATTTAATTGATCCCTTATGACTTTTTTGAGCAATATTTTTTTTTAATTATTTTTATTAGATAATGTTATTATAAGTGTAACTGTACTTTGTAATGTATTTTTGATCTGTTTTGTAAAAAAAAAAATTTTGTTCCACGAAACAGTTAGCCAAAGCTCTGAGGATGCGGTTATCATTCGTAAATCGCGATTGCGCTCAAGTGATCGCATTTACTTTCAACCTGTAATATTAGTGCCATATTACAGGTTTTGCAGTCCGGCTAAAATGCTTGTGTTATAGTCTATACCGCCGCAATCCATTCCGCAATCTGAGACCAGTAGTTATGGATTTTGCGTAACAAAAATGTTTCACAAAACTCATAACTAAAAATTTTACAAAGTACACTAACACCCATAAACTACCTATTAACCTCTAAACCAACACCCTCCCACATCACAGATACTATATTACACCTATTAACCCCTAATCCGCCGCCCACCCACATGGCCAACATTATATAAAGATATTAACCCCTAAATCACCAGCCCCCCACATAGCTACTACTATAATAAACCTATGAACACCTAAACCGCCGGCCCCCACATCGCTAATACTAAACTAAACCTATTAACCCTTAAATCACCGGCCCCCCACATTGTAAATCCCTAAATTAAACTATTAGCCCCTAAACCTAACACCCCCCTAACTTTAAATTAAATTTACAATATAACTATCTTAAAATAAATAAAAACTTACCTGTGAAATAAAAAAAAAAATAAGATTAAACTAGAATAACTATTTTAAGAAAATAAAATATACTACAAATAAAAAAAAACTAAATAACAACATTAAGAAAACCTAACACTGCGAAAAAAAAAAAATAAACAACATTACACTACACTCTCTTAGGGGTTTAGGATTCTATCAGCCAATTGGAATTAAGGTAGGAAAAATTCTATTGGCTGATTGGATCAGCCAATAGGATTGAAGTTCAATCCTATTGGCTGATCCAATCAACCCATAGGATTGAGCTTGCATTCTATTGGCTGTTCCAATCAGCCAATAGAATGCAATCTCAATCCTATTGGCTGATTGCATCAGCCAATAGGATTTTTCCTACCTTAATTCCGGAATTCAAGGGTCGTCATCTTTGATGACGTCATTTAAAGGAACCTTCATTCGTCAGGAGTCGTCGGAAGAAGAGGATGCTCTGCATCGGCTGGCTTCAAGATGGACCCGCTCCGCTCCAGATGGATGAAGATAGAAGATGCCACCTGGATGAAGCCTTCTGCCCGTCTGGAGGTCCTCTCCTGCTCGGATCGGATGAAGATTTCTGCCCCTCTGGAGGACCACTTGTGCCCGGCTGGGTGAAGACGGCTCAAGGTAGGGTGATCTTCAAGGGGGTAGTGTTAGTTTTTATTAAGAGGGGATTTGGTGGGTTTTAGAGTAGGGTTGGGAGTGTGGGTGGTGGGTTTTAATGTGGGGGGTATTGTATTTTTTTTTGACAGGTAAAAGAGCTGATTACTTTGGGGTAATGCCCTGCAAAAAGCCCTTTTAAGGGCTATTTGTAATTTAGTATAGGGTAGGGAATTTTATTATTTTGGGGGGCTTTTTTATTTTGTTAGGGGGATTAGAGTAGGTGTAATTAGTTTAAAATTATTGTAATAATTTTTTTATTTTCTGTAATTTAGTGTTTTTTGTTCTTTAGTTTATTTAATTTAATTTTATTTAATTGTAGTTAGTTTAGGTAATTAATTTAATGATAGTGTAGTGTTAGGTGTAATTGTAATTAAAGTTAGGATTTATTTTACAGGTATATTTGTATTTATTTTGACTAGGAAGTTTTTAAATAGTTAATAACTATTTAATAACTATTGTACCTAGTTAAAATAAATACAAAGTTGCCTGTAAAATAAATATAAACCCTAAGATAGATACAAATTTAACTATTAGTTATATTGTAGCTATCTTATGGTTTATTTTACAGGTAAGTATTTAGTTTTAAATAGGATTCATTTATTTAATTGTAGTTATTTTCTTTAGATTTATTTAAATTATATTTAAGTTAGGGGTGTTAGGGTTAGGGTTAGACTTAGGTTTAGAGGTTAATAAATTTAATATAGTAGCGGCGACTTTGGGGTGGCAGATTAGGGGTTAATAAATATAATGTAGGTGTCGGCGATGTTGGGGGCAGGCAGATTAGGGGTTCATAAGTATAATGTAGGTGGCGGCGGTGTCCGGAGCAGCAGATTAGGGGGTAATAATATAATGCAGGTATCAGTGATGTTGGGGGCGGCAAGGTTAGGGGTTAATAAGTGTAAGTTTTAGGGGTGTTTAGACTCAGGGGTTCTGGTTAGGGTGTTAGGTGAAGACTTAACTTTTGTTTCCTTATAGGAATCAATGGGGCTGCATTAGAAGCTGAACGCTGCTTTTTTGCAGGTTTTAGGTTTTGTTTCAGCCCGATCCGCCCCATTGATCCCTATGGGGAGATCGTGCACAAGCATGTTTTCCAGCTCACTGCTACCGTAACCAACGCTGGTATTGAGGTGAGATGTGGAGCTAATTTTTGCTCTACACTCACCTTTTTTGCAACTAACGACGGGTTTAAAAAAAACCTGTAATACCAGCGTTGACTTAAGGGAGTGCTGAAAAAAAATGCTCGTTGGCAACGCACCCCTGTCACCCGAAAAACTCATAATCTCTGTGTAAGATTTCAAAAGAATAATTAACGAAATCATCCAAAATAATAAAAAGTGCACCTAATCTAATAGCCCAATTAAAACAAAAAAAGCCCCACCCGCCAAATAAAAACAACCCTAACCTAACAATAAACTATCTATAGCCCTTATAAGGGCCTTTTGTGGGCATTGCCCTAAGTTAAACAGCTCTTTTACGTAAAAAAAATTAACAAAGTCCCCCCTAACAGTAAAACCCCCCACAAAACCAACCCCCCCAAAATTAAAAAAAAACTTTAGTCTAAAAAAAAAACCTAAGCTACCATTGCCCCATAAAGGGGGCATTTGTATGGGGCATTGCCCTTAAATGGGCATTCAGCTCTTTTTATTGCCCATTAAAAATAAAAAAAGCCCTAATCTAAAAAAAAAAACAAACACCCCAAAAAAATTAAAAAGACCTAACACTAACCCCAGGAAATCTACTCACAGTTCCTAAGTCCGGACATCCCATCTTCATCCAGGCGGCGAGAAGTCTTCATCCAGACGGCAACATCTTCTCATCCATTGCGGGGCATCTTCTATCTTCATCCCAGTGGCGCGTAACTGTGGCATGTGCGGAGTGGAGCTGTCCAGGACCGGCGGCGACATCCAGTGTGGAATGACCTCTTCATGCGATCGACCGCCACACACTGAAGCTTAAATGCAAGGTACCCCCCTTTTATATTGGGGTACCGTTGCATTCCTATTGGTTGGAAAAATTCAAATCAGACAATAGATGAGAGCTGCTTAAATCCTATTGGCTGATTTAAACATGGAGGAAGATGTCGCCGGCCTGGATGAAGACTTTTTGCCACCTGGATGAAGATGGATGTTCCCGGACGTCAGGAACTATGAGTAGATTTCCTGGGGTTAGTGTAGGTTTTTTTTTAAATTTTATGGGCGTTTTTTTTAGATTAGGGCTTTTTTATTTTAATGGCAGTAAAAGAGCTGAATGCCCTTTTAAGGGCAGAAGCCCATACAAATGCCTCCTTTAGTGGCAAAGGGTAGCTTATGTTTTTTGTATTGGGGGGGTTGGTTGGTTGGGTGGGGGGGTGTAAGTTTTTTTAATGTAAAAGAGCTGTTTTAACTTAGGGAAATCCCCTACAAAAGGCCTTTTTAAGGGGCTATTGGTAGCCTATTGTTAGGTTAGGTGGGTGTTTTTATTTGGGGGGGGCTTTTTTGTTTTTATAGGGCTATTAGAATAGGTGTAATTTTTATTATTTTGGGATGATTCATTTATTATTTTTGTAATCTTAGTGTTTTTCTTTAATGTAATTGGCAAGAGTCCATGAGCTAGTGGACGTATGGATATACAATCCACCAGGAGGGGCAAAGTTTCCCAAACCTCAAAATGCCTATACACCCCTCACCACACCCAAAATTCAGTTTTACAAACTTTGCCTCCTATGGAGATGGTGAAGTAAGTTTGTGCTAAGATTTCTACGTTGATATGCGCTTCTCAGCATTGTTGAAGCCCAATTCCTCTCAGAGTTACAGCAAATGTCAGAGGGGACGTGAAGGGGAGTATCGCTTATGGAATACGATGATTTCCCTAACGGGGTCTATTTCATAGGTTCTCTGTTATCGGTCGTAGAGGATTCATCTCCTACCTCCCTTTTCAGATCGAACGATATACTCTTAATTTACCATTACCTCTACAAATAACTGTTTCAGTACTGGTTTGGCTATCTGCTATATGTGGATGGGTGTCTTTTGGTAAGTATGTTTTTTATTACTTTAAGACACCTCAGCTATGGGTTTGGCACTTTATGCATTATATAAAAATGTATTGTACTTATATTTGCCATGAGTCAGGTTGCAGACTGTCAGTTTCATATTTGGGGAAGCTAATATTAAGAAAATATTTTTCTTACCTGGGGTTTAGTCTTTTTCTCAATTGACTACTTTGTTTCAAATTGCGGCTGACTTAGGCTCGCGGGTGTGCCAAATGCTACACTTTATTGCGTCATTCTTGGCGCGAGGAATTTTTGTCGCGGAAGGCACGTCTGTTGACGCTATTTCGTCATTTCCGGCGTTGTAATTGACGCAGAGGTTCACACAGGGTTGTGTCTGTTAGTGACGCGAGTGTGTCATTTCGACATGGTTGGCAGCCAAAAAAAATTTCAGTTACGTTGTGCGTCATACTTGCCGTCAAATTTTTTTCATTATTTTTTTGCCCCATTGCTTTTGCCTCTTGCCTTTTTCTATGTCAGAGGGCTATGCTATTTGCATTTTTTTCCCATTCCTGAAACTGTCATATAAGGAAATTGACAATTTTTTCTTGATACTTTGTTTTTTAATTTAAATTTTGCAAAATGTCTCAATCTGATCCTGCCTCAGAAGTATCTGTTGGAACTTTGCTGCCTGATGTCGATTCTTCTAAAGCTAAGTGCATTATATTTCCAAATGTCATTGTATGATAAACTTGTTACATGCAGATATTGTATCCATCAGTTTATAGTACATTTACTGTTGTTGTTCCTTCAACTTTTAATGTACATGTTATACCTATGAAATTTTAAGAATTTGTTTCTGATTCTATTCAGAAGGCTTTTGTCTGCTATTCTGCCTTCTAATTAGTATAAAGGTCTTTTAAAACTTCTCATAAGGTTGATGAAATTTCAAATGACCGACAATGTAATGAATTATCCCTTTTCTGATGAGGATCTATCTGATTCAGAAGATCTTTCCTTCAGATATTGACACTAACAAATCTACTTATTTATTTTAAATGAAGTATTTTCATTCTTTGTTAAAAGTTGTTAATTTATTTTGGATATCAATGGAAACTAGTGCTCTTGATATTAGAACTAGTAAATTCTGGTTTTGAAACTTCCCTGTGATTGCTCCAGAGGTTTTTTCCGTTCCCTGATGCTATTTCTTCTCTTATTATTTCTAAGGAATGGAATTAGTCGGGGTACTTATTTTATATTCCTTCGTCAAGGTTTAAAAAAATTGTATCTTTTTAACCAGCAATTTCTATAGAGTTTTGGGAAAAGATCCTCAGCTTGTTGGGGCTATTTCTACTCTTGCTGAATGTAACCTCTATTCCTATGGAAGATAGTACTTAAGTTCTTTTAGATAGGAGACTTGGAATCTTATCTAAGGAAAACTTATTTATATTCAGGTCGTCTCAGGCCTGCATTTTCTTTGGCTGATGTTGCAGCTGCATCAGCTTTTTTGTTGGAGATTTAGCGCTACAAGAATTGGGTTCTGATTTCTTTAGTATTGTTCGCTTTCTGCAAACATACTAAATCAGTTCTGATGCCATTTTTTGATATCATTAAGATTGATGTTAGATCTCTTTCTATATAGCTATTCTTAGCTACAAGAGTTTGAGGCTTAAATCTTGGAATGCTGTTATGACTTTTTAAGTCTAGATTGCTATTTCTTCTTTCCAAGGTAATAAGAGACCCTAAGGTAAATATTAAGCTTCTAAATTGTTTTCGTTCTTTTTTTCTAATAAGGAACAAAAACTTAATCCTTCCCTATGGAAATCTGTTTCCATTTGGAAACCTTCTTTAAAATGGAATAAATCCCAACCCATTTAAGAAACCAAAAAAGCCAGCCCCTAAGTTCGCATGAAGGTGCGACTCTCATAACTGCTCAGCTGGTAGGGGGCAGATTAAGGTTTTTTTCAGTAATATTTGGATACTTCGGTCCAAATCAATGGTTTCAGAGTATTGTCTCTCATGGGGTTTCGATAGGATTCTGAATAAATCCTCCTGTGAGAAGATGTTTTTTCTCTCACGTATCACAGCAAATCCAGTTAAAGCTTAGGTTTTTCTGTAGTGTGTTTTCAGACCTGGAGATTTCAGGGGTAGTCATAGCCAGTTCCTTTTCAGGGACAAGGGTCTGGTTTTTTTTTTATTCAAATCTATTCTTTGTCTTAAAGAAGGAAATTTCCATTCAGACCAATTGTGGATCTGAAAATTTTGAATAACAATTTTCAAATGGTGTCTTTAAGGGACTATTCTGCTTTTTATTTAGCAAGGACATTTTAGGGTCGATGTTGAATTGCAGGATGTATAACCTTTATATTCTGATTCATTCAGATCATTTTCAGTTCCTGAGATTCTCTTTTCTAGACAAGCGTTACCAATTTGTTGCTTTTTCCATTTTTGGATTAGCAGCTGCTCAAAGAATCTTTTTAAAAAAGTTTTTTGTGCCCTGCTTTATAGAAACCAGAGAGCAGGGTATTGCAGTGTTTCCTTATTTGGATGATATTGGTACTAGCTCAGTCCTCCGTTCTGCAGAATCTCACACTAATCAACCAGTGTTGTTATCTTCGGAAACATGGTTGGAGGATCAGTTTACCAAAGAGTTTCTTGATTCCTCAGACTAAGGGTCACCTTTTTAGGTTTCCAGATAGGATTCAGTGTCCATGACTCTGTCTCTAACAGACAAGAGATGTTTGAAAGTGGTTGCAGTTCTGTCGGCACCTTCAGTCTCAGTCATTTCCTTCAGTGGTTATGTGCATGGAAAATTTAGGTCTCATGTACTGCAGCATTGGATGCATTTCTCTTTGCTCGTGTCTCACATGAGGACCTCTCCAGCTTTGTTGCTGCAATCCATAGTGCAGGGATTAATTAAGATATCTCAATTAATATCCTTAAATCCCAATATTTGACACTCTCTGACGTGGTGGTAAATCACCAATGTTTAGTTCAAGGGGCTTCTTTGTTCGGCTAACTTGAACTATGATCTCTACAGATGCAAGTCTTCAGGTTGGGGAGCTGTTTGGGGATCTCTGACAGCACAAGGGGGTTTGGAAATCTCAAGAGGCGAGGATTTACCAATCAATATTCTAGATCTCCGTGCTATTTCAGAGCTCTTCAGTTTTGGCCTTTGTTGAAGAGGAGAACTGTTCATTTATTTTTAAACAGACAAGTATCACATACAGTGTAATTTTGTCAATCAGCAGGGTTGGGACTCATAGTCCACAAGCTTTGAAGAAGTATCTCGGATACTTGCTTGGTCAGAATCCAGCTCCTGTCTAATTTCTGCGGTGCATATCCCAGATATAACATTGGGAGGCGGATTATCTCAGCCGTCAGACTTTACATCCTGGGGAGTGGTTCCTCTATCTAGATGTGTTTTCTCAGATTGTTCAAGATATGGGGTCTTCCACAGTAGATCTGATGGCCTCTCTCAATCTAAAACAAGAGGACTTCCCAGATGCCTGTCCAGGTTTCAGGGATTTTTAGGCAGAAACAGTGGGTGCGCTGACACTTCCTTGGTGTTATTAACCTGCTTATATTTTGCTGCCTCTAGTTCTTCCTCCATGAGTGATTTCCAGAATCATCATGGAACAATCGTTTGTGTTGCTGGTGGCTCCAGCATGGCCCCCGCAGGTTTTTGGTATGGTGATCTTGTTCGAATGTCCAGTTGCCAACCTTGGCCATTTCCGTTAAGGCCGGACCTACTGTCTCAAGGGTCCGTTTTTGCCATCAGGATCTCAAATCATTAAATTTGAAGGTATGGAAATTGAACGCTTAGTGCTTAAGTCATAGAGGTTTCTCTAACATCAGTGATTAATACTATGTTACAAAGCTCGAAACTCTGTCTCTAGAAAGATTTAGTATTGAGTTTCGAAGAACTACATTTTATGAATATTCTTCTCATTAATTCTCTGGCATTCTTTTAGAGTTGCAAGAAATTTTTCAGTTTCTTCAGGATGGTTTGGATAAGGTTTTGTCTGCAAGTTCCTTGAAGGGACAAATCTCAGCTCTTTCTGTTCTCATTCACAGAATGATTGGCTAAAACTTCCTGATAATTCACTGTTTTGTACAGGCTTTAGTTTGTATTTCAGTCTGTCATAAAATCAATATCTCCTCCTTTGGAGTCTTAAATTGGTTTGTAGGCTTTACAGGCTCCTCCATATTGAGGCCTATGCATTCTTTGGACATTTTACTACTTTCTTGGTAAGTATTGTTCCTTTTGGTCAACTCTTCTGCTAGAAGAGTTTCTGAGCTATCTGCTTTTTACTTGTGAATCTCCTTTTCTGTTTTTTCATCAGGATAAGGGCGGTTTTTGCGGACTATTCATTTCTATTTTTTCCTAAAGGTGTGAATTCGTAACAATATAGTAGAGAAATTGTTGTTCCTTCCTTGTGTCCTAATCCTAAGAATTAGTTCCAGATTCCTATGTTGAGATGCTTTTTACTTCCTTTCTTTAGTCACCCCACTGCTTGGCTATTCATTAAACTGAATTGTGGGTGTGGTGAGGGGTGTATATATAGGCATTTTGAGGTTTGGGAAACTTTGCCCTTCCTGGTAGGATTGTATATCCCATACGTCACTATCTCATGGACTCTTGCCAATATGAAAGAAATTAATTTAGCAGGTAAGTTCTTACATAAATTATGTTTTTTTATTTTTAGGAATTTTAGTGTTTTTTTTTTGGTAATGTTAGATTTTTTTTATATTTTTGTAGTGTTAGGTTACTTTAATCTTGTAATTTAGTTTTTTTTATTTGTAGTTTATTTTATTTTCTTAAAATAGTTATGTTAGGTTTATTTATAGTTTAATTTTCAGTTTTTTTTTTATTTCACAGGTAAGTTTTATTTATTTTAAGATAGTTATATTGTAAATTTAATTTAAAGTTAGGGGGTGTTAGGTTTAGGGGCTAATAGTTTAATTTAGTTATTTGCAATGTGGGGGGCCAGCGATTTAGGGGTTAATAGGTTTAGTTTAGTATTAGCGATGTGGGGGGCTGGCGATTTAGGGGTTAATAGCTTTATATAGTGTTGGTGATGTGGGTGGGCGGCAGATTAGGGGTTAATTCGCTTTATTTAGTGTCGGGGGCGGGCGGATTAGAGGTATTTAGGACTAGGGGTTTATGTTAGGGTGTTAGATTTTTAACGTAACTTTCTTTTCCCCATAGACATTAATGGAGATTGCGTTACGGCGATCGCCATTCCAAGATCGCAGGTGTTAGTTTTTTTCTAACACTTTACTCCATTGATGTCTATGAGGGAACGCGTGGAAGTCAGGCCTTGGGTTTTGTGTGGTATTGAGCTTATCATACCATACCGCACAACAAAAGAAGGTTTTTTAGTAACTTGAGAAAGTGCGATACTGCTAATTTTTTGGTGTTATTTACACACCCGGTTTAGCGCACAATTTGTAATCTGGGTCAATGAGAGCTGCCATGTTGTAACTTAGGTTACCTTCTCTGCTGTGGCCAATTAGGGACAGTTATAAATAGATAAAGGGGTACAAATATAGCACTCAGGAACGTAAGAAAAATGTATATAGAGTAAATTTCGGAATGAAAATAAAATATAACCTTTATTAAATCATGTTAAAATCTGGGTTAACATACACTTAAAAATTCAGGTTGGTTGTCCACCGTATAGCCATAAGATAGTGGCTATAGAAACAACACGTCCAAATAAATATTCGTGTTGATTATAATATGGAGATGGCTAGTTATGATTACCTAGGAGGTAGTGATCTATATATACTTAATTGATAGAAATAACAACACAAATCTATTTCTACTTTAGATCAAATATTCCCATGTCCCCATATAAAGGGTGAGAAAATCCAATAGCTCAGCGTAAATTTTTTTAGTTCCACCCTCCTAGGTAATCATAACTAGCCATCTCCATATTATAATCAACACGAATATTTATTTTGGGACGTGTTGTTTCTATAAGCCACTATCTTATGGCTATACGGTGGACAACCAACCTGAATTTTTAAGTGTATGTTAACCCAGATTTTAAACATGATTTAATAAAGGTGTATATTTTATTTTCATTCCGAATTTTACTCTATATACATTTTTCTTACGTTCCTGAGTGCTATATTTGTACCCCTTTATCAGTTCCTCACTGATTCCTTGTAAATAATGAATAGGTTACAAGCACCTACCTTCAATCATACAAATAACTACACATACTCAACTTATAGAGAAGTATTTAATATTTAGTTGATAAGAAGGGGAACGTATAAAATACAATTTTTCAGTTATAAGTAGTGCCATTGTTTCCTTCTCTGCTAAGAATACTTGTTATATCTAGTTATACTAGATTTCCACAATAGAGCACACTATACTCTCCCCGATTCTTTTCGGTAGAGAGTAAAAAAATACAAAATCTACATCATGACCACATTAGATCAAGATATGGCTGCTAGACAGCAAAAAAGGATGAAAGACTTAAACGCAGTATTTAACACATCTACAGGTGTCTGCAATGAAACACCTGATATGAACAATACACTAAGAGAACTACACAAAACATTATATAAGCAATCAAAGGTATGGTGGAATCACCATTTTTTTGAACGTTATATACGAACAACTTAATTCCACGTGGACTACGTGTTCAATTATTTCCGGCCTTCCAATTCAAGGACAAAAATTTAGTTAATGAATGGGAAGAAGCTCTAACAGAGTGCTCACAAAAATTAATGTCAATCCTAGTGAAACATGACAAATCAGAGGATAGCAAGATTCCAAGCTGAGATAGATGAATACAAATCCAAGTTAACAGAATTTGAACATTTGGGAAGATTTCAAAAACTGGTAATCAACAATACCAAAAAGAATTAGGACAAACTGGAGGAAGAAATAACCAAAACAAAAGGTCAAAAACTATATAGGGACAAAACTGACTTTGCCAATCCCAAAGTATATAGATGAGACAAAAAGGTTTCTTTAAAAACAACAAGACATCTAGTAATATTATACAAACTGATGTATCAGACACAGAGGAAGAAACAGATGGAACAACCTCAGATAACAATGAAACCCCTGTTCCCAATCCAAAATACAAATATCCTACCACGTGCACACACTCTAGTTTTTTAGGTCCCAGTTCAGGGTCAGAGACAGACACACCAGGCGGGGGAGAGGTAAAAACAAGGGCCAAAAGAAAACCCCAGGAACATCACAGAAGGGAAACACGGGGTCCGCAAACAGAGAAAGAGAACAGTGAGTCCATTCTCCATATCAGACTGAACAATTAAATATAATCATCTCTCTGACCATACTCTAACTGAACATCACTCATCTATTCTAACTAAGGGGCTATCTTTCTGTCCAAACAATAAATTAGATAAATTCTTACTAACAAAAGATATTCAACTATTTGTTAGGAAATTGATGCTAAAAAAGATACATCACATGAGAAATAACCCAGAAAACAATGAGTGGACTAATGATGAATTACAAAGCCTAAAAGACTTAGAAGATCTTTACAAGAGAGTGATGCTGTACAAACGAATGCCAAATGGCGTGACCTAATTAAAAACAAATCTCAATACATACCAAACATTTCACAATTTCACAATATACCAAACCTTCAATCAAATAGTTTGTAATGAATTAATTCCCTGACTGTGTGTAATACAGGCACTAATATTTCATTATCAGAACAACAAGCACTCAGGGAAATTGAAAGCTGGGATGATGTAGTGATAAAGGTTCTGACAAGCGTGGGAATATTGTTATTTGGCCGGTGGAACAATACCTAAATGAGGCCAATAAACAGACTTAATGATGTAAATTGTTACAAAAAATTAATATTTAATCCATCTGCATCTTTCAAAAACAATATGACACCATAATCGAAATGGCAAAAAACAATTGTATTATCAACAACAAAGAATATAAATTTTTTACAAGTCAAAAACCCCAAGAATCTCCACACTATACGTTAATCCCTAAAATACATAAAAATATTACAAACCCTGCAGGTCGTCCCATTGTTTCCGGCAATGGGTGCTTAACAGAAAAAGCGAGCACATATGTTGATAAGGAGATTGAGATGCTTTGTAGAAGAGCTACCCTCTTACGTTAGAGATACCACAGAGGTACTTCAACGTCTAACAGATATTCAGGTAGCTACAGGAACATGGCTAATCACTGCTGATGTGGAAATCTCTCTACACAAGCATAAAACATGACTTTGGTATTAATGCAGTAAAACACTTTCTTGACTTGGATTCTTCAGAATCTCATGAACATAATTCATTTATTTTGGAACTACTAAAATTTATATTATATCATAATTTTTTCGTATTCAATGACCGTTACTATTTACAAACACGAGGTACTGCAATGGGCACTGCATGTGCACCAACGTATGCCAATTTATTCTTGGGGTGGTGGGAGAAGGAATCGTCTTCTCTGACAATAAATGCTACATACATTGGAACAAATACCCCTATGGAATACGCTACATCGACGATATCCTATTTATATGGGAAGGATCAAAACTGATCTAGACAAATTCCTTGAGATACTTAACAATAATAACATCAATGTTAAGTTAACATATGAATGCAGCCAATCCGAGGTAAATTTTCTTGATCTAAAAATAATAAAAGACGAAAATGGTAACATTACAAACAGACCTCTTTCGCAAACAAACCGCCACCAATTCAATCCTACATCACAGCAGTGCCCATACAAGAAGTACTTTAAGATCCTTACCAACAGGAGAGTTTCTCAGAATACGTAGAAACTGCTCATCTGAGTCTATTTTCAAAATAAGAGCAAAAGAATTGGAAACGAGATTAAAAGCAAGAGGGGTATAGTAATAGGAGGCCTGAAAAAAGCTAAATACAGAGCCCTCCACACTCCAAGACAAGATCTTTTGTTCCCCAAGCCGAAAAGAACAGATGACCAAACACGACTAATAACAACCTTTAACTCTCAAATCAAGGATGTAACACATATCATTCAAAGATCATGGCACATCCTCAAAAATGATCCTGATTTAAATGAAAGCCTAGGGGATAGAATCTCGATTTGCTACCGAAGATCTAGGAATTTAAAAGACAGATTAGTACAAAGTCACTTTGTTAAGAGGAAAACTAAAACTACATACCCTGGTAACTATCCATGCCGGAATTGTACATATTGTCCAAATACCTTTCAAATCAATAAAATTCAAGACAGATTCGGAAAGACACATCTTATTAAAGATTATATCACATGTAACACTACAGGTGTAATATATGTATTACAATGCAGCTGTAAGCTGAATTACGTTGGAATGACCTCACGCCCGCTCAAGAAGAGAGTGGGGGAACACGTGTAATATAAGAAATTGCAGAAACTGATCTATAAAGAAAGGTAAAAAGATCACACAAATTGCCAAACATTTTTGATAAAACATAGTTCAAATACTGACGTTTTGTCTTTCTTTGGCTTAGAAAAAGTATCATTGGGCATCAGAGGCGGAGATCTGGAGGATGCATTATTACAAACAGAATGCAAATGGATTTATTTGCTAAATTCTGTAAATCCACATGGATTGAATGAGAACAACAATTATTATGTCTTTTTACCTAAATGAATAACAAACTAACATACTGAAATTTGTTCTTTATTATATGTATAAATATATGATATCTAATATACTCATATAATTACTTAAATATGATTCTTGGAATCTTATGATAATTCTCATATACAAAAACACTAAGTTAACATAGGCATATGGTAATAACAAATAATGAATAAAAACCCAGTATACAAGAGATATACTCATGGGTTATGTTTTAAATGATGGTCATAAACGTCTGAATGCATATGAAATCACATTTGATTCTTAAGAATCATATGTAAAGAATCTCATATAATAAATTATAAACAGATATTATATGTCTTCCGTAATGTTCATAGCTATTATTAAAATCCCTAACCCTATTATATAGTTACAATCACTACTCACAAATCACTATTATAGTAGAACACTAGTCTAAAATCAAAATATCGCACATATGTCACAATGTATTAATTTGCACTTTTATTGCAATTTTCAAATATAAGGTCCATTATAGATTTCACAGACACAATACATAGTTTCATATTTTCAAAGTATCACACATAGCAGCACATTTCTTTTAAATGTCCATCACCTCACTTTATTAATAAGAGTACGAATCTGTAGGTACTTAGTAAATCATTTTTATGTCACCAACTCACTTTATATTTTATTCATATTTAATAAATGGAAGCATATATCACATTACATCAAGATATAATGTTGAACAATAAATATACACTCAGGCCATCAAATTATAAGTCCAAAACCTTAGAATAAAAAGTTCATTTCAAGTTTAATCAAAAGTCCTTGAAAACCTAAGATAAAATAATTTTATCATAAAGAAAATCGTGTTGAATATATATTACTTTTGTGCAAACGTATAGATCGATGCCTGTTTTCTTTGGAAAAAATTGCCATCAACCAAAATCTAAATATTTAACAAATACTTTAAATCAAATTTAGAAACTGCTATTTAAATTTTGCAACTGTCATAACAAAAGGAGGGTAACATGAGGATCCAATCAGAGATTATCCCCACTGATTGACAGTTTCTAAAACTATTGGTCATAACAGCAATCAGAAACAGAAATCGTTCACGAGTAAACATACAAGCACATGATTGATAAGATCGATAGCCAATGGAAGTCGATCTGTGACAGCCAATAGTGTAATATCCAAACTAAGTAACCGGGCCTATAAGTGACGTATTGACGCAGGAAAATCAGTATCTGATGAATGACAATGCTTACAACCAATAGCGGACTGAATATGTAAGTCTTTACTGAATGGATGATTGGCAATCTGTTAGACCAATAAAAACGCAATAACCAAAAGTTATTGACAAGCATTTTAACCAATCAAATCGATGAGATTTCCAAATGGAGAAGAATAACGATATTAATGACCAAATAAGTATATTAAAAGCACAAGCGCTTATGTGAAATACAAATATAAGCAATTCACTCAATACATTTATAATACAAATTACTTTAAACACATGAATTTTGTAAATCATTACGGCAAAATAGACCAATCAAAACTCACCAACAATACACACCCACCAGCGTAGCCAATAGATGATGCCCAAAAAAGCAAGCCCCTTATTGACAGCCAATCCAATCACAGATAAGGGTATTTAAACCATGTGAGGACAGAGTGAGACTGCCCTTTGATACAGCCACTACGGCGAAACGCGTCAGTGGCAATCCCCCCTTCCCCTCTTGTTGTTGTTTTTAAATATTGGTTCACTACCGTATATCCAGATGACTAGTTTAATTTGAAATTATAACTACCTAGGCGGTGAAACTTTGCTGTATGACAGCTACGATACTATAGCAAGAATTTTTTCTAATGATGATAGTCACAATAACTTACGGTAATAAATAGGTAATCATTGGGGCTTTTCCCAAATTACTACAAGACTATCATATATTATTTAGTCAGTTTTGCCAGACTACTGAATCATAATTAAAGGTACTAATAAGGTAATAGGCCAGGCCTTTCCTGACCACTAGAAGGGTATTATACCATTCTCCACTACATCTGTACTAACAGAAGGTAATCTGTCAGGCCTTTCCTGACTACTGACTGTTATACTAATATTGAGCCAGACATTTAGGGTATTAAGAAGGTAATCAGTCAGGCTTTTCCTGACTTAGGATTAGATTCTCCACTCATCCATATTAGGTTAACAGATAAACCGTTTTTGACTAACAGAGAATCAAATATATTTCTTTACTACCCTACAATTTATTGGATAGTATATAATTCTCATAAATACCAACATATGTAAAATATTTTATATCTGGGGTCATAGTGATCTATATATACTTAATTGATAGAAATAACAACACAAATCTATTTCTACTTTAGATCAAATATTCCCATGTCCCCATATAAAGGGTGAGAAAATCCAATAGCTCAGCGGAAATTTTTTTAGTTCCACCCTCCTAGGTAATCATAACTAGCCATCTCCATATTATAATCAACACGAATATTTATTTGGACGTGTTGTTTCTATAGCCACTATCTTATGGCTATACGGTGGACAACCAACCTGAATTTTTAAGTGTATGTTAACCCAGATTTTAACATGATTTAATAAAGGTTATATTTTATTTTCATTCCGAAATTTACTCTATATACATTTTTCTTACGTTCCTGAGTGCTATATTTGTACCCCTTTATCAGTTCCTCACTGATTCCTTGTAAATATATGAATAGGTACAAGCACCTACCTTCAATCATACAAATAACTACACATACTCAACTTATAGAGATGTATTTAATATTTAGTTGATAAGAAGGGGAACGTATAAATACAATTTTCAGTTATAAGTAGTGCCATTGTTTCCTTCTCTGCTAAGAACAGTTATAAATAGGTCACTAGAGTGTGCAGTCAATGGCTGTGTGGAAAAGGACATTATTCTGCACTTCCATTTCTAACAGGAACTGAAAGGTTTACAATTTCAGAATGGAATTACAGGAAAAGAAAACAAAATCTATAATGCAAGTAATACTGCAGACTTTTTCAATATGGAACTTTTGTGCCTTTATTCCTGTTTGACTCCTGGATTAAACTGTTTCTAGGTTTTCCTTGAGATTTTTCCCCTTCCCTGATAATTTGGATTTTGTATTTAGATTTTTGTGTTTTCCTTGAGACATTACTCTGGCAAATTAGATTAATATTGTATCTCTCTGAGATTTTTTTTTTGCCCTTGACTATTTGACTATGGACTATTTGTTTAATTTTCACGAAACCAATATCCGAATTAATGCACCAACTAAATTTAAATAAAATTAAGAATACTAACAAAGTTTCTCAGTATTAATTAGTTTACTTTAAGTTACCTTTAGGGGTTAAACAATTCTCTAGTGTGCCAGAGAGCCCTGTTAATCTTGAATCATCTGCACAGAGCCCCAGGCCACACTAATAGGCTTAGAAAAGTGGGTACCAGATATTGCATTAAAGTAGAAGGTCCTAAACTAATTTTTCAGAATATCCGTTTCAAAAGATTCAGATGAACCAACTTTTTTGCTGCTACACAAGTCTAGTAATTGGTAAGCAGGGCCTCTCAGCCATTGATTGCAGCTTACTAACATTTGTCAAGTGACAGCATTTCCACTTGTTGCTGGTGAAGACACGTGCCCAGCCAGGAAAGAAATTTGCTGTTTGTTACAGGGAGAAGTTAGTTTAAACTGTGCCCTTTCAACCATAATTGGTTGAAACTGATTTCACTCTGCACTTGCAGTTGTAAAAATGGAGTGAAAGTAAATGAAAGGGAATAAAAGGGACAGTCAACACAGCATTTTTGTTGTTTTAAAAGATAGATAATTTCCCGGTTTTGCATGACCAACACAGTTATAATAATACACATTTTAACTCTGTAATTACCTTGTATCTAAGCCTCTGTGGACTGCCCCCTTATTTCAGTTCTTTTGACAGACTTGCATTTTAGCCATTCAGTGCGGACTCCATGGTAAATTCATGTGCATGAGGCTTTGTCAGTATATTTATAAGAATCTTAGCAGTACTCTCCAAATAATATGTGAGTATATGCAGGGTTTATAACTGAATATATTTAACAATCTTTCTTTAAACTGAACCCACAATCAAATATACATTTACTAAGACAATAAAATTAATGTAAATATCTGAATTCTTTTTATTAGTTAATATCTATGAACATATTGGAATATATTTGTAATACTAGAATATGAAACAATATTATACACGTTAAAAAAAAACTATTACAATATGCTATACTTCTTACAAAACTCATAAAAATTTACCTTTAAAACCAGCCTTATTTACGTATAGCCTTTCATTCAATTGATACAATGAGATTCTAAGTAGTATACTCAACTATTTACCTACGCTTTACTCTAACACAATTCTACTTTAAAATATCAAAATTTTCACAGATAATTTACTTAGCATCAATGATATATGTTTAACAATACACAGGCTATGAAATGCTAACTTGAAATACAAACTATTTCTTTAAATCTGCTACATATAGCAATAATGAATGTTTACTTTAAATGTTTGCATACAAAAAGGCAAGCTAAGAGCTATTCAAATTTAACACTGTCTGAATTTTTCAGAGTGAAAATAAGACTAAGACAAAGATTAATGAATAATTGACATTCCAAAAACTTCATTATTTCATCATATCACTGGGATGAACATTTTCTACACTACCACCAACTTTGGAGGTTTTTCTATTACCAATACTTTTCATTTCTATACAGAATAGAGACGCTATAGACACTTATTCTTTGACTGATCTCTCTATACCCTTTATTATATATAGCTTGGATCCATGTACTATTTGTATTTAACTGTGTAAATAAACAACATACACACAGATATTTTCATTATATTCTATCACTTTTTTGTAGTTACCACCCCCCTCGCCATTGGCGCTACTTTTTTCTATATTTTTTATCAGACAAAGATTAAGGAAGGAAACTATTTTTGAGTGTGGAACCCACAACATGCATTGAATTGGTGGTGCCTTGAGGGGGAAATACGTGTGGAGGGTAAATTAATGTATGAGGGGGAATTGAAATGTTTACTTCCCGTTGTGCTACATGTAATGGGGGTCATTGGTTAATGCAGTGAAGACTTAAGAGTTAATGTAAAAGGAATATTCTGAGGGGGGGTATCCTGGTGGTTAGTATGGTGGGATATTATGTTATACATCAGTGATTTAAGGGAGCATTATGACATATAGATTATTACTAATGTACAGCTGATACAAGTCTGTAAATAAAGCCTTTCAGTGTTCCTTTTACTAGTCCTGGGTGCTTCATTAATTCTGAATTATTTTTTCAGATACAGTGATTTTCTGCTACTGATAAAGTGGGTGTAGGAAATGCTGATGTTTTAGGGACTAGATTTGGAATAGAATTTATGATAAGCATAGAATCTACTATTATACATGAAAAATACAACATTGAGGTAGATTTATGAAGGTGCATTCACAGCTTTGTGACTATATGAAGCAGGTTTGGCATAAGAGAGTCTCCTGCCACATATTTAAGAAGGAGAAAGTGCTTCTTTTTCCTCTCTGGCATCTCAGAGATGATGAGATCAATTACCCCGACACTTGCTCGTTCATGGTTATTGACATGCTCTGCTCTAGTGTAATTGGTTGTCCCGGCGCCGGGGGCAGATTCAATTTTGTCATGTGATGAAACATCACAAGTGTTGTTTGCAGGCAGACAGGTTCACTACTTGTGAACCTGTCCACCTACAGGGATGGTAAATATGTTCCATAGAGTCTATTTAGCAAAAGCTGAATCTCCAGCTGAAAAATATTGTAAAAATAATTTAATGTATTTAACTGGTTGCTGCTTTTACTGGTAGAATAAGTGATGCAAAGAGGTTTATTACACATAAGGAACTGATCTTGTACTCCTCTTTTTATTATTTTTAAGATATCACACTAAATGTGTAACTATGCAATGTTTTTATATTAATGGAGTGCGTTTTCATTTAAATATATTTAGTATCGCTTCACCATTTTATGCAGTTTAAGTAGTTTATGACAGGTTTTAAGCATTTAAACATGATAATTGCTTATGGTTATGGTTCTCAAAGCTAACTATAGCAAGTTGGTAGGTAAAACATATACAACTTGAAATCTATACCTTTAGTTCTAAAGTTAGTTGGATTCGAAATGTTGTTTCAAGTTAGTTTTTTGTGGATAGCTAAAATTCTGTACTTCTAGCAAGCCAGCATTTTTCTAACAACTAATTTCAACCAACTTATTACATGCTCAAACAACTATTTTAACCGATTTTCCTAATTTGTCAGTAAATAATTGCTTTATGTGCATATTTGTACCATTATCAACAGACCCCCTTATTTCCAATGAATACTGGTCCAAAAAGTGATTAACTGTACCAACTCTTCAGAACGGTGCTCTGACAAAATGAAGAAGGACATTTGGCAGACGGACATTTGGCAGACGGACATTTGGCAGACGGACATTTGGCCGACAGACAGAAAGCTAAAGAATGTTCCGATGACGGCCGAGGGCAGATGCGTTCCAGAGTGCTCTGTTCTAATCAGAGCCTCGGGCGCCGCAACTGCCTCTGGGAACCTTACCATGGGTCCCAGGCGCACGTCTTGTAATTCTCTGTCTGGGAAATTATCTATCTATCAAATCTATCTATTTATCTATCAAATCTATCTATCATATCTATCAAATGTATCTATTGCATCTATTGATCTATCTATCTAATCTATGTATCTATCTATCCATCAAATCTATCTATCTCGTGGCCGGACTGTTATCTGACAGCCACTTGTGTTTCGGCCAAATGTCCGTCGGCCAAATGTCCATCGGCCAAATGTCCGTCTGCCAAATGTCCGTCGGCTAAAAGTCCGGCCACGCTTCAGAACCTATGCAGTGTTTTTATTGCACTGAGGAAGACACCAGCTAGAAGTCAAAACCTTGTCTGTGTTAATAAATGTTTGTATTTATGAAGAGTGTTGGGGGAAACAGAGATAAACTGTTCATTGGACACAGAACTGACTGCTAACCGTATTAACTTATCCATATGCATTCAGTCTTTCCTACTAACAATATAAAAAACACACATCCTTTCAATTAAAGCATACAAATAAGAATATGCATGGTTAACCTTTTTATATAATTATCAGTTTCAATCACTCTTGAAATATGTGTGTGTAGTCATCTTGCCTAAATTGTGAGCAAATTTTTGCTTTGTTTAAACAAGAAATGTGGTTACCCACAACATCATCCCCATTAAATTAAATTTTAGAACCTTCTATCTTAAATTATCTTAAGGAAAATACAAATGTTTACATATGTAGTGACCTATGAGAAAGTTAACCAAGATATTTTCCACAATAAAATAGTTTATAAATACAGTTCAATGACTGTAAATGCGTAACTATTTCAAGAATGTCCAATGAATGACTAGATGGATATTTATAGTAAAAATGGTTGCATGAGCATTGTGTAAATAATGTTCATTGCTTTGTATAAGCATGACTAATAAACAGAGCAAAAAATAATAACAAAACCTAATAACAATTATGTAGCGACAGGAACCTTCAAAGAAGCCAGATTGGCATGTCAGAGCTTTTTTGAAGCTATTAGCACAAAATCTCTATACATATATAGGAAAAATAAAAATGTACATTCAATGTTAAATTACAGTTCATTTTAAAATGCTTTAACTGGTAGTAATACAAATCTCTATTAAAGTATATGAAGGATGTTGTAGTTACTATAAAACTAAATAAGGAGTAAGTGGAGCACAAAATATATATACACATATTAACACATAAATATATACTTATATGAGCATATGCATATATATTTACAGGGAACACACAGTTCCCATAGACCACAATATAAAGGCACTTTTCAGTTTTTTTTAAAATAAAAATGCTAATTTTTTTATAAAAGGCACAGTAGACTAAACTTTGGGGGCAATTGGGGCACTTTTAGAAAATTAACCAGAGATTTGCTCTCTAGTTCATTTTCTGAGTGCTAATTGTAATAGCTGCTTATTTATTGCACGCCTGTAAACGGGCAAATTTGCCCGTTTACGGGAGCACGGTAATTTAGCGATCTACTTGTAATCTAGCCCTAAATATGAATATATTTTGCAATACTGACACTAAGATGAACCAAAAACAAACATACGGCTAGATTACGAGTTTGGCGTTAGCTTTAAAAAGCAGCGTTAAGGGGTCCTAACGCTGCTTTTTAACGCCCGCTGGTATTACATGTCTGGTAGGTACAGGTGTACTGCTCACTTTTCTTCTGCAACTTTTCCATACCGCAAATCCCCTTACGTCAATTGCGTATCATATCTTTTAATGGGATTTTCCTAACGCTGGTATTACAAGTCTTGGAAGAAGTGAGCGGTACAGCCTCTACCTCCAAGACTCCTACCGCATATAAAAGTCAGTAGTTAAGAGTTTTATGGGCTAACGCTGGAACATAAAGCTATTAACTACAGTGCTACAAAGTACACTAACACCCATAAACTACATATTAACCCCTAAACTGAGCCCCCCCCACATTGCAAACACTATAATAAAATTATTTAACCCCTAATCTGCTGATCGGACATCGCCGCCACTATAATAAATGTATTAACCCCTAAACCGCCACACTCCCGCCTCGCAAACACTAGTTACATTTTATTAACCCCTAATCTGCCCCCCCAACGTCGCCGACACCTACCTACAATTATTAACCCCTAATCTGCCGCCCCAATGTCGCCGCTACTATATTAAATGAATTAACCCCTAAACCTAAGTCTAACCCTAATCCTAACACCCCCTAACTTAAATCTATTTTTAATAAATCTAAATAAAATTACTATAATTAAATAAATTATTCCTATTTAAAAATAAATACTTATCTATAAAATAAACCATAAGATAGCTACAATATAACTAATAATTACATGTAGCTATTTAAGGATTTATATTTATTTTACAGGCAACTTTGTATTTATTTTAACTAGGTACAATAGCAATTAAATAGTTAATAACTATTGAATAACTAACTAGTTAAAATAATTACAAAATTACCTGTAAAATAAATCCTAACCTAAGTTACAAATACACCTAACACTACACTATCAATAAATTAATTAAATAAATTAACTACAATTATATTAAATAAAATACAATTAAATAAACTAAACTATAGTACAAAAAACCCCCACTAAATTACAAAAATAAAAAAATATTACAAAAAGTTTAATCTAATTACACCTAATCTAATCCCCCTAATAAAATAAAAAGCCCCCCAAAATAATAAAATTCCCTATCCTAAACTAAATTACAAATAGTCTTTTGCGGGGCATTGCCCCAAAGTAATCAGCTCTTTTACCAGCCCTTAAAAGGACTTTTTGCGGGGCATTGCACCAAAGTAATCAGCTCTTTTACCTGTAAAAAAAAGAAATACAATACCCCCCCAATATTACAACCCACCACCCACACACCCCTACTCTAAAACCCATGACCTCACATTCTATTGGCTGTTCCCATCAGCCAATTGGATTGAACTTCAATTCGATTGGCTGATTAAATATACCAATCAGATTTTTCCTACCATAATTCCGATTGGCTGATAGAATCCTATCAGCCAATTGGAATTCGAGGGACACCATCTTGGATGACGTCATTTAAAGGAATCACCCATTTGTCGGGTAGCCTTCGGCCGAGAAGTATGTTCCCCGCCGGAGGTCTTCAAGATGGAGCCGCTCATCACCGGAAGGATGAAGACTTCTGCTGGATGGAGGACCTCTTCTGACCCGATCGGATGAAGACTTCTGCCCGGCTGGAGGACCACTTGTGCCCAGATCGGATGAAGAGTTCGGCCCGACTGGGTGAAGACAGCTCAAGGTAGGGTGATCTTCAATGGGGTAGTGTTAGGTTTATTTAAGGGGGGATTGGGTGGGTTTTAGAGTAGGGGTGTGTGGGTGGTGGGTTGTAATGTTGGGGGGGTATTGTATTTCTTTTTTTTACAGGTAAAAGAGCTGATTAATTTGGGGCAATGCCCCGCAAAAAGCCCTTTTAAGGGCTGGTAAAAGAGCTGATTACTTTGAGGCAATGCCCCGCAAAAGGCCCTTTTAAAGGCTATTTGTAATTTAGTTTAGGATAGGGAATTTTATTATTTTGGGGGGCTTTTTTATTTTATAAGAGGGATTAGATTAGGTGTAATTAGATTAAACTTCTTGTAATATTTTTTTTTTTCTGTAATTTAGTGGGGTTTTTTTTGTACTATAGTTTAGTTTATTTAATTGTATTTTATTTAAGATAATTGTAGTTAATTTATTTAATTAATTTATTGATAGTGTAGTATTAGGTGTATTTGTAACTTAGGTTAGAATTTATTTTACAGGTAATTTTGTAATTATTTTAACTAGGTAGCTATTAAATAGTTATTAATTATTTAATAGCTATTGTTCCTAGCTAAAATAAATACAAAGTTACCTGTAAAATAAATATAAATCCTAAAATAGCTACAATGTAATTATTAGTTATATTGTAGCTATCTTATGGTTTATTTTATAGGTAAGTATTTATTTATTTATTTTTAAATAGGAATAATTTATTTAATTATAGTAATTTTATTTAGATTTATTAAAAATATATTTAAGTTAGGGGGGTGTTAGGGTTAGGGTTAGACTTAGGTTTAGCGGTTAATACATTTAATATAGTAGTGGCGACGTTGGGGGCGGCAGATTAGGGGTTAATAATTGTAGATAGGTGTCGGTGACATTAGGGGTTCAGATTAGGGGTTAATAAAATTTAACTAGTGTTTGCGAGGCAGGAGTGCGGCGGTTTAGGGGTTAATATATTTATTATAGTGGTAGCGATGTCCGGTCGGCAGATTAGGGGTTAATAATTGTAGTTAGGTGGCGGCGACATTGGGGACAGCAGATTAGGGGTTAATAAATATAATGTAGGTGGCGGCAATGTTAGGGGCAGCAGATTAGGGGTTCATAGGTATAATGTAGGTGGCGGCGGTGTCCGGAGTGGCATATTAGGGGTTAATAATATAATGCAGGTGACGAGGATGTCGAGGGCGGCAGATTAGGGGTTAATAAGTGTAAGGCTAGGGGTGTTTAGACTCAGGGTTCATGTTAGGGTGTTAGGTGTAGACTTAGAAAGTGTTTTCCCATAGGAAACAATGGGGCTGCGTTAGGAGCTGAACGCTGCTTTTTTGCAGGTGTTAGGTTTTTTTTTAAGCCAGCTCAGCCCCATTGTTTCCTATGGGGAGATCGTGCATGAGCACGTTTTGCCAGCTTACCGCTACCATAAGCAACGCTGGTATTACAGGTAGAAGTAGCGCTAAATTTGCTCAACGCTCACTTTTCTGAGGCTAGCGCAGCCATTCAGAAAACTTGTAATACCAGCATTGTTGAAAGTGAGCGCTGGAAAAAAAAGAAGCGTTAGCACCGCAAGTTTTTACCGACAAAACTTGTAATCTAGCTGATAGAGTGGTATAAGTGGAAAAGTAGTAATATATCTGTATATTGATATATATTCAAAACAGGATACAGTGGCCAAGGTTTTTTGGAGTCTTTCCTTCTGATTTAACACTTAATCCACAGTTTCTTCTCATGAACACAAAGAGAAAAAAGGACACAACAGTGCAATCTTGTTAAACTTTTCTAATAGATTGTGGCAACTTTTTAAGTTATTACTCATGTGGTTCAGAGCTTAATTTGTAAAGCTTTTCAGAGTCAGTTAAATCTCTTTTTTGCCCCCCTACTGCCTGAGGAAAAGAAGCTGCCTAATAATTATGCACACCTTGATATAGGGTGTTTATCTCCTAAGGCTACCCCCCCCCCCCTCATTACACAAATACACATCATCTGATATGCTTAAATCCAATAAGCATTCAAGTTTACACAGCTTGGAGTTGGGCAATATGCATACAAATGATGATTTGGTCAAAATACTCACTTGCCTAATAATTGTGCACACAGTGTATATAGGAATAGATAAATATTGTAACAAAAAAACATCAGATATATGTAGAAATGTTTATTTTTATTTATAATAAATAGAACAAATTCTGTTATGTGAAGAACATTGGAATGTGAAATATTCATATTTTCATGTCGGGTTAGCACACATGAGAATATGCAATCGGGTTTGAGTGAGAGTGGCGTGACTTCTATGGGGAAATAAGTGAACTCATGCAATATTCTAAGTTTGACTTATTGAACTTGTTGGGTTAGTGTGCCCGTAAAAACTGTTTACTTTGAACTCATTATACAAACGCAACGAGACGCGCACAAAAAGCTTTCTTCTAGCACAATTAGCGTTCGAGCGGGAGTGTTAATTAGCACTCCACTTGTAATCTGGCCCTATATGTTGTAAATGTGAGTTATATTAAATGCATACCACACATGTTGTTTTCATTTCATTGTTTTCCCTTCTTTGGGTAAAAGTACCATTGACCATTTCAGAATAATGTGTACCGTTACTACATATTGCACCTTGGAAACACAGAGGGCTAGATTACAAGTGGATCTTAAACAATAGCTCAGGGTGTGTTTTCTTGCAAACAGTCTTACGCCATGAGTAACGCACAATCTGGATGGTTACGTAACATTTAGCTCTTTTTGATCCCTGAAGTAAAGCATTATTATTAATAGCATGAAGAACTCTGCTACTTGCACACCATTAATGCAATATTGATTTAGCACAATAGCTCTACTACATTTATGCTCTATTTATAATCAACCACAAAGTATTTAGACACAATAGTAGCATTAATGTGCCATCCAGTATCCTAGTTTCATGCCTCCAATCTATCACCCAATCTTGCAGGATTGTTACGGTTTGGGAGCTCAGCTAGCTCATTCTCCTGAACAAGTTTCCAAGGGTTGCCCTTTTCTCCACCCAATGGAACATCCAGACTCCATCCAAACCCACCCCCCTTCATACCTACCTCTTGATGTGGCTCTGACTACGAATCACAAGTGGACTACAGCCCATAAGTCTCCTATAACTACTGTTCCTGGAAAGCCTCTGGGAAATGTTAGGAGGTAAGCAGTGTGCTAATAAAAGGGCATCTATTCATCTTTTTATTTGTATTTCTTAATGTTTAAATTGGTTATCGTTTTTATATCCACAGGAGGGAGATATTGCACACTTCTAAATGATCTCATTCAACTACAGGCAACATATACGGTTGCATGGGGCCCCCAAAGATACAGAGTTTTTTGTTACCATTTTGTTAGCAGAATGTTTGTCATGCAACCATAGTAGATTTATTAAATTGCATGTTTTATACTTAATAAGGAAGAAACATTTTTTTCTCTCTTTATACTCTATGGTAAAGTAATGGAGGGCTTTTTTTGTGTGGTTCCTTTGCTTTGCTTCTTCTCTGCATTTATGATTGGCTCGGAACCCATTACATGGGAATGTTTCTTGCAATATTTTGTAGATAGTTACACTAAATGTTTTTCATATTAAGTTAAAATAACTGAATGATGGGGCGGAGCCGAGCCGTGCTGGTACATGGCTGCTTTTTGCTAAAGCTCCGGTGCTGTTATTGCTCAAAGAGAAGGAGATATCCTTATGGGGACCCTAAATTACACTCCGGTGTTCTTCTAACCCTCATGTCACAGCAGGGAGCATCCTAAACCTCTCATCTGTCCCTTCCATACCTACTCCTTCCCCAAGCTGTGGAAAAGACTTCACCCGCCACAGACACCCGGTCGCCATCTTGGCATAGGCCTCTCGCGGCACCCACTGCCCGGCATCCCCTGAGTGAGCACTCGGGACCCCACACGGCTACAGACCAACTCCAGCTCGCTTCCTTGGGTCTCCGGTCCTTGTTGCTGCGAGAACAGAGGAGGCGCACCTACCGATGCTATTAAACATCTGCTGCCGATCGGGCCCAGCCGCATCCGCGCACTATCCACGCGGCCCAAGAGACCAGGGGACGCGACCAACGTGATCAGAGTCCCTGACAAGACTACACCGCTACCGGATCATTCTGCAGGCTCCGGGGTAAGAGTATCTTCCACACAAAGGCTACACAGTTGGAGAGGGCCCGGGTGGGAGCAGCCTTAGAACCTGAATAGGACACATAAAAGGGCAACCTCTATAACTATCAGCCCTCTTCCACACTTCACGGGTACTTTTAACCACAATAGGGGATAAACTCACAAGATCTGGGACTCCCCTTTGTCATCTTAAAACCGCTACCACTTTCACTCACAAATACCAGGACTTGGGCCTTCTGACACAGACAGCCTTCCCGTCTGCTACCTCGTGGCTTCTGATATACATAGTGACTGAGATCTGCATAGCTTTACTCACAGATCCCTAATAATTCAGCTCCAGGGGGCTACTGAAACCAAGGATAAATCAATTTTTATCACCTCCCCTAGAAGTGGTGTATAATCCCAGTGACTCTGAAACTACCACACTTTTTGGCCCAGGATGTCTCAGCGCAAGGGTCCCAAATCAGATAAAATTAACAAGCCTGTTACTAACACACCGTCAGTGTCAGCCTTTTTTCAGCCATCTGACCCAGGCCACACTGAGTCCTCTTTATCACAGGATCAATCCAGCACAGAGATGCAGTCAGATCTTACTCCTATGCAATATAAATCCCTACTCACTTTACCCTCACAAATAGCAGATCTCCCATCCAAATCTGACTTTGAATCACTGAAATCTTTTATAAAAGGCGAAATGAGGGATTTAAAGAAAGACTTAAATGATATGAGCTCTAGGCTTGATTACATAGAAGAAGGCCAAGAGGCGCTCAATTCCATGGTCAGTTCTAACACACAACAACTCTCAATACAAGATTCCATGGTACAGGCCCTACAAGAGAAACTAGAGGATCTTGATAATCGGGGGAGAAGGAATAACCTCAGAATCAGAGGCATACCTGAAGAAGTCCCTCCAGAGCAACTAAAATCTTATACGGCTGAGCTATTTCATTTCTTGAATCCCAGATTACCCCCCTTACAACCTGATGAGATTGAGCGGATTCATAGGGCGCTAAGACCACCATCCAAACCTCCTGCTCCACCCAGGGACGTGATAATGAGATTTCTCAGATTTACTACCAAAGATGACATCTGGCAATCAGCGAGAACCAGGCGCTCCATTTCCTATAAAGGTCATACTATACAAATTTTTCAAGATCTCTGCCCACAAACTATCCAGAGACGGAGAGAGGTCAGATTCCTTACTAAGGCCCTGCAAGATCACAACATCAAATACCGCTGGGGATACCCATTCAGCCTGATAATCTCCCATAATGGCTCTCAAATCATATACAAATCTTTCCAGGACTTAGACACTGTATCCAAGAAACTGAACATCAACATTGAGCCTCCAGACGAAGATGTCCTTGCGACCACCTCAAGACAACCAGACAGAGGGGGGGACAACCCCAAGGAACAGCGCCCTCAATGGAATAAAGTCAACTCTAAGAGAAGAAAAACCGACCCTGCACCCACCGGTTCTCCCGACCTGCGAAACCCTCCACAGCCGTGATCCTCTGCAACAAATATTAGACTCATATCACTAGCTAATGGTCTAGGGAGATCATGCTAAAACACAAGCTCAGGCTCCCACTTAATTGTTTCTGGACTATCTCTGGCCCTGGGTAATAGGGTAAGATTTCAATTCTTGTTTTTAAAGTTGTGGTCAGGGTAGTGTATGGTTCTTTTTTTTTTTCCTTTTTCTTTTTCCACAGATTTCTGGACTTTCCCCATGACTACTGGGTGGTCTATAACTTGTTATGCCTTTTGATGAATGTATTTTGTACACTTAATGTTTATGCCATTTTTCAGATGTGCCGAGACCATGCCCAGACTGACCTAAACCTACTATCCCAATAACCAACCCTTCCTGTCCTCAATTCTCCCTCCCCCAAACCTCCCTCTCCTACCTTTTCACCTCTCCCTTTGGCTCCCTCCCTTCTAACATGGGTCCGCACCTGGTACTCCAACTTTAGATCTAAATTGCTTATTAGAGCTTTATGTAACACCAGTCACCCCCCGATTATGGTGTATAGTTCTAATTGTACACTTTTAGTTGGTTTAGCTAAGAATTTATGTTTGTACTTTATTTTGATGTTATTACATGCCATGTTTGTAACCTCTCATGCTCTCTACAAGATACCTTTCAAGTTTGCCTCAGTTTGCCTGTTAAAAATGTGCTTGTCATGCGTAATCTTTCATATCCCCAAACGTACCACTATAGATGGATAGGTCAAACTACAGAGTCCTATCTCACAATGTCAAGGGACTCAACATACCACAAAAGAGAACCATAGCCTTAAGGGATTATAAGAGACTTAGGTGTGACATTGTAATGTTGCAAGAGACCCACTTCAAAAGAGGTCGAGAACCTCGTGCCTCATTCCAGAAATTTGGTAATGCATACTTTTCCTCTGACAGCTCAAAACGTAATGGGGTGTGTATTATGATTAAAAAGAATTTTCCTTTTCAGGTCACGTCAATAGAAAAAGACAAAATGGGTAGATACTTAATTATCTCAGGACTTTTGCATAGGAAACTTATAACCCTAGTTAATATCTATGCCCCTAGCCTAGATGTCACCAGTTTCTTCCACCAGTTAGGCAACAAACTCTTAGAGTCAACTAGGGGTAGCTTGGTACTCGGAGGAGACTTTAACATTGCCCTAGACCCCACCATAGACTGCTCCTCTGGCAAGTCTGCTATTCCCTCCAAAACTTTAAAATTAATTAAGTCCAAATTGCATGCCCTGGCCATGCATGATATCTGGCGAATCCACCACCCGCATGACAAAGATTTCACTTTTTACTCCCACCCACATCAAAGTTACTCTAGGATTGATTACATACTAACAGATGTTACCAGCCTAATTCATGCACGTCACTCTGATATACATCCCATAACGTGGTCCGACCATGCTATGGTCAGTTGTACATTTAATCTCCCCATAGATACCAATAATCCCCGGACTTGGAGACTTGATGAGTCTCTTTTAAATGACCCATTGGCTAAGATTAACTTAACTAAGTCTATTGAAGAGTACTTTAGAACAAACACCACCCCAGATATTTGCCAACAGCATATCTGGAATGCCCATAAGTGTGTCCTCAGGGGCGAATTGATCGCTCTAAAGGCGGCTAAGACGAAACAACAACAACTCTACCTAACCTCCTTACTCACGGACTTAGACAAACTTCAGGAAATACATAAATTGTTCCCTAAAGACCGTTCCCTCCAGGACAGTTTAGAGCACAAACAGCAACAGCTCAACTGCTACCTTGGAAAGGAGGCCAAACGTAGTGCCTTATTTCTGAAAAAAACTTACTATGAAGGTGCCAACAAACAGGGTAAGCTGTTGGCAAGGCAGCTCAGACGGAAAGCTCTCAGTAGATACATTTTACATATCAAAGACGAAAAGGGACAAGACCGATACACATCTAACGACATAGCAGACAGCTTTAAACAATACTACAGCTCACTTTACAACCTGTCCTCAGAATCTCCTCCTCTTGCGAATTCCACTATTCTAAACTATCTATCTCAACTAAACTTACCCCAAATTAGTGAAGAACAAAAGGTCGACTTAGACGCTCCCATTTCCACTGACGAAATTAAACTAGCCATAAAATCATTGAAACCAGGTAAATCCCCAGGCCCAGACGGATTTGGTAACACTTACTACACATCCTTTAGAGACGTGCTAACACCACACCTCCTGGCTTATTTTCATAGCATAGATCAGGACAAACCCTTCCCACCGTCGGCCTTACAGGCCAACATCGCTCTGATACCAAAACCAAATAAACCTGTTATGTCCATCCCTAACTATAGACCGATTTCCCTCTTAAATACGGATATCAAACTTTTTGCCAAAATCATTGCTAACAGACTTAACTTAATCTTACCCCACATTATCCACAGAGACCAGGTTGGCTTCGTACCATTCAGAGAAGCAAGAGACAACACAGTGCGTAATATGCACTTGTTGTGGCATGCTAAGACTAACCTTACTCCCTCACTTTGGATTTCCACAGACGCTGAGAAGGCCTTCGACAGAGTCGGATGGCCTTTTCTTACTGCAACATTGAGGGCTTTCGGTCTTGGGGAGAAGACACTACATAGAATATTCGCGTTATACAACAAACCGAGCGCTAGGATAGCCCTTAACGGAATTCTATCTTCCCCGTTCCAGATAACAAACGGCACTAGGCAGGGCTGCCCCCTTTCCCCCTTACTTTTCACATGCCTTATTGAGACTTTGGCGACCAAAATTAGGTCTAATAAAAACATACGAGGTCTGACTGTAGGAGACGAAGAATACAAGATGTCACTCTTCGCAGATGACGTCATGTTTTCCTTAACTACCCCATCCGAGTCAATTCCACATCTACTTGTGGAGCTGGAGACATTCCGAGTTCTTTCCAACTACAAAATTAATCATGACAAATCCGAAATGCTGGGAGTGGCTATTAGCTCCTCACTGGCAAACTTGATCTCCAAAATATGCCCATTCAAATGGAACAAAGATTCCCTTAAATACCTGGGATTCATTTAGCAGATAATTTTGATTTAATGTTCAAGCTGAATTATTCAGCTATAAAAACTGCTTTAGTTCGGGACCTTTCATCCTGGACAAGGAACCGTTTGTCCTGGTTAGGAAGGATAAACACAATCAAAATGAATGCCTTTCCCAGACTGCTATATATTATGCAGACCCTCCCCATCCAACTCCCTAACACATACATACCACAGATGCAGCAACTGTTTAGTTCATTCATCTGGAATAGGCGACCCCCCAGAATAAACAAACTCGTGATGTCCCGCTCCACAACTCAGGGAGGTCTAGGGGTCCCCGATATTGACTCGTACCATAGATCAATATTCCTCCAGAGGGTTCTTGACTGGAGGATTCACGGGAGTCACAAGAGGTGGGTTTCACTAGAAGAAAAACTTAACCCAGATTTTAATCTCCCCTCTTTGTGTTGGAACCCAGGCTTCCAAACCTCACTCAAACTAATTAAAAACCCGATCACACGAGAAACCCTGAAAGTATGGGATTCCACTAATAAGTCAAACCCATATATTTCCTCCTGCCCAGGCCCCTTAACATCATTGCTCCACAACGACGAGTTCACCCTCCCTCCCCTACCGAGTGACACAGGAACACTCAACAAGAGTCATGACATCCCTCTGTGGTCCTTGACTAACAACGAACAGATAAAGACTCAAGAGCTATTAATAGACTCCGGTCAGAGCTGGGCCAAAAACTGGTTTTCATACAGAAGGGTACACCACTATCTCACAACTCACCCACAGCGTTTGAACTTGTTGCGACCACTTACCAACATTGAAAAACTATACACATCTTCACCTCCGATTAGGCACTGCCTTTCCCACATTTACAACATCGTCACCCAACTGCCCCCAGGCAACTTACCTCACTCCATAGAAATGTGGGAGAGGGAACTAGGAGTTATCATTACACCCCAGACAGCAACTAACATCTTTCATAATGTTAAATCCGCCTCCATGTCAGCCTCCATTAAGGAAATTAACTACAAGATATTACATGGCTGGTACCTGACCCCCAGGAGAATCCACAAACTCTTTCCAAAGTCCAATAACCGTTGTTGGAGGTGTGGCCACCATGGTAGCGGAATGAGTCATATGTGGTGGTGGTGCTCCCAGGTCCACTGGCTATGGCGTTCAGTGATCTCAGAGATAGAACAAATTTTTCAATTTACCCTCCCTCTGGACCCCCTGGTCTGGTTGTTAAACAAATCTATTAAACTGCCCCACCCCCACTTTACTCCCCTGTTAAAAATTATGAGAAACAGCTTAAAGGTATTAATTGCACTAAACTGGAGATCCCCCGATGTCCCTTCAGTGGCCACTTGGCGCAATAAGGTCTCAGACCTGATAGAACTGGAAGAATATGGTTCCTTTTTAACGGGCAAGAGGGATCAATTTATAGAACTCCAAATTACTTGGGAAAATTATATTAAATCCGATACCCTAAAACAGGCCACCTGACAACGCTACGAGCTCTCTTGATTCAAAGCCCTGACAGACATTATCCATGTTTGAGTGCAATTTATGAAAGATGTCCCCAGGTAGACACGATTACACCACAGATTGAGCATTGAGATGGTATTACTACTGTTAGCATAGGCATATTAGGTTTTCCTTAGTTCAGTAAAAGTTTAAAACAAGATTCCAAGATGCACTATTCGCAAATTGTATTTTTTCTCTTTTTATGTATGATTGATTATGCGAATATTTTCATTGTAATTTTCATGTTTTGTTGATCTAACTGTATCACGGTCTCTTAATAAAAACATGTTGAAAAAAAAGAAAAAAAAAATAACTGAATGATGCTTGTACTATAGTTAAGCAATTATTTACAGATGACATTTTAAACATGCATAGAGACAAACTAAGAAGCAGCAAACAGTGTAGATAGATGACAGATAGATAGATAGATAGATAGATAGATAGATAGATAGATATCTAAAGCTCTCTTGGCTGGTCAGATTCTATAAGAGTGCTCACCAGTACTTCTATTTCCCTGGTAGAATGATCTAAAGTCAATTTTTACCTTTAAAACAGGGTGTCTTGCTAAGGGGCGCATACTGCATTTTTTTATGGGAAGGAGATGTATACATTACTAAAGTATACAATGAAAATCATATTTTAAAAATCATAAAAAACTAATAATTGAACCATTCACACAAAAATACACTGGTAAAAAATGTATTGTTATGGTGCATCAAAATTCTTCACCAAAAAACATATTGTATCAAAAACACAACATTTGTATGTAAAATACACAGGAATAAATCATATTAAATTTGCATAGCATAATCTAAATCATAAATATTTAAGTACACTGGATGTGCAAAACACACATAGAAATTTGTATCTCTAAATACAAAGCATACAACAGGCTGACTATGGATGGTCCATGGGTGTGTATGAAATTGTCTCTCAAAACGCAGCGTAATTATCTAAAGGATTTCCGCCCTACAGATCTTACTGTTTATTCTGACAAACTAAAAGGTGGCGAGTTGTGACAAAATACACAAACTACTGCATAACCTAATAGAAAAACACATGCACAGGCGATTGTAAAATGCTAGGCAGCACACTGTGTTTATTTTTTGATAAAGGATTTCATTTTTAAAGTGTGCCCCCAGCTCACTGCTAACTTCACCCTACACAGCAAAGTTTCCCTTTCCAGCGAGCTCCATCACTTTCTATAGGAGACATCTCGCACTTGCAGGAACTGACACTTTTTAAAGATAATTCCACCAGGCCAGCCCCTGCAAGGGTTGGCGTAAAACAAAACATGTAAAAAACAGCAAAGTTTAGATAATCAACCCGATAGATAGATAGATAGATAGATAGATAGATAGATAGAGAGAGAGGGAGAGAGAGAGAGAGAGAGAGAGAGAGAGAGAGAGAATGATAGATAGATAGATGATAGATAGATGATAGATAGATTGATAGATAGATAGATAGATAGATAGATGATAGATAGATAGATAGATAGATAGATAGATAGATAGATAGATAGATTGATAGATAGATAGATAGATAGATAGATAGATAGATGATAGATTAGCACTGCGGAATCTGTTGGTCCTCTACAAATAACCGATAATAATAATAATAATAATAATAATAGATAGATAGATAGATAGATAGATAGATACATAGATAAATAGATAGATTAGATAGATGATGGATGAATTCCATTACCTAACCAATTGCATGTGCTATGTACAGTATATTAGTAAATATGGTATGTATGTATCTAAGTATCCTTATGTGCGTCATCACTATAAATAAAACAGAGCACAGCCACAAACAAATAATTGGAAGAGTGTTGTTACCATGCTAAATATTAAAAATGCATATGTATTTGCATATATTTTATTTTATAAAAACGTTTTTGATACAAATCTATGTATATGTATCTGTGCATCTATCTATCTTTAATCTATCTGTCTGTCTGTCTATCTATCTATCTATCTATCTATCTATCTATCTATCTATCTATCATCTATCTAATTAATTTCATGTATGCTTTATAATAAAAAAAAAAATATACTATTTGATACAAATCCTCTTTCTTGTGGTGTCTAGGGACAGCAGGCTGCGCATGAGATTTCATTTTAGACACAGTACCACTCTGGAGACACAAATCAGTAGCTTGTTGCACGACCCAGCTGTGTAACTGGCAGTCCTGACTGGGTGACTGGTAGTTTATACCAGGGAACCACAAAAGGAGCGGGCATTACTCGGTGTGCGTGATAAAATACACAAAAGTTGTATATCGCCAATCATTAAAAAGTATATCCAACAGACATGGCAGTATGACTGTGATAGTAAAAGTCTGACTGGTAGTTTATATACTCTGGATCAGCAAACCTCTGTGGCTTCCAAGCAAGACTTAAACACAATGGGGCCTAAAGACCGCTGCTCCATAACCCTGTCCGCCTACTCTGATGAGGCGGACAGGAATCGCCGGAAATCAACCCGATCAAGTACGATCGGGTTGATTGACACCCCCTGCTGGCGGCCGATTGGCCGCGAGTCTGCAGGGGGTAGCGTTGCACCAGCGGCTCACAAGAGCTGCTTGTGCAATGCTGAATGCGGAGAGTGTATTGTTCTCCGCATTCAGCGATGTCTGTCGCACCTGATCCGCAGTGTCGGATCAGGTCCAACAGACATTTGGTAAAAAGGCCTCAAAGAGTTGAGGCGTCATTATCTTAATATTACACGCTCTAACAAATGATAATAATATAGCATATATTAGCATTATCACAGCCCTTTAAATGACATGATGATATCAGTCAGTGAAATGATTTAAGTCACCTTCTGTTTCTAGAACTAGAACATGAACTTTCTTCTATGTATATTTGCCCTACAGTCTACAGGATAATGTGAAATGTATAGTTCTTTGTATTTGTTATACTATTCACAGCGCCATCAGTTTACTGTACAGGCACACATGAAATACTATGGAAGTCTCAAATTCTCTGCTGAATCGCCTTTATAATCTGCCAGACTCATTAACGAATCAACAACTCTTGATAAATCAATTTTTTTTTTTTCTGGAATGCGCTTTTAAAAGAGAGAAAAAAATTGAAATATTCTAAAATGCAGGAAATGATATACAAAAGAGTCTTTTTTTGTATTAAAAAAAATGTATATATTTGGAGAAATCATTAACTGCAGAATAAATTTGAGTTACAAATTGTTTTCCTTGTAAAAAAAAAAATATTTTTTTTAAAATGAAATACTTCTGTTTATACAATAAAAAACAAAAACAAACAAAAAATAGGACATATAGCCAAATTGATGCTAGGTAACTTAAATAAAAGAGAGGACTGTGTTATGTTAAAGCAGTGTTCTCTTTTGTAACAAAGTCTTTAAAACAAATTAATGATTATAATAGCAAATACTATTCTATTCAATTGCAATTGTGGTGTACATTATTTCATTTTATAGACTCATATTAAACACATAGTTAAAGGGGCAGTATACACCATTTTTTATATAACTGCATGTAATAGACAATTCTCTAAAGAATACCTTGCACAGATACTGATCTAAAAATCCAGTATAAAACCATTTAAAAAACTCACTTAGAAGCTCCCAGTTTAGCTCTGTTTAAAAGGCAACTGGAATGCCCACTGCAAGTGGGAAATAGCAGACCCTCCCCCTGCATATAAAAAAACCCTTTACACAAACAGGAGCAAACTGGAGTGGGGCTTGGTTAAGAGTCTGAAAATCAGGGAAATGTTATTTAAAAATAAGCAAAACTATACATTTTTTAAAACAAATAAACCATATATTGGCCATATAAATGGATCAACTACAAAACATTCATGCAAAGAAAAATCTAGTGTATAATGTCCCTTTAAAGTACAACATGGGAACCACAGAGCACTGCTGGTCTCGAACAGAAACTAATCACCATTTGTCTACAGCATCCGCTTTAAAAATGAGTAGACTTAGGTCACCTAAACAGCCATATAAATGTACTATTCCTACTCCCTGTATATATAAATTAAAACCAACAATTGCAATGTCTTGCAATGCCACCTAGTGACTGTATATATATAAAACTCCATACAAATTCTTTAATAATACCTCTAGGTGACGCTCCTACTTATTATGTCCACACATAAGTAACAGAGATTAGTTATATTCTTCAACACAAAAACATCATATCCCTTATTAATTCAACATCCAACATTAATGAGGGCTAACTTGAAATGTTGCTCTGTTAATGTTTCTTAAGAATACAATAAAAATTTGAAAGTGAATGCTGAGGACAAATTGTGATTGCTATCTACATTGGAGCTTACAGTGAGCAGCTATTTTCACCTGCATTATACTGTAATGGACAGTGCTGATTCATATTTTGCTGCCTGTGGAAACTACCAGTCATTTTATCCGTAGCAGTTGTCACGCAGCTGGTCATGTGACTAGAGCTACTGATTGGATCAGAAGAAGTTTCTGTTCAGGATCAGTAGTGCCCTGCAGCTCCCAATCAGTACATTAACTATCAGATAGATTATGAGTTTTGAGCGCTATAGGGAAATTAACGACCGCCGCAAAAGCGGCGTTAATTTACCTCCCTATAGCGCTGGTATTACAGGTTTACAACAAGCAGGTTTGTGCGGGCGATATGGTTGTGTTGAGCTTCCTACTGCACCAAAATACAAGTGCTGCTTTGACATGCTCGTGCTCGATTTCCCTAAAGACATCAATGGGGAGAGCCGGCAAAAAAGAACCCCTGCGATCGCGGAAACAAAAGCTCCGTAACGCAGCTCCATTGATGTCTATGGGGAAAGAAAAAGTTATGTTTAAACCTAACACCATAACATAAAAAACATGTCTAAACTCCCCTAATCTGCTGCCCCCAACATCGCCGCCACCTACATTACAGTTATTAACCTCTAATCTGCCACCCTTAACATCGCCGCCACCTAAATAAAACTATTAACCCTTAATCTGCCGCCCTTAACATCGCCGCCACCTACATTACAGTTATTAAACCCTAATCTGCTGCCCCCAATGTCGCCGCCACTATACTAAAGTTATTAACCCCTAAACCTAACCCTAACGTAACCTAAGCATAAGTCTAACCCTAATACCCCCTAACTTAAATATAATTAAAATAAAGCTAAATAAACCTTACAATTATTAACTAAATAATACCTATTTAAAACTAAATACATACAGTATCTCACAAAAGTGAGTACACCCCTCACATTTTTGTAAATATTTTATTATATCTTTTCATGTGACAACACTGAAGAAATGACACTTTGCTACAATGTAAAGTGGTGAGTGTACAGCCTGTATAACAGTGTAAAATTGCTGTCTCCTCAAAATAACTCAACATGCAGCCATTAATGTCTAAACCATTGGCAACAAAAGTGAGTACACCCCTAAGTGGAAATGTCCAAATTGGGCCCAATTAGCCATTTTTCCTCCCCGGTGTCATGTGACTCATTAGTGTTAGAAGGTCTCAGGTGTTAATGGGGAGCAGGTGTGTTAAATTTGGTGTTATCGCTCTCACACTCTCTCATACTGGTCACTGGAAGTTCAACATGGCACCTCATGGGAAAGAACTCTCTGAGGATCTAAAAAAAAAGAATTGTTGCATAAAGATGGCCTAGGCTTAAGAAGATTGCTAAAACCCGGAAACTGAGCTGCAGCACAGTGGGCAAGACCATACAGCAGTTTCACAGGACAGGTTCCACTCAGAACTCAGTTTCAACCAAAGGAGTTGAGTGCATGTGCTCAGCGTCATATACAGAGGTTGCCTTTGGGAAATAGACGTATGAGTGCTGCCAGCATTGCTGCAGAGGTTGAAGGGGTGGGGGCTCAGCCTGTCAGTGCTCAGACCATACACCGCGCACTGCATGGCTGTCGTCCCAGAAGGAAGCCTCTTCTAAAGATGATGCACAAGAAAGCCCTCCAACAGTCTGATGAAGACAAGCAGACTAAGGACATGGAATACTGGAACCATGTCCTGTGGTCCGATGAGACCAAGATAAACTTATTTGGTTCAGAGCGTGAACGTGTCAAGCGTGTGTGACGGCAATCAGGTGAGGAGTACAAAGACAAGTGTGTCTTGCCTACAGTCAAGCATGGTGGTGGGAGTGTCATGGTCTGGGCCTGCATGAGTGCTGCCAGCACTGGGGAGCTACAGTTCATTGAGTTAACCATGAATGATAAAATGTACTGTGACATACTGAAGCAGAGCATGATCTCCTCTCTTCGGAGACTGGGCCACAGGGCAATATTCCAACATGATAATGACCCCAAACACACCTCCAAAATGACCACTGCTTTGCTAAAGAAGCTGAGGGTAAAGGTGATGGACTGGCCAAGCATGTCTCCAGATCTAAACCCTATTGAGCATCTGTGGGGCATCATCAAATGGAAGGTGGGGGAGCGCAAAGTCTCAAACATCCACCAGCTCTGTGATGTCATCATGGAGGAGTGGAAGAGGACTCCAGTGACAACCTGTGAAACTCTGGTGAACTCCATACCCAAGAGGGTTAAGACAGTGCTGGAAAATAATGGTGGCCACACAAAATATTCAAACGTTGGGCCCAATTTGGACATTTCCACTTAGGGGTGTACTCACTTTTGTTGCCAAAGGTTTAGACATTAATGGCTGTGTGTTGAGTTATTTTGAGGGGACAGCAAATTTACACTGTTATACAGGCTGTAAACTCACTACTTTACATTGTTGCAAAGTTTCATTTCTTCAGTGTTGTCACATGAAAAGATATATTAAAATTTCTCCAACATTGGTGTGTCCGGTCCACGGCGTCATCCTTACTTGTGGGATATCTCTTACCCAACAGGAAATGGCAAAGAGTCCCAGCAAAGCTGGCCATATAGTCCCTCCTAGGCTCCGCCCACCCCAGTCATTCTCTTTGCAGTTGCACAGGCAACATCTCCACGGAGATGGTTAAGAGTTTTTTGGTGTTTAAATGCAGACTTTTCTGCTTAAGGTATGACTAGCCATATTTCTAACAAGACGATGTAATGCTGGAAGGCTGTCATTTCCCCTCATGGGGACCGGTAAGCCATTTTCTTAGTCAAACAAACAGAATAAAGGGCTTAATATGGGCTAAAAAACTGGTAGACATTTTTATGGGCTAAATCGATTGCTTTATTTGGGCATTTTATTCATATTTATGCTGACAATTTGCATTTATAAACTTGGGGAATGTTTATTAAACGGCAGGCACTATGTTAGACACCTTTTCCAGTCAGGGGGCCTTCCTAGTTGTAGACTGAGCCTCATTTTCGCGCAATTACTGCGCAGTTGTTTTTTGAGAGCAGGGCATGCAGATGCATGTGTGAGGATCTGAAATTTGCTGGAAAAGCTTCTAGAAGGCGTCAATTGGTATCGTATTCCCCTCTGGGCTTGGTTGGGTCTCAGCAAAGGCTATAGCTGGGACTGTATAGGGGTTAAATTTGTAAACGTCTCCGGTTCCGTTATTTTAAGGGTTAAAGCTCTGAAATTTGGTGTGCAATACTATTAATGCTTTAAGACACTTCATACTTTTTCACATATTCAGTAATAAAGTGTTTTCTGTTTAAAATTTAAAGAGACAGTAACGGTTTTGTTTTAAAACGTTTTTTGTGCTTTGTTGACAAGTTTAAGCCTGTTTAACATGTCTGTGCCTTCAGATAAGCTATGCTCTATATGTATGAAAGCCAATGTGTCTCCCCATTTAAATTTATGTGATAATTGTGCCATAGCGTCCAAACAAAGTAAGGACAGTACTGCCACAGATAATGAAATTGCCCAAGATGATTCCTCAGATGAGGGGAGTAAACATGATACTACATCATCTCCTACTGTGTCTACACCAGTTTTGCCCACGCAGGAGGCCCCTAGTACATCTAGTGCGCCAATGCTTATTACCATGCAACAATTAACGGCTGTAATGGATAACTCCATAGCAAATATTTTATCCAAAATGCCTACTTATCAGAGAAAGCGCGATTGCTCTGTTTTAAACACTGAAGAGCAGGAGGGCGCTGATGATAATTGTTCTGTCATACCCTCACACCAATCTGAAGGGGCCATGAGGGAGGTTTTGTCAGATGGAGAAATTTCAGATTCAGGAAAAATTTCTCAACAAGCTGAACCTGATGTTGTGACATTTAAATTTAAATTAGAACATCTCCGCGCACTGCTTAAGGAGGTGTTATCTACTCTGGATGATTGTGACAACTTGGTCATTCCAGAGAAATTATGCAAGATGGACAAGTTCCTAGAGGTTCCGGTGCACCCCGACGCTTTTCCTATACCCAAGCAGGTGGCGGACATAGTAAATAAGGAGTGGGAAAAGCCCGGCATACCTTTTGTTCCCCCCCTTTATTTCAGAAATTATTTCCTATGGTCGACCCCAGAAAGAACTTATGGCAGACAGTCCCTAAGGTCGAGGGGGCAGTTTCTACTCTAAACAAACGCACTACTATTCCTATTGAAGATAGTTGTGCTTTCAAAGATCCTATGGATAAAAAATTGGAAGGTTTGCTTAAAAGATTTTTGTACAGCAAGGTTACCTTCTACAACCCATTTCGTGCATTGTTCCTGTCACTACAGCAGCGTGGTTCTGGTTTGAGGAACTAGAAAAGTCGCTCAGTAGAGAGACTCCATATGAGGAGGTTATGGACAGAGTTCACGCACTTAAATTGGCTAACTCTTTTATTTTAGATGCCGCTTTGCAATTAGCTAGATTAGCGGCGAAAAATTCAGGGTTTGCTATCGTGGCGCGCAGAGCGCTTTGGCTAAAGTCTTGGTCAGCGGATGTGTCATCCAAGACAAAATTGCTTAGCATCCCTTTCAAAGGTAAAACTCTATTTGGACCAGAATTGAAAGAGATTATTTCAGACATCACTGGGGGAAAGGGCCACGCCCTTCCACAAGATAGGCCTTTCAAGGCCAAAAATAAGTCTAATATTCGTTCCTTTCGCAATTTCAGGAACGGACCGGCCTCTAATTCTGCATCCTCTAAGCAAGAGGGTAATGCCTCACAACCCAAACCAGCCTGGAAACCGATGCAAGGCTGGAACAAGGGTAAGCAGGCCAAGAAGCCTGCCGCTGCTAACAAAACAGCATGAAGGAGTAGCCCCCGATCCGGGACCGGATCTAGTGGGGGGGCAGACTCTCTCTCTTTGCTCAGGCTTGGGCAAGAGATGTTCAGGATCCCTGGGCGCTAGAAATAGTTTCTCAAGATTATCTCCTGGAATTCAAGGAACTACCCCCAAGGGGAAGGTTCCACATGTCTCACTTATCCTCAAACCAAATAAAGAGACAGGTGTTCTTACATTGTGTAGAAGACCTGTTAAAGATGGGAGTGATACACCCAGTTCCAATAAAGGAACAAGGAATGGGATTTTATTCCAATCTGTTCGTAGTTCCCAAAAAAGAGGGAACTTTCAGACCAATTTTGGATTTGAAGATCCTAAACAAATTTCTCAGGGTACCATCGTTCAAGATGGAAACCATTCGAACGATTCTACCCACTATTCAGGAAAGTCAATTTATGACTACCGTGGATCTAAAGGATGCGTACCTACATATTCCTATCCACAAAGAACATCATCAGTTCCTAAGGTTCGCTTTTCTGGACAAGCATTACCAGTTTGTGGCCCTCCCATTCAGGTTAGCCACTGCTCCAAGGATTTTCACAAAGGTGCTAGGGTCCCTTCTAGCGGTTCTAAGACCGAGGGGCATTGCAGTAGTACCTTACTTGGACGACATTCTAATACAAGCGTCGTCCCTGTCAAAAGCAAAGTCTCATACAGACATCGTTCTGGCCTTTCTCAGATCACACGGATGGAAGGTGAACATAGAAAAATGTTCTCTGTCTCCGTCGACAAGAGTTCCCTTCTTGGGAACAATAATAGATTCCTTAGAAATGAGGATTTTTCTGACAGAGGTCAGAAAATCAAAACTTCTAAGCTCTTGTCAAGTTCTTCATTCTGTTCCTCGTCCTTCCATAGCGCAGTGCATGGAAGTGGTAGGGTTGATGGTTGCAGCAAGGGACATAGTTCCTTTTGCACGAATTCATCTAAGACCATTACAACTGTGCATGCTCAAACAGTGGAATGGGGACTATACAGACTTGTCTCCAATGATTCAAGTAGATCAGAAGACCAGAGATTCACTCCGTTGGTGGCTGACCCTGGACCATCTGTCCCAGGGAATGAGCTTCCGCAGACCAGAGTGGGTCATTGTCACAACTGACGCCAGTCTAGTGGGCTGGGGCGCGGTCTGGGAATCCCTGAAAGCTCAGGGTCTATGGTCTCGGGAAGAGTCTCTTCTCCCGATAAACATTCTGGAACTGAGAGCGATATTCAATGCTCTCAGGGCTTGGCCTCAACTAGCAAAGGCCAGATTCATAAGGTTCCAATCAGACAACATGACGACCGTTGCGTATATCAATCATCAGGGGGGAACAAGGAGTTCCCTGGCGATGAAAGAAGTGACCAAAATAATTCAATGGGCGGAGGATCACTCCTGCCACCTGTCTGCGATCCACATCCCAGGTGTGGAAAACTGGGAGGCGGATTTTCTGAGTCGTCAGACATTCCATCCGGGGGAGTGGGAACTCCACCCGGAGATCTTTGCCCAAATAACTCAATTATGGGGCATTCCAGACATGGATCTGATGGCGTCTCATCAGAACTTCAAGGTTCCTTGCTACGGGTCCAGATCCAGGGATCCCAAGGCGACTCTAGTTGATGCACTAGTAGCACCTTGGACCTTCAACCTAGCTTATGTATTTCCACCGTTTCCTCTCATTCCCAGGCTGGTAGCCAGGATCAATCAGGAGAGGGCCTCTGTGATCTTGATAGCTCCTGCGTGGCCACGCAGGACTTGGTATGCAGACCTGGTGAATATGTCATCGGCTCCACCATGGAAGCTACCTTTGAGACAGGACCTTCTTGTTCAGGGTCCATTCGAACATCCAAATCTGGTCTCCCTCCAGCTGACGGCTTGGAGATTGAACGCTTGATTCTATCGAAGCGTGGGTTTTCAGATTCTGTGATAGATACTCTGGTTCAGGCCAGAAAACCAGTAACTAGAAAGATTTACCATAAAATATGGAAAAGATATATCTGTTGGTGTGAATCCAAAGGATTCCCATGGAATAAGATAAAAATTCCTAAGATTCTCTCCTTTCTACAAGAAGGTTTTGAGAAAGGATTATCTGCAAGTTCTCTAAAGGGACAGATCTCTGCTTTATCTGTCTTACTACACAAAAGACTGGCAGCTGTGCCAGATGTTCAAGCATTTGTTCAGGCTCTGGTTAGGATCAAACCTGTTTACAGACCTTTGACTCCTCCCTGGAGTCTAAATCTAGTTCTTTCAGTTCTTCAAGGGGTTCCGTTTGAACCTTTACATTCCATAGATATTAAGTTACTATCTTGGAAAGTTTTGTTTTTGGTTGCAATTTCTTCTGCTAGAAGAGTTTCAGAGTTATCTGCTCTGCAGTGTTCTCCGCCCTATCTGGTGTTCCACGCAGATAAGGTGGTTTTGCGTACTAAGCCTGGTTTTCTTCCTAAGGTTGTTTCTAACAAAAATATTAACCAGGAGATAGGTGTACCTTCTTTATGTCTGAATCCAGTTTCAAAGAAGGAACGTTTGTTACACAATTTGGACGTAGTCCGTGCTCTAAAATTCTATTTAGAGGCTACAAAAGATTTCAGACAAACATCTTCCTTGTTTGTTGTTTATTCTGGTAAAAGGAGAGGTCAAAAAGCGACTTCTACCTCTCTTTCCTTTTGGCTTAAAAGCATCATCCGATTGGCTTATGAGACTGCCGGACGACAGCCTCCTGAAAGAATCACAGCTCACTCCACTAGGGCTGTGGCTTCCACATGGGCCTTCAAGAACGAGGCTTCTGTTGACCAGATATGTAAGGCAGCGACTTGGTCTTCACTGCACACTTTTGCCAAATTTTACAAATTTGATACTTTTGCTTCTTCGGAGGCTATTTTTGGGAGAAAGGTTTTGCAAGCTGTGGTGCCTTCCGTTTAGGTAACCTGATTTGCTCCCTCCCTTCATCCGTGTCCTAAAGCTTTGGTATTGGTTCCCACAAGTAAGGATGACGCCATGGACCGGACACACCAATGTTGGAGAAAACAGAATTTATGCTTACCTGATAAATTACTTTCTCCAACGGTGTGTCCGGTCCACGGCCCGCCCTGGTTTTTTTTAATCAGGTCTGATGAATTATTTTCTCTAACTACAGTCACCACGGTACCAGATGGTTTTTCTATATATATTTCTTCCTGTCCGTCGGTCGAATGACTGGGGTGGGCGGAGCCTAGGAGGGACTATATGGCCAGCTTTGCTGGGACTCTTTGCCATTTCCTGTTGGGGAAGAGATATCCCACAAGTAAGGATGACGCCGTGGACCGGACACACCGTTGGAGAAAGTAATTTATCAGGTAAGCATAAATTCTGTTATTTACAAAAATTTGAGGGGTGTACTCACTTTTGTGAGATACTGTACTTACCTGTATAAAAAGACCTAAGCTAGCTACAAAATAACTAATAGTTATATTGTAGCTATCTTAGGTTTTATTTTTATTTCACAGGTGTGTATGTATTTTAACTAGGTAGACTAGTTAGTAAATAGTTATTAACTATTTAATAACTACCTAGTTAAAATAAATACAAATTTACCTGTAAAATAAAACCTTACCTGCCTTACACTAAAACCTACCATTACAATCAAATAAAAAAATATGAATCAAATACAGTTATCTATATTGCAACAAAAAAACACTAAATTACACAAAATAAAAAATGAAATTATATAAAAAAATGAATTACTCCTAATCTGATAGCCATATCAAAATAAAAAGCCCCCCCAATAATAAAACCCCTAGCCTACACTAAACTGCCAATAGCCCTTAAAAGGGCCTTTTGTGGGGCATTGCCCCAAAGATAACAGCTCTTTTACCTGGCAATAAAAATTACAAACACCCCCCCAACAGTAAAACCCACCACCTACCCAACCAAAACCCCCAAATAAAACTCTATCTAAATAAATCTAAGCTAACCATTGTCCTGAATAGGGCATTTGGATGGGCATTGCCCTTAAAAGGCATTTAGCTCTTTTACGGTGCCCAAACCCTTAGCTAAAAATAAAACCCACCCAATAAACCCCTAAAAAAACCTAACACTAACCCTCCGACGATCCACAATTTTCGAAGACTAGACATCCATCCTCATCCAAGCGGGCAGAAGTCCTCATCCAAGCAGGCAGAAGACTTCATCCAGACGGCATCTTCTATCTTCATCCATCCGGCATGGAAAGGGTCCATCTTCAAGACATCCGGCGTGGATCACTTAAATCCCCTTTCTTCCCCATTCTGATACTCGGTTTGAACTTCAGCAAGTTGTCTTCATCACGTGTAGATGCCTAAATGCATTGAGTTGCTGCAATTTGTGTACCTAATAAAGTGGCCGGTGAGTGTATATTTATTTATTTATTTATTTATTTATATATATATATATATATATATATATATATATATATAGATATAGATATATATATAGATATAGGAATATATATTTAAAAACACATAGGATATTTTACCCTATGTAAAGAACATTGGAACATAAAATAGTAACAGTACATACATAGTAAAACACATTAAATATTAAAATGTATTTTAAATGATTTTTCATGTTTACAGGTATTTGAGCAGAAAGGGCTTCAAAGTGTGTGTGTGTATATATACTGTATATATATATATATATATATATATATATATATATGTACAAATGTGTTTTTATATGTATATACTGTATGTATGTATAAACAGAATCAACATATAAACATAACTAATACATATGTATATATACATACACATATTTAGACATGTATCCATTATAGACTTTTCCATTCGAACAACTTGTCATATACCATATACCTTGTAATCCTTATAACATTTTTTAATATGAATAATTTTGATTAGATAGTGTATATATGAGTGTAACACTTTATTTTAATGTGTTTATGTTGCGTTTGGTGCAACTTTTTATTTAGCCCTAACTCTTTAAGCGAGGACTTCAGTCGGGCTAGCCCTATAAGCGCAAATTTAGTTTGGGCTTCTGCAGTCGCATTTACTTTCAACTTGTAATATAATCTAGCCCATTCTATGTAACCTTGGTCTATGGCAGCTTAAAACCCACAGATGTGAACAAGTTTTAATAGAAAAGTTCCCAAAAAATATGTTTTCGTTTTGTTATGTACTTGTTATCAGGATATAAACTAGAAAGCCAACCGAAACTGACATATACAATGAACCTTTCATACCTCTTAAGGTTACATAACAGTTTTTTTTTAACTAATCCCTTTGTAAGGGTGTGTAAGGGAAATCATCATTTACACGTATCAGATCAACCTATTGTAATTTGAATCCATCCTGATAACAGTTAAGTGATATCAATGCCATTTGAATATAGGCATAATGGGTATACTAGGCATGTTTGCCCAATGATGATATAAACATTTTAATATTTTAAAAGTAGTGTTTTTTCTCATTATTATTCACTGAGAAAGCACTGTTTTCAGGTATGATGAGATATACATTTAAAACAGGGTTTTTATAGTTTTCTCACTGTACACAATGGAACCACCCCTTATTGTAATAATGTAGCTGCAAAAATGTTGGACTTCAAAGGGGTTCAAACCTTTGTGATCAGGATTTCAATAAGATAGCCACAAAAACTGAAATACTGCAGAATTCTAATGAAAATTAAAGCACGGTCAAAAAGGCACTGTTCCTTTTGAAAACCTAGTCACAAACACACAATCCCGTTTAAAGTCCAGTAACAAAAGAGAGGTTCATTTTATAAGACCAATTGCAAAGGAGCAACCCTGATTAAAAGCCCATAAATCAAGACGGCAAGATAAGATAGCCACAAAAACGCTGTCAGAATTTATCATTGCACAAGCATTTCTAGTGAAATGCTTGTGAAATGCTGCCCCCTGCACATTCACAGAATCGGCCGATAGCAGGGGGTGTTAATTTTCCCTGATCGTATCGGGATTATTATTGTCTGCCGCCTCAGAGGTCGTGGACGAGTTAAGGAGCATCGGTCTTATGACCGCTGCTTCTTAACTCCTGATTCCGGCGCATTGACTGCTTGATAAATCGGCCCCAAGTCTTGCCGTCTTCATATATGGGCTTTTAATCAGGGTTGCTCCTTTGCAATTGGTCTTATAAAATTAACCTTTCCATTGTTACTGGGCTTTTAAAAGGGAGTGTGTGTTTGTGACTAGGTTTTCAAAAGCAATAGTGCCTTTTTGACCGGGCTTAAATTTTCATGACCGCATAGACCAAACCCATTTAAAATTCTGCTGTTTTTCAGTTTTTGTGGCTATCTTATTGAAATCCTGGTAACAAAGGCTTGATCTCATTTGAAGTCCAACATTTTTACAGTTACATTATTACAATGTAGTGGTTCCATTATGTACAGTGAGAAAACTATAAAAACCCTGTTTTAAATATATATCTCATCATACCTGAAAACGGTGCTTTCTCACACCTAGATTACAAGTTTTGCGTTTGTGTTTTAGCGCTGAAAAAATGGCCATTTCAGCATTAAAAGAGCAATGCAGCCATTACGGTATAGCTGTACCGCAATCCTTTTAGCCTGTAACGTAACGTCAGTCCCGCACTCAAAAAATTACTTTTTTTCATGGGATTCCCATAGCGCTGCCATTTCAAGTTTTGCGGTGAGGCTAAAAAGCTTGCGTTACACCCTATAACGACACAATCCGTACCGCCATCTGAGACCAGTAGTTATAAGTTTTATTCAACAAAACTGTTACATAAAACTCATAACTAAACTGTTACAAAATACACTATCACCCATAAACTACCTATTAACCCCTAAACCGAGGCCCTCCCGCCATCGCAAACACTATATTAAATGTATTTCCGCTCCCAACATGACCGCCACTAATAACATTTATTAACCCCTATTCCGCCGCTCCCTGACATCGTCGCCACTATACTAAAGTTATTAACCCCTATTCCCCCGCGTCCCAACATTGCCCACACAATAATAAATATATTAACCCCTATTCCGATGCTCCCCGACATCACCACCACTAAATAAAGTTATTAACCCCTAAACCTCTGGCCTCCCAAATCACTACCACTAAATAAACCTATTAACCCCTAAACCACCAGCCCCCTACATCACCAAAAACGAAATAAAACTATTAACCCTCTAAACCTAACAAATCCCTAACTTTAAATTAAAATTACAAGATCCCAATCTTAAAATAAGTAAAAACTTACCTGGGAAATTAAAAAAAACTAAGTTTAAACTATAAATTAAACTAACATTACTATTAGACTAAAAGTAAAATAACTATCAATTAAATAAATAAAATTACTCATTAAAAAAACTAACTACAAAAAAAAAACTCTACAGTTACAAAACATTTAAAATACTAAATTACAAAAAATAAAAAAATACTAAATTACAAAAAATAGCAAACAATCGGCTAGATTGCGAGTCTTGCGTTAGCCTTAAAAAGCAGCGTTGAGAGGTCCCAACGCTGCTTTTTAACGCCCGCTGGTATTACGAGTCTGGCAGGTACAGGTGTCCTGCTCACTTTTCTTCCGCGACTCGAGCATACCGCAAATCCCTTACGTCAATTGCGTATCCTATCTTTTCAATGGGATTTTCCTAACGCCGGTATTACGAGTCTAGGAAGAAGTGAGCGGTAGACCCTCTCCTGTCAAGACTCCTACCGCATTTAAAAGTCAGTAGTTAAGAGTTTTATGGGCTAATGCTGTAGTATAAAACTCTGAACTAAAGTGCTAAAAAGTACACTAACACCCATAAACTACCTATTAACCCCTAAACCGAGCCCCCCCCCCCCACATCGCAAACACTTAAATAAATGTTTTAACCCCTAATCTGCCGACCGGACATCGCCGCCACTTAAATATATTAACCCCTAAACCGCCGCACTCCCGCCTCGCAAACACTAGTTAAATTTTATTAACCACTAATCTGCCGTCCCTAACATTGCCAACACCTACCTACATTTATTAACCCCTAATCTGCCACCCCCAATGTCGCCGCAACTATATTAAATGTATTAACCCCTAAACCTAAGTCTAACCCTAACACCCTCCTAACTTAAATATAATTTAAATAAAACAAAATAAAATTACTACAATTAAATAAATTATTCCTATTTAAAACTAAATACTTACCGAAAAATAAACCCTAAGCTAGCTACAATATAACTAATAGTTACATTGTAGCTAGCTTAGAGTTTATTTTTATTTTACAGGCAACTTTGTATTTATTTTAACTAGGTACAATAGTTATTAAATAGTTATTAACTATTTACTAACTACCTAGATAAAATAAAGACAAATTTACCTGTAAAATAAACCCTAACCTAAGTTACAATTACACCTAACACTACACTATAATTAAATTAATTACCTAAACTAACTACAATTAAATACAATTAAATTAAATAAACTAAAGTACGAAAAAACCCCACTAAAATACAAAAAATAATAAAATAATTACAAGAATTTTAAACTAATTACACCTAATCTAATCCCACTAATAAAATAAAAAAGCCCCCCAAAATAAAAAAAAATCCCTACCCTATACTAAATTACAAATAGCCCTTAAAAGGGTCTTTTGTGGGGCATTGCCCCAAAGTAATCAGCTCTTTTACCTATAACAAAAAATACAATACCCCCCAACATTACAACCCATCACCCACACACCCAACCCTACTCTAAAACCCACCCAATCCCCCCTTAATAAAACCTAAAACTACCCCCTTGAAGATCACCCTACCTTGAGACGTCTTCACCCAACCGGGCAGAAGTGGTCCTCCAGAGGGGCAGAAGTCTTCATCCAATCCGGGCAGAAGAGGACCTCCAGATGGGCAGAAGTCTTCATCCAGGCGGCATCTTCTATCTTCATCCATCCGACGAGGAGCGGCTCCATCTTGAAAACATCCGACATGGAGCATCCATCCAGACCGACGACTACCCGGCGAATGACGGTTCCTTTAAATGACGTCATCCAAGATGGCGTCCCATGAATTCCGATTGGCTGATAGGATTCTATCAGCCAATCGGAATTAAGGTAGGAAAAATCCTATTGGCTGATGCAATCAGCCAATAGGATTGAAGTTCAATCCTATTGGTTGATCCAATCAGCCAATAGGATTGAGCTCGCATTCTATTGGCTGTTCCAATCAGCCAATAGAATGTGAGCTCAATCCTATTGGCTGATTACATCAGCCAAAAGGAATTTTCCTACCTTAATTCCGATTGGCTGATAGAATCCTATCAGCCAATCGGAATTCAAGGGACGCCATCTTGGATGACGTCATTTAAAGGAACCGTCATTCGTCGGGTAGTCGTTGGTCTGGATGGATGCTCCGCGTCGGATGTCTTCAAGATGGAGCCGCTCCTTGTCGGATCTTGATCTTCAAGGGGGTAGTGTTAGGTTTTATTAAGGGGGATTGTGTGGGTTTTAGAGTAGGGTTGGGTGTGTGGGTTGTAATTTTGGGGGGGTATTGTATTTTTTGTTACAAAAATAATAGTATAGCTGCACCACCAATTGTATTAAAACATCATGTTTTTATTTAGCCACTTTAAAACAGACAACGTTTCGGACCCATGTCCTTATTCATGTCTCAGACATTTTAATATGGTATTAGAAAAAGAATATTTTTTATTGTTTTGGATAATTTTGTTTGTTATTTTTTGTAATAGTAGTTTTTTTATTTTTTGTAATTTTAGTGTTTTTTATTTTTTTATATTGTTAGTTGTTTTTTTGTAATGGTAGGTTTTAGTGTAAGGCAGCTTAGGTTTTACTTTTATTTCACAGGTAAGTTTGTATTTATTTTAACTAGGTAGTTAGTAAATAGTTATTAACTATTTACTAACTAGTCTACCTAGTTTAAATAAATACAAAATTACCCGTTAAATAAAATAAAACCTAAGCTAGCTACACTATAACTATTAGTTATATTGTAGCTAGCTTAGGTTTTATTTTTATTTCACAGGTAAGTTTGTTTTTAGTTTTAAATAGGTATTATTTAGCTAATAATTGTAACTTTAATTTAGGTCTATTTGTATTATATTAAAGTTAGTGGTGTTAGGTTTAGGGGTTAGGGTTACGGTTAGGTTTCAGATTACGGTTAGCTATAGGTTTAGGTCTAGGGGTTAATATACTTTAATTTAGGTTGTTGCAATGTGGGGGGTTGGCGGTTTAGGATTTATTTAGTGGTAGTGATGTGGAATGTCGGGGAGCAGCGGAATAGGGGTTAATATCTTTATTATAGTGTGGGCAATGTTGGGGTGTGGGGGGAATAGGGGTTAATAACTTTATTAAAGTTGCAGCAATATTGGGAGCGGCAGATTAGGGGTTAATAACATTATGTCGGCGATGTTGGGGGCAGCAGATTAGGGGTGTTTAGACGTGGGGATAATGTTAGGGTGTTAGGTTTAAACATAACTTTTTTTTCCCCATAGACATCAATCGGGCTGCGTTACGGAACTTTTCATTCTGCTATCGCAGGTGTTAGTTTTTTTTAACAATCTCTCTCCCCATTGATGTCTATGGGAAAAGCGTGCACAAGCACGTCAAAGCAGGGCTTGTATTTTGTGCGGTATGGAGCTCAACGCAACCATATTGCACCCACAAGCCGGCTTTTCAAAAACTCGTAATGGCAGTGCTATGGATGGTGAAATAACACATGTTGCATTCGTTTCACACCCTCTATAGCGTAAAACTTGTAATATAGGTGTCAGTGAATAATATTGAAATAAAAAACACTACTTTTAAAATATTAAAATGCTAATATCATCATTGGGCAAACATGCCTAGTATACCCATTATGCCTATATTAAAATGGAATTGATATTACTGAACTGTTATCAGGATGGAATCAAATTACAATATGTTAATCTGATATGTGTAAATGATGATTTCCCTTACACACTCTTAAAAAGGGATTAGTTCAATAAAACTGGTATGTGATCTTAAGATCTATGAAAGGACCATTATATATGTCAATTTTGGTTGGATTCCTAGTTTCTATCCTGATAACAAGTACTTAACAAAGCGAAAACGTATTTTTGAAAATGTTTCTATTAAAACTTATTGACATCTGTGGGTTTTAAGCTGCCATAGGCCAAGGTTACATAGAATCGCCTAGATTATATTACAAATTTAAAGTAAACGTGACTGCACAAGCGCAACCTAAATTTGCACTTGTAGGGTTAGCGTGACTGAAGTCCTCGCTTAAAGAGTTAGGGCTAAATAAAAAGTTGCACCAAATGCAACTTAAACACATTAAAATAAAAGTGTTACACTCATATATACACTATCTAATCAAAATTATTCATATTAAAAAATGTTATAAGGATTACAAGGTATATGGTATATGACAAGGTATTTGAATGGAAAGGTCTATAATGGATACATGTCTAAATATGTGCATGTATATCTACACATGTATTACTTATGTTTATATGTTGATTCTGTATATACATACATACATATATACACATAAAAACTACAGTGTATCCATCTTCTGATGGCTACTTCCAGCAGGATAATGCACCATGTCACAAAGCTCAAATCATCTCAAACTGGTTTCTTTAACATGAAAATGAGTTCACTGTACTCCAATGGCCTCCACAATCACCAGATCTCAATACAATACAGAACCTTTGGGATGTGGTGGAATGGGAGATTTGCATTATAGATGTGCAGCTGACAAATCTGCAGCAACTGCGTGATGCTTTCATGTCAATATGGTCCAAAATCTCTGAGGAATGTTTCCAACACTTTGTTGAATCTATGCCACAAAGAATTAAGGCAGTTCTGAAGGCAAAAGGGGGTCAACCCGATACTAGCAAATGTACCTAATAAAGTGTGCGATGAGTATATATATATATATATATATATATATTTATAGGCATAAATATTTTACAAAACATATATCAGATATATATATATATATATATATATATATATATATATATATAAATTAAAAATTAAAAACTGGAATGTAAATCATTCATAACTACCTTGGGGAGAGCACATTTGGTCTAATGCAGGTTAGTGCATGAGCGATGTGTTAGTTTGTTTCCAGTTTGAGTGTTTCCAGTTTGAGTGTTCCATTGAAGTCTATGGAGAAAAAATTTAACGTGGTCACAATATCCAAAGTTCTAAAGTTAGTGCTCGTTGGCTTTCACTCACATGCAAACATTTTACTTTCAATTTGTAATTCACGCTCTAAATAGCGCACCACTTGTAATCTTTGCCATTGTGTTTAGGGTAATCATTCTTGATGGTATGTATATTTTCTCCTAATCTAGATCTAAAGGGACATGCGGTGTGTAAATTGCAAATTACAAGAATGTTGTTAAAGGTAAATTACATTTACTGCATATAATAAGTTTTATGATTCTATATTTTTTATTATCAATCATAGATCTGCATTTTTGTACACACCGTTCATTTCAAACAAAAGTGTCAGAACCACTACACATTCCATATTTAAATAATGCTTTTTTCCATTTTTATTAGTTAACCAATTATATACATGCTTTATAATCATATCTCTTATATACAGTAACTCATTCACCTAGATTACAAGTTTTGCGTTTAAGAGGGTAGTTAATGAACTCAACAAAAGTTGCGTTATTTCACCCTCCATAGCCCTGTCATTGCAAGTTTTTGAAAAGCCGACTCGTGCGTGCGATATGGTTGCGTTGAGCTCCATACCACACAAAATACAAGCGCTGCTTTGACGTGCTTGTGCACGCTTTCCCCATAGACATCAATGGGGAGAGAGTGTCAGAAACAAAACTAACACCTGTGATCGTGGAATGAAAAGCTCCGTAACGTAGCCCCATTGATGTCTATAGGGAAAAAAAAGTTATGTTTAAACCTAACACCCTAACATAAACCCGAGTCTAAACACCCCTAATCTGCTGCTCACGACACCTAAATAAAGTTATTAAACCCTAATGTTCCACTCCCGATATCGCCGCCACCGAAATAAATCTAATAGCCTCTAATCTGCCGCTATACTAAAGTTATTAACCTCTATTCCCCCGCACTCCAACATCGCCCACACTATAAAAAAGATATTAACCCCTATTCCACTGCTCCCCGACATCGCTGCCACTAAATAAACCTATTAACCCCTAAATCTCTGGCCTCCCACATCACTACCACTAAATAAACCTGTTAACCCCTAACCACCAGCCCCCCACATCGCAATAACCTAAATTAAACTATTAACCTCTAAACCTAACCCTAACCGTAACCCTAAACCTAACCCTAACACCCCCTAACTTTAACATAATTAAAATAGAGCTAAATTAAAGTAACAATTATTAACTAAATAATACCTATTTAAAACTAACTACTAAAACTAACTACATACTTACCTGTGAAATTAAACCTAACGGCTAGATTTAGAGTTTTGTCGGTAGCAACCCGCGTAGCTAACGCTGGCTTTTTTCCCCCCGCACCTTTTAAATACCGCTGGTATTTAGAGTTCACAGAAGGGCTGCGTTAGGCTCCAAAAAGGGAGCGTAGAGCATAATTTACCGCCACTGCAACTCTCAATACCAGCAGAGCTTACGGACGCGGCCAGCTTCAAAAACGTGCTCGTGCATGATTCCCCCATAGGAAACAATGGGGCTGAGATGGCTGAAAAAAAAACTAACACCTGCAAAAAAGCAGCGTTCAGCTCCTAATGCAGCCCCATTGTTTTCTATGGGGAAGTCTGCACCTAACACCCTAACATGTACCCCGAGTCTAAACACCCCTAACCTTACACTTATTAACCCCTAATCTGCCGCCCCCGCTATTGCTGACCCCTGCATATTATTATTAACCCCTAATCTGCCGCTCCGTACACCGCCGCAACCTACATTATACCTATGTACCCCTAATCTGCTGCCCATAACACCGCCGACCCCTATATTATATTTATTAACCCCTAATCAGCCCCCCACAACGTCGCCGCCAGCTACCTACAATAATTAACCCCTAATCTGCCGTCCGGACCTCACCGCTACTATAATAAATGTATTAACCCCTAATCCGCCTCACTCCCACCTCACTAACCCTATAATAAATAGTATTAACCCCTAATCTGCCCTCCCTAACATCGCTGACACCTAACTTCAAGTATTAACCCCTAATCTGCCGACCGGACCTCGCCGCTACTCTAATAAATGTATTAACCCCTAAAGCTAAGTCTAACACTAACACCCCCCTAAATTAAATATAATTTACATCTAACAAAATAAATTAACTCTTATTAAATAAATTATTCCTAATTAAAGCTAAATACTTACCTGTAAAATAAATCCTAATATAGCTATTTTAGGATTAATATTTATTTTACAGGCAACTTTGTATTTATTTTAACCAGGTACAATAGTTATTAAATAGTTAATAACTATTTAATAGCTACCTAGTTAAAATAATTACAAAATTACCTGTAAAATAAATCCTAACCTAAGTTACAATTAAACCTAACACTACACTATCATTAAATTAATTAAAAAAATTACCTACAATTATCTACAATTAAACCTAAAACTACACTATCAATAAATTAATTACATAAAATACCTACAAATAAATACAAATAAATAAACTAACTAAAGTACAAAAAAATAAAAAAAGAACTAAGTTACAAAAATTAAAAAAATATTTACAAACATTATAAAAATATTACAACACTTTAAGCTAATTACACCTACTCTAAGCCCCCTAATAAAATAACAAAGCCCCCCAAAATAAAAAAATGCCCTACCCTATTCTAAAATAAAAATTGTAAAGCTCTTTTACCTTACCAGCCCTTAAAAGGACCTTTTGCGGGGCATGCCCCAAAGAATTCAGCTCTTTTGCCTGTAAAAAAAACATACAATACCCCCCAACATTACAACCCACCACCCACATACCCCTAATATAACCCACCCCCCCCTTAAATATACCTAGCATTAAGCCCCTGAAGATCATCCTACCTTATCTTCACCATGCCGGGTATCACCGATCGGTCCACAAGAGGCTCCTCAGAAGTCTTCATCCAAGCCCAAGCAAGGGCTGAAGAGGTCCATGATCCGGCTGAAGTCCTGGCCCAAGCGGGGGCTGAAGATGTCCATTATCCGGCTGAAGTCTTCATCCAAGCGGGAGCTGAAGAGGTCCATGATCCGGCTGAAGTCTTCTATCAAGCGGCATCTTCAATCTTCTTTCTTCTGGATCCATCTTCATCCCACCGACGCGGAACATCCTTCTTCACCGAAGACTTCCTGATGAATGACGGTTCCTTTAAAGGACGTCATCCAAGATGGCGTCCCTCGAATTCCGATTGGCTGATAGGATTCTATCAGCCAATCGGAATTAAGGTAGGAAAATTCTGATTGGCTGATGGAATCAGCCAATCAGATTCAAGTTCAATCCGATTGGCTGATCCAATCAGCCAATCAGATTGAGCTGGCATTCTATTGGCTGTTCTGATCAGCCAATAAAATGCGAGCTCAATCTGATTGGCGGATCCAATCAGCCAGTCGGATTGAACTTCAATCTGATTGGCTGATTCAATCAGCCAATCAGAATTTTCCTACCTTAATTCCGATTGGCTGATAGAATCCTATCAGCCAATCGGAATTAGAGGGACGCCATCTTGGATGACGTCCCTTAAAGGAACCGTCATTCGTCGTGAAGTCGTCGGTGAAGAAGGATGTTCCGCGTCAGCGGGATGAAGATGGATCTGGAAGAAAGAAGATTGAAGATGCCGCTTGATAGAAGACTTCAGCCGGATCATGGACCCCTTCAGCTCCCGCTTGGATGAAGACTTCAGCCGGATCATGGACCTCTTCAGCTACCGCTTGGATGAAGACTTCAGCTGGATCATGGACCTCTTCAGCCCCCGCTTGGGCCAAGACTTCAGCCGGATCATGGACCTCTTCAGCCCCCGCTTGGGCTTGGATGAAGACTTCGGAGGAGCCTCTTGTGGACCGATCGGTGATACCCGGCATGGTGAAGATAAGGTAGGATGATCATCAGGGGCTTAGTGTTAGGTTTATTTAAGGGGGTTAGTGGGTTGTAATGTTGGGGGGGTATTGTATGTTTTTTTTACAGGCAAAAGAGCTGAATTCTTTGGGGCATGCCCCGCAAAAGGTCCTTTTAAGGGCTGGTAAGGTAAAAGAGCTTTACAATTTTTATTTTAGAATAGGGTAGGGCATTTTTTTATTTTGGGGGGCTTTGTTATTTTATTAGGGGGCTTAGAGTAGGTGTAATTATCTTAAAATTGTTGTAATATTTTTAAAATGTTTGTAAATATTTTTTTATTTTTTGTAACTTAGTTCTTTTTTTATTTTTTGTACTTTAGTTAGTTTATTTATTTGTATTTATTTGTAGGTATTTTATGTAATTAATTTATTGATAGTGTAGTGTTAGGTTTAATTTTAGATAATTGTAGGTATTTTATTTAATTAATTTAATGATAGCGTAGTGTTAGGTTTAATTGTAACTTAGGTTAGGATTTATTTTACAGGTAATTTTGTAATTATTTTAACTAGGTAACTATTGAATAGTTATTAACTGTTTAATATAAAATAAATACAAAGTTTCCTGTAAAATAAATATTAATCCTAAAATAGCTACAATATAATTATAATTTATATTGTAGCTATATTAGGGTTTATTTTACAGGTAAGTATTTAGCTTTAATTAGGATTAATTTATTTAATAAGAGTTAATTTATTTCGTAAGATAAAAATTATATTTAACTTACAACCCACCACCCACATACCCCTAATCTAACCCAAACCCCCCTTAAATAAACCTAACACTAAGCCCCTGAAGATCTTCCTACCTTATCTTCACCATACCAGGTTCACCGATCGATCCAGAAGAGCTCCTCCGATGTCCTGATCCAAGCGCATGCGGGGGGCTGAAGAGGTCCATGATCCGGCTGAAGTCATCATCCAAGCGGGAGCTGAAGAGGTCCATGATCCAGCTGAAGTCTTCATCCAAGCGGGAGCTGAAGAGGTCCATGATCCGGATGAAGTCTTCTATCAACGGCATCTTCAATCTTCTTTCTTCGGGAGCCATCATCTTCCATCCGACGCAGAACATCCTCTTCTCCCGACGCCTACTAGCCGAATGACGGTTCCTTTAAATTACGTTATCCAAGATGGCGTCCCTCGAATTCCGATTGGCTGATAGGAGGGACGCCATCTTGGATGACGTCATTTAAAGGAACCGTCATTCGGCTAGTAGGCGTCGGGAGAAGAGGATGTTCCGCGTCGGATGGAAGATGATGGCTCCCGAAGAAAGAAGATTGAAGAACATAGGGATAATGTAAGTAGCGGCGGTTTACGGAGCGGCAGATTAGGGGTTAAAAATAATATACAGGGGTCAGCGATAGCGGGGGCGGCAGAATAGGGGTTAATAAGTGTAAGGTTAGGGGTGTTTAGACTCGGGGTACATGTTAGGGTGTTAGGTGCAGACGTAGGAAGTGTTTCCCCATAGCAAACAATGGGGCTGCGTTAGGAGCTGAACGCGGCTTTTTTGCAGGTGTTTTTTCAGCTCAAACAGCCCCATTGTTTCCTATGGGGGAATCGTGCACGAGCATGTTTTTGAGGCTGGCCGCGTCCGTAAGCAACTCTGGTATCGAGAGTTGAAGTTGCGTTAAATATGCTCTACGCTCCTTTTTTGGAGCCTAACGCAGCCATTCTGTGGACTCTCAATACCAGAGATATTTTAAAGGTGCAACCAGAAAAAAGCCAGCGTTAGATATGCGGGTCCTTACCGACAAAACTCTAAATCTAGCCGTTAGTGTCATGAGATGCAGGACACAGCATAGAAGGTACCATGCTATTTTATTGCAGATCACAGAAGTATACAGCTTGTACAACACATCAAACTTGGTAACTGCGACATAGACAATAACGGCCCAAACCACGCCCCCATCCGGTGACGTCAATTCACACTCTCATCAGATCTTCCCCTTTTCAAAGGACAAAGCATACATTTTTTTTCTTTTTTGAATACATCAAATAACAAGATATACAAGAAGCATACAGAAATAGTTTTGTTTAGTATAAAACAAATAACAAGTTAAAGAGTATATATATATATATATATATATATATATATATATATATACATACATATATATATATATATATATATGAGAACAAAGGTAGAATGAGACTACTCAGAGGTCTGAGTAGAGTCAAGCGATACTCTGCGTGTTGCGCTCATCTAATAAGTGTAGGATGTATGAGGCTGTTAAAGAGGACAGCTACTATATGGGGTAAGAACCCTATGTAGTTGTAGTAAATATAGACAAAAAAAGGTTTTAACAGCGCCTATACATCCACTATAACTGAAAATGTTGTGACGAAAAGTAGTCCATGAAAGTCCTGTGGATATAGTCAGTAAATAATGAATCGCCAAATGTCAGATGATATAAGATAAATTGGTATAAAATACCCTTACCAGATATTACCCCAATCTAATGAGGTAAGTATGCCACACTGGGGGTATATGTAGGTAGCAAATCTCTTTCCGGATGCCGGTGCGTGTGGCTTTTCCGATTTTGTCTGCCTCCTGGAGTATGTGGGGATGTAGTTCTTGTAATGAAGATATCCCACAAGCTTCCTGTGCAGGTGTATATATAGCCTCTTGGAGTGATTCTCTATCCCGGTATAAACTTTCTCCTCCGTAGGGGTACCCAGGGAAAAAAGAGAGCGTATATAGGGTAATACAGCTTTTATTATAACTTAAGCAGTTAGAATACAGCACACATTAAACTCACATTTATAACCCTCAAACACAATGAGGTATGTTCACAGCATGTAAGACCATTGATGGTCTCTCCAAGTATGTGTCAGATGGGATTCCCAAATAGGATTATAGGAGTATAAGGTGAGCAATGTCCGTGAAATGGCCACACAGGGCAAACAGATAATAACAATAAAAGAGTCTTGTATAAAAAGGTGCTAGCTTACTAGCTAAACAACAATAAAACAAATGGTTAAATGAGAGCTAAAATATAGATACCCTGACGCGTTTCAAAGGTTTTTTAGTGTATCCTACATCTTCAGAGGGGTGTTTGATAGTGGTCCGTAATCGCTATTTTTGAACGCTTAGGGCGGCGGCACGCCCACCGCGTATAATAGGTCCTACGTGATCATGTGCCTGAACGTAGTGACGTACGGCGTCTTGCGTGAGACATAAATATTTGATGGACGTTAGGGGAGTGTGTTACGTTGGTTGTAAGTGCCATTAGTGATTGGATTCGCCATTAGCGTATGGCGTGATATTGTAATGAACACGTTAATTTGTATAGAGCAAGGCTTATGGGACATGTAGTTTTTACGTCTGTTCCCAGCCTAAAGTAAATATTGTAGGCTAGGTATATAACGATCTAATGAAATTAGTAACATTTACCATAATATAATGGAATAAAGCTGGCTTAATATAGTGATAATCCTCTACCTGGATATAATGATACCAGTTGATTTTTATAAAAAAGAGACATAAATATATATATATATAGGAGAAGCATACGTTCCTGATCAGTATTAGTATGCATGAATTGTGTAATCATAATCATAAGAGATTGTTCAATACATATATAATTATTATACAAAATAATAGGATATGGATCAATACATATATAGTTATTATACTCCATCCATGTATTGTTTTACTGTATATACTATACTTTTTAGACTAACTTATTATTCTGCTATAAATGAAATCAGCTATTATGTCTGTTTATCTACAGAACAATTACAAAGAGGATACAGTGTGAATACATTGCAGATAGAAGGTATATATAAATTGAACCTACTGCTTATAACATGTCTTACAGAGATTATGTCTAGGATACTATAGTTATACGATCCCATGTATAACATATGGACCCTGAAAGAACTATAGTATATCTCTGGGAATAGTATAGTAGAGTAAAAAATGCGAAATGAAGGATAAAAGATAGAAATATAAATATCCCTAGAATAGTTTGTCTATTGAAGGCAAAGAATACTTGTAATAGGATAATGTATACAGCACAAATAGTTTGTACAATTATTACTATTCCATATGGACTTATATGATAGTCCAGATATATGATAGGGAAGTTGTGATTGCCTTATCTTGGCATTCCTTAATATAGGTTTACACATGTTTACTATTATGGGGGAAATATAAGACTAGAGAGGATCCACATAGAGGTAAGGATCTTTAAGTAAGGAAAGCTGCTATGTCTATGTCCTTGTTTAGGCCTTTAGGGGTCATAGAGTCTAACTTGTGAATCCACTGAGTCTCCCTGCATCTTAGATGTAGTTCCCTGCTTATTCCTTCTGGTGGTTCTTTAATATGTTCTAATATGGTGCCTCTTAAGCATGTTGGATTAGAATTATGTGTTAATCGGAAATGATTTGATACACTATGTTTTTTAAAACCGTTTTCTATATTTCTAATGTGTTCTAGAAGCCTAGTTTTGTAGGGTCTAATGGTGCGTCCTACATATTGGAGCTTGCAGTCACATTCTATGAGGTACACCACATGGTCTGTTTTACAATTTGTGATTGATTCAAGTTCCCAGCTTTTATTGTTTGCGGATGAAGTGATGCTTTTAGTAGGTTTGTTTTTACTGTAGTGATGTTTGCATGCTTCACTATGTAGTTGGTTGCATTTGAAGAAACCCTTAGTTTTACTTTGTAGCCAGTTAGTAGTTTTTTCTGTCATTGTTAGTGATTTTAGTTTGCTTGGGGCGATAGTAGCTCTCAAGTTCATGCCTTTTCTAAAAACAAGTTTAGGGTTATTTTTAGTGATTTCGTTTAGCAGTGTGTCTTTTTTTAGGATGTGCCAGTGTTTATTTAAGATGGTTTTGATAGCATTTACTCCTTCATTTTATATTGTGATCATTAGCGGTATTTCCTTTTGTTTATTGTTTTTTTTCTTAGTGGTACTGAGGCATCCAGTCCCAAACTTTCAGGTACTGGCTGAAGATGTTTTTAGATTTCGACGTGTGACTGTCCCTCCATCAGTAAGGACTACATAAGACTTTGGTTTTGGAGAGCTACCAAATACCATAGCAGGTGTCTTCCATTTCTTCTCATCATCCAGTTTAACTCTGACACTTTGCCCCACATTCAGCTCCTGCAAAGGCCTCACAGAGTGTTTCCTGTCGTAGAAGAATCAATAGCCCCTTTTTGCCTCTTTATCCCTCCTAAGGAACTCGTCCAGAGGAATAGAGCTAGATGGCTGGAAGACACCCACAGAGGGTAAGGTGGTGCGAATGTGACGTCCTAGCATCAGCTGTGCTAAAACCCGTGGCTTGAATGGGAGTCGCCCTATAGGCCAAGAGGGATAGGTACGGCTCAGATTGCTTCAAAATTAACTTTGTTGTTTGAACTGCCCTTTCAGTCATTCCATTGGCCTGCGGGTAATGTGGACTCGATGTAGAATGGCCGAAATCATATTCACTGCTGAAAGAACTGAACTCCGTGGAAGCAAACTGCATTCCGTTATCACTCACTAACTCAATTGGTATGTCCCACCAGGCGAACAAGCTCTTGAGACGAGTGATAACGGCTTGACTTGTGATCTCATTCAAGGGTGCAATCTCCAAATACCCGGAATAGTAGTCAATCATGACTAGGTACTTTTTCCCGTGCAGTTCGCACAAATCAGCAACTATTTTCTGCCACGGCCTGCAGGCAGCGGAGTAGAAATCAAGGGCTCCCTTCTCTGAGTAGGCCGGCATTCCCAGCAAAAGGCACATTTTGACACATGGCTTGCAATGTCGGAACTGATCCCAGGCCACCATACTGCCGTAGCTGCCCTTTCTCTGCACTTTGTAATGCCCAATTGGCCATCATGAATTCTACATAACATCTCCTGCCGCATGCTAACAGAATTAACAATGCGGTCCTGGAACAGCACCAACCCATCCAGCTCCGTGAGCTGTGACCTTTCTGACTTGTAAGAACTTAAAGACATCCAGGCTGCCTGGCTCTCAGTCCAACCTTCTTTTATGTACTTAATAACTTCTTGAAGGTCAGTATCTAAATATGTCTCCTTTCTTATTTGCTCTAGTTTCCCTGACGAAATGGATTTGGATGCCAGAACTGAATCTACATACACTTTCACATCTGATTTCGTTGAAGATTCTTCAGCAGCAGCCAGTGGGAGCCTGGAAAGTGTATCTGCCACTACCAGTTGTTTCCCTGGCACATGCACTGCCTGAACGTTGAACTTGAGCAGCCTCATCAGAAGTCTCTGGCATCTTAGGGGTGTTTTGTCAATATCATAGGAGTTGATTAGAGGGACTAGTGGTTTATGATCAGTCTCCAGACTAAATTTCTTAAAACCCACTAGGTAACGCTGGAAGCGCTCACAGGCCCAAACTGCAGCCAGGCACTATTTCTCAATTTGCGCGTATTTCGACTGAACAGCCCTCAGTGTACAGGAACAGTAAGCGATGGGCTGTAGTTTGTTCGTATTCAACTGCAGGAGGGCAGCCCCTAACCCATAACTGCTCGCATCAGCACTAACCACAGTGTTTTTAGAAGGGTCGTAGAACCCCAAAACTGGGGCAGACCCCAGCAGGGACTTGACCTGCACAAAAGATTCTAACTGTTAAGGTCACCCAGACCCAGGCAACATCTTTCTTTAACAACTCTGTGATAGGGTGTAGTATTGTGGATAAATCTGGAAGGAAACTGTCCACATAATTCACAAGGCCCAATATTTGTCTCACCTCATGTACATCAGAAGGACTTTTCATCTGTTCAATAGCAAGGATTTTATCAGGGTCTGGCTTGATGCCATCCCCATTAATAATATGCCCAAAGTAACATAACTCAGCCTTCCTAAAATGGCATTTCTCCTTATTTAATTTTATCCCGGACTCTCTAATGGCCCGCAGCACCCAGCTCAATCGCTGACCATGTTCTTCTAATGTAGACCCATACACCAAAATGTTGTCCATGACGACTGCCATGCCCTCGTAGTCCCTTAGGAGAGAACTCATCTCTCTTTGAAAGATTTCAGGAGCAGAGGATATCCCAAAGGGGAGTCTGCAGAAGCAAAACCGACCTACCGTTGTGTAATGAAGGTAGTCAGTTTGCGGCCCTTTGGATCTAGAGGTATCTGCCAGAAGCCACTGGAAGCATCCAGTGTAGAGAAGAACTTCACCCCAGCCAATTTTGGAGCTATGTCTTCAAGTGTTGGCAGCACATATATCTCTCTCTTCACCGCCTCATTCAGCCTTTTCAAGTCTACGCAGATGCATACCTTCCCGTTTTTCTTCGCAACAGGCACAATGGGGGCACACCAGTCAGTTGCTTCAACAACCTCTTCAATAACTCCCATATTCTTCATACGCAGAAGTTCCTTCTCCACTTGAGGCATGAGCGGGAACGGAATTCTACGGGGAGTGGTAATGCTGTATGGGACTGCGTCACCTTTAAGTGATATTCGGACTGGGTTGCAATTCAGTAGGACCAATTTACCAAACATGTAAAATCTCATTCACTCTGGCGACCAAGCCCAAACCACAGGTTGCTTTTCTGCTCAACAACAGACCCTACAAAGGACACTTCTTGACCCTCCTGGTCACTATCCACCTGCATCTCCTTAATGTATTCAGTTTTACACGCCACTTCAAAATGGCCCATTTGGTTACATTTTCTACATCTTTTGTCTTTAGCAGGGCATACGACACTCTAATCATGGGTACGGTTAAACCACGTGCAGCGAGCATGCTTCGCCAATCCACTTCTGTGCCTATCTGTTGCCCTTGGTCTACCGCTCACACTGTGCCTTTCACTAGCAGCTCTCCTGAACTGCTGCACTTCATCCACAATACTCTCGGACCTCAGATCAGCACTTTGCTTTTTCATCAGTTCAATCTGGCGGGCCATCCTAATAGCCCCATCCAATGTTAAATAAGCCTCCAACTGTAGCTTCAGTGAGTCCTCAGCATCTGCAATTCCTATGACTGTTCTGTCTCTGATTTGCTCCTCTTTAGCAACAACAAACTCACAGAATTCAGCTAGTTCATACAGGCTGCACACAAATGACTCCACAGATTCTCCCAGATGCTGAGCACGTTTGTGAAAACAGGCCCTCTCATGAATCACATTTCTTTTGGGCACAAAGTGAGCACTGAGTTTGTTCATAACTATTTCAAAATCAAATTCTTCCCCTTCTTATAAAGTAAAGGCATTTAACACTGGCTCCACATCTTTCCCCTTAGAGTATAAAAGAGAATTAACTTGTACTTCACCACTCTCCTTGTCCAGTTTGGAAGCAATCCTGAAGCATTGAAATCGCTGATGCCATGTGGGCCAAGCTGCAGGTTGAGAGAAATCAAAAGGCTCAGGTGGGGTAAACTTCAACATCGTCATTAATCAGGAAATAGAAGCGCAGGCAAGTACTTCTGACACCATGTCATGAGATGCAGGACACAGCATAGAAAGTACAATGCTATTTTATTGCAGAGCATAGAAGTATACAGCTTGTACAACACATCAAACTTGGTAACTGCGACATAGACAATAACGGCCCTAAACCACGCCCCCATCCGGTGACGTCATTTCGCACTCTCATCACATTTAGCTTTTATTGTTTCGTTTTTAATAAATTTATATGTACCTATTGGAAGCCTGTGCTGATTTATCTTCGCTCTGGAGCTGATACCGGGAGCCTTTGTCTATCTTTCCCTGGCCTTGGAACAGTGAACTGGGACACTGTTAGATCCCAGAAGGCCCTACTCAGCAAGTGGGTAATTCTTATTTTGTGAGTATAATACCTATTCAAGACATCTGTATTTTCCTATGACCATTACAATATCACACTAGGAGGCCTGTATCCTTGTGATTTCTCTCCCAAAACTCTTCATAGTATCCTTGTCTTGATTCTGGATTGGGCCTGTGAGCAGTGAGCTGGAACACTGATGATTTTCCAGTAAGCCTGACTCAGCACAAGCGGGTGCTGCCACTTTTGTGAGTATAATACCTCCTATAGAATTATTGTGGATATATCTACCTTGACATCACAGTATTATACTAGGAGGCGCCCTCTGTTTTGTGATCTCTTTTCACAGATTTATCTCTTCGCTATCAATAATATTGGAAAAGGAGCAGCCTGGATCTTTGTTTAGATTTACCACCTATTTCTGGGACTTTCTTCTTTTGTGTCTGCAACCACATTGATGGTGCTATTGGGACTCATTTAAGATTTTGTTATATTTATCTTTATATCTGCTCATATGTGCCCCCTAAAGTTGAACACAGTGGTGATATCAACAGTTGTTACGTTCAATAGTTTAATTTAGGTTGTTGCAATGTGGGGGGCTGGCGGTTTAGGGGTTAATAGCTTTATTTAGTGACAGCGATGTCGGGGAGCGGCAGAATAGGGGTTAATGAATTTATTATAGTGTGGGCAATTTTGGGGTGTGGTAGGGGTTAATAACTTTAGTATAGTGGCGACGATGTAGGGGAGCAGTGGAATAGGGGTTAATAAATTTTATTAGTGGCGGCGATGTCGGGAGCGGCAGATTAGGGGTTAATAATTTTAATATAGTGTTTGCGATGTGGGAGGGCCTCGGTTTATGGGTTAATAGGTAGTTTATGGGTGTTAGTGTACTTTGTAACAGTTTAGTTATGAGTTTTATGTAACAGTTTTGTTGTGTAAAACTCATAACTACTGCTCTCAGATGGCGGAACTTGTCGTTATAGGGTGTAACGCAAGCTTTTTAGCCTCACCGCAAAACTTGTAATGGCAGCGCTATGGGAATCCCATGAATAAACATAATTTTTTCGAGTGTGGGACTGATGTTGCAATACAGGCTAAAAGGCTTGGGGTACAGCTATATTGACAAGACTTGAAATGACTGCGTTGCTGTTTTAACGCTAAATTTGAATTTTTTTCAGTGTTAAATAACGAAAGCAAAATTTTTAATCTTCATAATTATTAGCTAATATTTCAAATTTGGTACTTTTCTCAAAGTAATCCTTGGTTTCTCAGGGTCTCGATGAGTTAAAAACAAACTTTGTAAATATAAAGCATATTCATGTTTCTTAGCAAACTGCTCAAAAATATTTTTATTTAACCAGAAATGATTTAGTACATTTAAATGTGTTAATGTTTTGTCTTAGGTTTTATGACGTTATACTTGTTCTGAGCAGATCTTCAGCCTGACATTGTTAGGGTCAATAAATGATCTAATCCCCAGATAGATCAAGTTTTTCGATTCATAGAAATGCATAATGGTTTAACTAAACGTATTATAAATTATTCAAGAAGGAAGAGTGAGCAGACTAAACAAGGTTGAATTGCATTTTATTGCTATAATGCCATTCTTACCACATCATTCTGTTTAAATGAGGATTTTATATGGCCATTTTACTTTTATATTTTACATCTGTCAAAATGTCATTGAGTTATGTAATGTGTGTGCATAAGATTATTTTACTATTCAAATGATTTATGTTTAAAGTCCGTTTCCAGGCAGCAATGGCTTCTTTCTCACTTTAGACAGAATATAATACATTTACTACAGTTTTCTCAAAACAAAAGTTCTTCAACAAACCTTTTCACTGCTGATCCATTTCACTCACCTCTGCTGGAGATATTTTTAGCCTTTAACACATATTAGATTCAGGGTCGGCTCCAAGGGGGGGCATTGAGGGGCAATGCCCTCCCAAATGGAATGCTGTGCCCCCTCAAAAAATATTGATATGATCATACCACAAAGAGAGAGAGCTCAGCGCATGTGAGCAGAGAGAACTCTCTCTCTTTGTTGCTGGCACTGCTAATGATGACTGATCAGTGATTGATTGACCCAGCCGGCCTCTACAGCTCGGCGCTCCCGGACACTGATGACTCATCACTTCCTCCCACCCAGAGTCCCAGCAGAAGCTGCGCACACGGGAAGAAGAGTGAGAGCTGAGTGAGAGGGAAGCAGCATGAGGTGAGGCAGGGATGAAAGAAGCAGCAAGGCTAGGCTGGTGCTGCCGGTGGTCACGCAGTCTGTTGGTCACAGTGAGCAAAACATCACATTCACCATTTATTTTTGCTCAGTCTAAACATAAGGCATTTTATGCTGCTGCACTAGGCACACAAGGGAGATTTGTGGGGGGCGGCAAGTGAAGCATTGCTCTGCTCAAAAGCAGCTGTAGTGCAAGCAGGTACTTTTTTTTCACCCTCCTCACCTCTGAGTGCACACATCAGACCTAGCTGTCATGCTGCCTCCTGTGTATCATACACAGCGGGAAGCTCACATAACAGAAATAATTTATACGGCAAATGTATTATCTGGTTTGGTCCCTTCCAGCTAAAGTACCGATAAAGTCACATCCCTCAGTGACATCACAAGTCCTTCAGATGGATGGGATCTAGCAGCAACCGTCTCTGTAAGTGTGAGACTGAGGGAACTTTCTTGGCTCTGCAATATGATAAGGTACTGAGGAGGGAGTTGTGTATATAAGGTGTGTGACTGAGTGTGTCTGTCAAAGAGAACCTCTCTATAATATATATATATATATATATATATATATATATATATATATACATATACAGATATCCCAACTCTCCCTGAAGACATCACAACTCTCCCTGAAGTTCAGGGAGTCTCCCTGATGCCAGCAAATGGAGTGCAATCTCCCTGAAACTCCAAGTACCATGATCCAATGTGGACCAAATCCAGAAAAGTGTTTCTTTAAGGAATGCCTTTAGTTGCTGGGACATTATAGAACCCTCAAAGCATGCATCAGTAACCAAAAAGCCCCCACTGATTTTAATAAAATAAAACACAAATACTACCTTATTTACTGCATGTAATTAAACTTTGTATTCTAAAATATTTAAGCATTCAACAAGCGTACAATCACTGAAAAAAAGGTTTGTTGTATGTGGTTGTGCAATAAAGCTACTTTTTTAATGTGACTTTAGTGGGAAGCTACTTTAGTGATAAGTCTCTGAGGCCTATTTATCAAGCTCCATATGGAACTTGTGGGCTTGTGTTTCTGGCCAGTCAGCAGTTATAAAGCAGCGGTCTAAAGACCACTGCTCCATAACCCTGTCCGCCTTCTCTGAGCAGGCGGACAGGAATCGCCACAATTCAACCCGATCGAGTACGATCGGGTTGATTGACACCTCCCTGCTGGCGGCCCATTGGCTGTGAGTCTGCAGGGAGCTGCTGGTGCAATGCTGAATACGGAGAGCGCATTGCTCTCCGCATTCAGCGAGGTCTTGCGGACCTGATCCGCACTGTCGGATCAGGTTCCGCAAGACCATTGTTAAATAGGCCACTCTATCTTATTTAGGGTTTCAAGGTGTCCAATATATAACTGGGAGGGAGGGAGGCGGCGGCGCAGTAGTGGGTGAAGCCACCTCCATGAAATGAGTTTTTGCAGGTTGGGATGTCTGTATATATATAAGGATTGATATTTATATTTATTGTTATTTAATGTGAGGGAGGGGGCTGTGTGTGTGGGAGGCAGAGGGAACCTCTCTTTAAAATAATATATATTTATATAAGGAATGATATTTATCCTTATTTAAGGTACTGGGGAGGGGCTGTGTGTGTGGGAGGCCGAGGGAACCTCTTTTCTAATATTTTATATATATATATATATATATATATATATATATATATATATATATATACGTGTGTGTCCCCCTGCATATGCATTAGTTATTTTCACACCCTGCATATGCGTGTAGCCTTAATTCAACCCACCTGATTGTAAGCACATGTTTTTGCAAGCCCTAGTGAACTAGGAGGGCAGAGCAGCAGACTTTTAAGTGCCTAGGGCAGCACAACACCTACATATGCCACTTACTATGCAGTCATCATGAGCCAGGCTTGCACACAATATATATATATATATATATGTCTTTGACGGATTATACGGCTGGTGGGCTGGTCTACATTTTTTCAGGGCTGCATTTTATTGCCAGTCCGGCCCTGTTTAGCACATATTCTCCAAATGTTAATAGTGGGGGATAAGCCAGCCAGAAGCTACACTTTCCTGCAGAATATGTAGGTCTGTTTTTTATTTTGACTCTCATACATGCTTTGTAAATGCGTGCCCCCTCGTGAAAAAAAAAATGCCCCCCCCATTTCATTCATTCTGGAGCAGACCCTGATTAGATTTAAACCTATATTTTAGTGTCTGTTTGTTTTTTCGAGACGACTAAACTCATTTAGAAAATTACTTTTTTGTATAATAATCCATAATAAATACTAGCTAGCATGGAAGTCACTGGGTCTCATCACACGTGTAGTGTTACGGATAACGAGAGGTTGTCAATAGGTTTTGCTTTATTAATGCTGTAAAGTATTTACAACATGAGATATTATAATGCACCAAGCAAATCAGGTAATACTGCATGCATTGTGCCTTATCAAGTATTGATTAGCACATTTAGGGCCATATTACGAGTGGCGTGTTAACAGTTATGCACAAGCGATATCGGATTTAATGTGGCTTTTTGCGCACGTCGGAAGGAGCGCTTGTATTACAAGTTGAAAGTAGATGGAAACCAGTGAGCACAATCGCGCTTTACACTAGAATGATTACTGCAACCTCATAAAGTGCCACAAAACACATAAAAAATACAAAAAAAAATATTAGAAAGGATAAAATATGAAGCAATGTTAGCACTTCCCTTCAGGTGCTCGCTGCCAGCCCCGGTTCTCCCAAACCGTGTATAGAAGCAGAAAATGTTGAAAGTTGCAGTGTTGTGTCACCTTCAGGGAATGCTAAAAGATTGAGTCTAAGCGCCAAGGACTGGTACCTCTTGCTCTGGACAAAGGCCCTCCTAGCTAGCCAAAGGGAAATAAATAGTGTGAATTTGTGTGCAAAGCGCCTGAAAAAAGCCAAGGTAACTAATAGAAGGGGTGATATTCCCAGTTGTCAGTTTGAGTGACAGACCAATAGGTTAAACTTGCCGGTCGAGATGATTGTATTTAAAAAGTGTGTTGAATTGCTGTTATACAATAAAACCGTGTTTAATTGCTGTTATACAATAAAAACATACCAAGAGATAACCCAGTGGTTATGTACAATGATAAAACATTAATAAAAGCACAGCAGAAAATAACAACAACAATTAAATTAAATTACATTGCATGATAGAAATGATGTATTGATAATTATGGACCTACAGTGGATATAAAATGTCTACACACCCCTGTTAAAATGTAAGGTTTCTGTGATGTAAAAAAATGAGACAAAGATAAATCATTTCAGAACTTTTTCCACCTTTAATGTGAACGATAAACTGTACAACTCAATTGAAAAACAAACTGAAATCTTTTAGTTGGAGGGAAGAAAACAAAAAAAAAAATTAAATAATGTGGTTGCATAAGTGTGCATACCCTCTTATAACTGGGGAATTAGCTGTGTTCAGAATTAAGCAATCACATTCAAAATCATGTTAAATAGGAGTCAGCATATACCTGCCATCATTTAAAGTCTGATTAACCCCAAATAAAGTTCAGCTGCTCTAGTTGGTCTATCCTGAAATTTTCTTAGTCGCATCCCACAGCAAAAGCCATGGTCCACAGAAAGCTTCCAAAGCATCAGAGGGATCTCATTGTTAAAAGGTATCAGTCAGGAGAAGGGTACAAAAGAATTTCCAAGGCATTAGATATACCATGGAACACAGTGAAGACAGTCATCAAGTGGAGAAAATATGGCACAACAGTGAACTTACCAAGAACTGGACGTCCTTCCAAAATTGATGAAAAGACGAGAAGAAAACTGGTCTGGGAGGCTACCAAGAGGCCTACAGCAACATTAAAGGAGATGCAGGAATAGCTGGCAAGTACTGGCTGTCTGTTACATGTGACAACAATCTCACGTATTCTTCATATGTCTGGGCTATGGGTTAGAGTGGCAAGACGAAAGCCTTTTCATACGAAGAAAAACATCAAAGCCAGGCTACATTTTGCAAACACACATCTGAAGTTTCCCAAAAGCATGTGGGAAAAGGTGTTATGGTCTGAAGAAACCAAGGTTGAACTTTTTCGCCATAATTCCAAAAGATATGTTTCAAACAGTCTGTGACTCAAAAATAAGATTGGAACAATAAAACAAAATCCAAAAAAATTTAAAAAAATGTCAGATAATAAAAAACAAAAAAATCAAAAATAAAGTTTGTCAAAAACTTCAGTGGTGAATCCAATACAAACAAAATAAAGTTCTAGATCAGCAAAAAAGTGAAAATTCCCAAATAATGAATGATAAACCAACTTGTGATTTGCTAGAAGTGTTTCTCAGGTGAATCCTGGTGATCCCGTTGAGTGTTCTCCTGGGTGTACCTGTAAATTATATACAATATTGTAGAGTGTACAGACACCAAGGAAATGTAGTGAAATTATGCTTACCAGCTCTGGTCAACACATTTCGGTCACAATATAGGCCTTTATAAAAAACTTTATCAAGGCCTATATTGTGGCCGAAACGCATTGACCAGAGCTGGTAAGCATAATTTCACTACATTTTGTTGGTTTCTGTACACTCTACACTATTGTTTATAATTTACAATAGTAAGGGATCACAGTTTTAAGGATATCATCTCTCTCAAGAATGTGCCAGTGTTTATTGATTACCCTATTTATCAGTTTGAAATCTTTACTATAAGTTGTAACAAAAAATGGGAACTTATTTTCACCAGCTTTCTCTATTCCTATTAACCAATAATGTTTCCCTCTCTAGGAGCTCAGTGTTCTGTTTATCCTTCTCTACCTCATCTTTCTTGTATCCTTTTTCAATAAATCTGTCCCTAATGAATCCTGACTGTTGTCTATATTCACCCACATTACTACAATTGTGATGTAATTGGGTCTTGGGAATTGACAGCTAGGGTGATGGCAACTGTCTTTATTAATATAGGTATTCGCATCACATTTTTTAAAATGAGTTTTGGTGTTAATGATGTTGTCTTTACAACCGATATCAAGGTCTAGAAAGACTATTTCAGTTTTATTAATGTTAGGGGTAAATATGGGGGACAGTTTATTTGAATTTATGAAAGTTACAAACTCACTAATTTTTTCTACATCCCCATCCCAGATACATATAACGTTGTCTATATAGTGGTGCCAGAGCACCAAGTTTGCACAAAATGGGTAATTTCCCAAATAAAATGGGATTAAAAAAAATCCAAAAAAATGTTCGCATAACTTGGTGCAAACTTGGTGCCCATGGCTTTACCGCAAACCTGCAAATAATAGTTCTCATTAAACCAAAAGAAATTATGAATAAAAATAAAATAAATGGCTTCTAACAAAAATTCTAGCATGGAGAGACTTAACTCAGGGTCCTTTGATAACTTCCACCTAATAGCTTCAAGACCTTTTCTGTGTTCTATAACGGACTATCATGAAGTAACATCAAGAGTTATCCAAGTGAAGCTATCCTTACATTCAACATCTTTTAATACCTTTAGAATATGGGTAGTATCTTTCAAATAGGATCTAGCCTTTTGTGCATAATTCTGCAAATGATAATCTATAAATGAAGATAAATTAGAAGTTAGTGAATTAATGCCACTAATGATGGGGCACCCAGGTGGATTTAAAGGGTCTTTGTGCAGTTTTGGTAAAAAGTAAAAAATGGGAGTAATTGACTCATTTATTAACAGAAAATCAAATATTTGTTTAGTAATTAGTTCATCCTCTAAAGCTCTCTTTAACAGTCTAGGCAATTTATCATAGTAAACTGTTTTCGGATTACCTATTAACTGTTCATACGTACTTCTGTCATCTAAAATCCTACTAGACTCTTGTATGTAGTATTCTCTACTCATAATGACCGCCCCTCCTCCTTTATCGGTCTACTTAATCACAATATCTTCTCTCTTTTGCAAAGACTGTAGTTTCTGCATTTCCTCTTTGTTTAAGTTATAATTGGTTTTGGAATTATTTTCTTTTCCTATTACCTCTTCAAAATCCTTTAATAGGAGTTTCCCAAACACATTTTTTTTTTGGGGGGGGGGGGTGTCACTGGAGGTGCTTTGGTGGCTGAAAAGAAATTACTTGAGGCGTTATCTTTATTTAGAAAAATCTTTTAACTGTTAATTTTAATATATTTGGGTATCCAGGAACAATTGAAAAGAGTTAGCTTTACTTGTGGGAGCAAATTATATCCCCTTTTTTAAAATATTACACTCTTTATTGGTTATTTCTGCCCCTGAGATATTCCTTCCCTTCTCCCTCTGAGATTGTGTATGATCTTTCCCTTTTTCTGGGTGTGTGGGTTTGGAGGAGTGCAAATCTGTTTCTGTGAATCCAAGTGTGAGATTGTGTTGCATTGTCCTTTTTCTGTGATTCCCTCCTTGTGTCTTTTTGTTTGTTGAATGATGGGTGATGTTGCCTTGGTGGTGAGAAGTGTTGGTCTGTTAGTGTTTTATTCTTGGTATTGTAGTACGGTCATTCTAAGTTTTTTGAACTAGTGCCATTATTATGTGAATAGTTATGTCTCTTAACTTCAGGTGAATAGTGTATTTTATCTTTGTGTCTATTATTAGAGTGATAGTGATCAGAGTTTAAACGTTCTCTGGGTGTTTCCCCTTTATGAGTGTATCTTTTATCCCTTTCATGGGATCTCTCCCTATTATGTGAATAGTTAAAGGATTGATGTCTTTCTGGATTTTAATCTGTATGATTGTTTGTGATTATGTGTTTGCCTTTTGCAATTAACATTCATTCTACCTTGGTGATTGTGTGCTTGCCTGTTATAATTAATATTCATTCTACCTTGATTAGTCATATTTTTCGGTTTGTCAGTAATGTATATATTTCCTTCATTAAAATCTTCTATATCCCTACAATATTTATTGAATTTGAGGTCGCTAGTTACTTCTTCAAATTCATTAGCTCTTTTCTGAATCTTCTCTAGTCTATCTTAACATTTCTTATTTCCAAAAAAAGTTGTAATTTAGATTCTAAATCACCAATTTTACCCTCTATTTCTTTAAGGTTCATATCTTGTAATTAATATAACATACTGACTAGTTCAGTAGAACACTTATGTAAAGCAGCATTCCATTTTTTTCATTAAATCCTTCTTATCCTGACCAAATGCTGGAGTTTTACTGACCCAAAGTCCTCTAGGAACCAGATCCTCATTCAAATATATGCTCAAAAATAAATTTCCCACCAAAATTTGGTTTTTCTAGATCAGATAAAATGCTGTCAAAATCCCAATCTTTACTCTGATTATCATCAAATCTTGAGTCATATTCAACTTTCCTTTTCTCCCTTAGGGTATTGCTAGGCATGATACAACTTACAGTTATAGAACTGTAAACAAATTTCGATAAAAAATGCAATAAACAGAAAAAAAATAAAAATAAATAAGATAAAGTAAAAAATGATAAGATAAAAAATGAAAAATAAAATGAAATGCGTTGAGCTGTATTTTAAAT